>NC_044303.2:186996671-187306545 GCF_007474595.2 Lynx canadensis | reverse complement strand
AGTTGAGTCTAAAGACACTGTGTGCAAAAACCCACTTTAAATTATAAATCCACTGCTATATTGATACTTCTATTGCTACATTTTAAAAATCTTGGTATGTTTTAAACACGTTACTCCAATGTGGTCTTTGCTGTTGTTATGGGGAAGGAGAGTAGAATTATCACCCTGGAAAGATACAAATCTGTGTTTTATGCTGGGGTCTGAGATTAATTTTTGTGTGGCCTTTGACAACATGTTTAAAAATTCTGTGCCTCAGTTCCTCCATCCATATATCCAGGATAATAAAGTTAACCTCGGGGAATTGAGCAGATGGCTGGGATAATTAAATGTGTTAAGATTGTGAAATTATCTTGCAAAATAATGAAGTGCTACACAAGTGTTCCCTATGTCATTTTCATTTATTTATTTTTATTTCTGGAGTGGAGTTGTAAGGAGGTGCATGGTCTGTGCAGGGGTGATACCCTGGGCTCTGGAATCAAAATGCCAGTGTCCAAATTGCCTCCCTCACTTCTACCTGTGCCAGTTTACATAAGTGATTTACCTTGTTTACACCTCTGTTTCCTTACCCAGAAAGCAAGGAAAAGAATAGTCAGTTCCTAGTTCCTTATTATGAGGATCAAGTGAGAGAGTCAAGTAAAGAATCTAGAACAGTGTCTATCACATAATTAGCTTTTAATATTGTGTGTGTGTGTGTGTGTGTGTGCGCGCGCGCGCCTGTGTCTGTGTCTCTATGTGAGTGTTAAGATGTAATATGAAGAAACTTATATTCAGAAGTTGAGTGGATCCCTGGATTTCACTGGACAAGTTCGAGCACTCTCAGCTCAAGCTGTTCTCCCTTCATGTCCAAATTATTCTTCTAAAATAACCACTAGAAAACTAAAATCTGTGGTTTGATGTAATGGACCTACCCAATCATTATTTTCACCCATATGAGGTTTGTACTTAACCTAAGTGGCCCTCATAGATTTATTTAAGCTTGTGATCTCTGCTAACATTTTAAAAAGTGACATGATTCTCCCCCTAAAATCTCCCAGCCTAAAGGGCTTTATTGTGATTTAATACCACAGTAAAAGCTTTAATAGTTTTTAATATTATGTAACTATCTCTATAGTAAAGACAGGAAACTAAAGTATGAAGTTTGGCACCCCAATACACTACATTTTTGCAAAATGTGGCCTGCCAACTCCTTCTATTCCTCTGATTGAGAATACACAGGACTATTCTTTATACATTTTGGGAAGCTGACCAGCACTTAGAATTCTGCCAAAGAATTTAAGAAGCTTAACTTGTTATGGAAATATAGGGCTATACCAATATATTTAAAGAATATATAAGATTATATAAGAACATATTCATTATTCTCGGGTAGCAGAATATTATAAGCATAAAACCACACCCAAAGGCAAGATAGCAAAAGACCAGTTGATTAGACCACATAAAAAATTAGACTTCTTTATGATGCAATTCACCATAAACCAAATGAAAAGACAAATGACAAGATGAGAGAGTCTTTATAAATGTGAAACAAAGGGTTATCCTTTCCCAAATAGAAAATAAAACATTTCAAAAAGAAAAGTTAGCATAATACTAAAATTGATAGAAGAAAAACATCACTATCTGATAAATATTTGAAGAGATGCACAAATTGACTAGTGGTCATAGAAAAATGCAGGTTAATTAGAGAAATCAGTATTTACCAATCAGACTGCAAAAAATGTTAAATATTGATAAAATATACTGTTTGCAATTTATTTATAAATATTTTAAATGGAAATATCCCTTTCAACCACCACTTCCAGTTCTACTAACCCAATATGCTATGGAATACAAGAGCGCAAAGACAGGTAACTGTGCTTTTCATTGCTTTCACTGTATATGATAGTGAAAACTCAGGGAAGACATAAAGGTTCATCAACAGCGTAATGATTCAACAATTTATGGCACATCCATATGATGCAATACTAGGCAAGTGTTGAAAAAAAAATTGAGTGATACCTATTAGCATTGACACTGAAGGATACTCATGATGCACACAGTCCTGAGGGGGTGGTCACAAAACAGTATTCATAGAAAAAAAGTTCTAGAGGGGCTATATAATCTATTGATGCTGTAGGAGGGATGATAAAGAAATTTTATACTTTGTATATTTATATTTATATATCACAATCAAATTCAAATGTGATATTTGTAATTAAAATAAATGAAATGTCCATTTTCTAATCCTGTGGTATTGTATTCCCTCACTGAGCCTCTCTGCCCTTAGCTTTGTGAATTACTGACATATTTGCAGACCATACACATAGCAGTGTATGTTGATCATGTTGGAGTTGTTGGTATGGCAGGTTTGTTTATCCCAGCATGGGGCTTCCTGTGTCCTGACAGTCTCTCACCAGAGACAGGTGAAGTACTAATACCACCAAATCTCCTGGGAACCTGAGAGGCTACATTCACTTAAGGCATCCTCCAGCCTGATGTGTCCTACTTCACTCTGTTGAAAATGTATCCTTTGAAGTTATCAGAGTAAACTGAAACTTTTCTATTATGTCAAAATATTTTTGTCAAACTAGCCTTTTGAAGGATTTCATAGAATCAAAGAGCATATGTGTTAACAACTCATTGGTACAAATTAGCTGTGTGAAGACTGTAGATTATCTATACCACACAGAATCTATATATAACCTAATGCCAATAACTGCTCACATTTCTTCTATTTTTGTGCTGAAATAGGTAATTAACCCTGTGCAATAGATATGAGTCATGTCAACGATTTTTCTTTATCTCCGGAGAGACCTATATAGGTAAAAGTACTTAAAAAGTCTAAAATCAAATAAAACATGATATAAGAAACTGTTAGTTTAAATAAATAAACTACTAAAGACTAACACGTCTAGAGATTTTCAAATGCCACTTTTTAAATGAACCATACATAATTAAATCTAGGGAGATATTAATACATAAATCCTAACAGCTTTAAGGATTTAATTTCAACTCAGCCTCATAAAACTGGCACAGAAAAGCCAAAGCAGGTTTTGAAAGAGTTCGAAATGCAGGTTTGTCACGTCACAGACAACTGAACTACGATTTCTGATCACAAACTAAATACATACGTCGTTGATTTTCAAGTTGCTCTTATTCCACTAGGAGCAAAAATGCTGGCCATAATTCCAAGAATCCATGAAAAGATTTGCAATAGTGGGAAATTCTGTTTCAAGACGTATTCCTCGAAAGTGATTTTATTAGGTGCTCGAAGTATCTATAGATGTCATGTAGAGGAGTCACCCACCCTTTGATTCCGACTTGTGAAAAAGCATTTCAGAAAGGTTCAGTAGAGGGGCACCTGGGTGGTTCAGTTGCTTGAGCATCCCACTTCGGCTCAGGTCATGATCTCATGGTTGGTGAGTTTGAGCCCTGCGTCAGGCTCTGTGCTGACAGCTCAGAGCCTGGAGCCTGCTTTGGATTCTGTGTCTCCCTCTCTCTGCCCCTTCCCCACTCATGCTCTGTCTCTCTCTGTCTCTCAAAAATGAATAAATGTTAAAAAAAATTTAAAGAAAGATTCAGTAGAAAATATTTTCAAGATATCATTCATCAGATGTCAAAAGAAGGTTTTAAAATTCTGTCCATTGATATATTAAAAATAACCATTTAAAGGTTCATTATTCAGAAATTTATTATTTATAGCCTATCAACACTTTTCAAACTGAGACATGTAATTTGCTTGTGATGCTGGCTTTTTATTATATAAATCACATTTTTATTGGCACATATTTTTTATTAATTTTAACTCTAGATGAGATATATTGGTCACTATGCATTTAATCATTCTTCCACTATGCAACATCCTCCATAAAATCAGATAATGTTTAGATTTTAAAAATATCTTTAATAATTAAATAAAGCTTAACGTATCACCAAATATTTAGCCTTCAATGGCAACATGCTGATTAACTACCTTAATCATGAATATATAGTTTTGCTTTATTTGTGGTAAAAATGGAAATAAAATCACATATAATACCCACATAGTATACTATAGGTCTCTTATAATCATATGTGCAAAATAAATATAATTAGAGGGGCACCTAGGTGGCTCAGTCTGTTGAGCTTCTGACGCTTGATTTTGGCTCAGGTCATGATCTCACAGCTCATGAGATCAAACCCCACATCAGGCTCTGTGCCGACAGCATAGAGCTTGCTTGGGATTCTCTCTTTCTCCCTCTCTCTGCCTCTCCCCTGTGCGCATGCTCTCTCTCTCTCTCTCTCTCTCTCTCTCTCTCTCTCTCAAAATAAACGTAAAAAAATTTTAAACTAGAAAATTTTATTTTAATCAATACTTAGCTCAATTTATTTTTTCAGAATCCTAGAATATCAGGGAGGAAGGAATTTACAACCTAAAAATTCTAGCCATGATTCCGTCATTAACCGGATTAATGACCTTAGAGATATTGATTACTTATCTTTAAAACTGAATTGTTGAACTAGATAATAAGTAACTCTCAATTTAGTGCACTTTGTTATAACAATAGACAATGGGAACAATGCCAGAATGTGGTGCATCCAAATTAAGGCACAAACCATTATAAGTTATAGTTTAATAATTTGTAACCATCTAATTTAGTAGGTGGCATTGTGCCAAAACTGTAGATATTTAAACTTCTAAAATATACTCCTAAAATTCCTTCTTTCTACTGACTCATGTCAAAAGTGTAAAAAAAAAAAAAAAAGTAGACTTTGACTAATATCATCTTGGCACTGAAGCATAAAAAATTTCACCAATTAATGAGATTTGTTTAGAAAGCATGATTTTTCATAGCTCGCATATTGAGTATTATATTTGCAGATACATATAGATAGATACTTATGTACAAACACATATCTGTAATATGTATGCATGTATGTGTGTGTTATATATAGAAGGAAACAGAGATGGGATAAAGAGAGACAGAGGAAGAGAAAGAGAGAGAGAGAGGAAGACAGAGGGGATGAAGGAATGTTTTAGAGTATGTTTTTGACCAATATCCATAAAAGAAATGTTTCCATAAAAATTTTAACCAATATAATATCAATATCTGGGATAACTCAATTAAAAACCTCTGGAATACACCTCTGGAACACATGGGCTTCTTTCAGAGAAGGGGTAACAAATTACATAGTTAAATTTTTACTCTTTAATGAATAAATAGTAAGGTATTTGGAATCAGAAAGACATAGGTTTAAGGATGCATTCCACAGACAGTACTGAGTTGTACTACTGGGAACTTAACTTTCCCTGAGCTTAAATTTCCTCAACTCAAAGATAATGATGATGATGATGATGATGATGATGATAATGATGATAATTATAATAACAGTAATAATACTACTAACACCTGAATCATAGGTTGTTTTGACAATAAAATTAGGCAACGTATATAAAGCACAGTGTCTGGGACATATTGTTGGTATTATTTTTGTGTGTGAAATAAATATCTATATGGTAAATTTTCAGCCAATGTTTAAACTAACAGACTATTACTCCAGTTAATCACCTTGGCTTTTACATAGTCAAATATGGTCATGTAGCCCTGCTCTTTCCTGCTTTCAAGTCAGCACTGTTGGATTTCATGCACTTTCTTATGGAAGAAGATTAAATATTTGGGTGGACCAGTTTAATCACAACATATAACACGACGCAAACCTAAGCTGAGGGACATTCTGAAAATATTTAGCAAGTTCTCTGCAAAGTTCTGAGATTATGAAATAAAAAAGAAGGCTGGGAAACTGCGATGTTAAAAGAGACTAACAAAGCATGATGACTAAATGCAGCACGTGGATTAGATTCTGGAACAGAACTGACGAAATCTTAATGAAGACTAGTTTATTCAATAGGATTTTACCCATGTTGATTTCTCAGTTTTGAGAAATGTTATCATGGTATGTAAAATAGTAACATCAGGGGAAGCTAGGTGAAAATCCTGAGTGAACTCTCTGTACTATCTTAGCAACTTTTCTGTGAACCTAAGGTTATTTCCCCCAAAAAAAAAAAAAAAAAAAAAAAAAGCTAGCATTTGGGTGGAATCTGAGGGCTCATACTTCCCATAAATGATCAGGCCTTTATATTAGTCTCTATTTCCTTCCTCCCAATCCTTTACACTTAGGCTTCTCCCATAAGAGAAGGTTCACAGCACTGTCCCTAATTCACCTGTCACTGTCCCTAACTTATACCTATCACTGGATCACTGGTATGGTATCCATACCAGTTCTCCAAGAAAAATGGTTAAAAGAATAGTATGCCCACATGTGCATCTTCTCAGGTTTCAAACAAGCATCAAAAATAGAAAATTTATGGTTCAGGGGCCATCAGTGTTGTTGGGAAGAATTCATTCCAACTAGGTTCTAAGAGTACAATATCTTATTACTCTAATAAATTAACCAGCAATGACAGTTTTGTGGCAATTAGGTTATATAAACTTCTTACCATAAAGACACATCATTAGGTTATATTTTTAAACTTCCATATGTCACCCAAAGTTAGGCAGAAAGAAACATGCAATGCAATCTTTATGACAGATTTTCTTAAATTCACTAGGTTTCCCATTTCTCCTGACATTTTGTTGAAATTTTCATACTGTACACTTTGGCATTTGACAAGTTTGCTTCAACTAACTTTGTAAAGCAGGAGCATATGTTAAAAAATGGCAAACCATGCCCTCGTGTGTGTGTGTGTGTGTGTGTGTATGTGTGTGTGTGTGTATGTGTGTGTGTGTGTGTGAGAGAGAAAGAGAGAGAGAGAAAGAGAGAGAGAGAGAGAGAGAGAGAGAGAGAGAGAGAGACTGAGAGAGAGACTGAGAGAGAGGCAGAGAGAGAATGGAGGGTCATTTTAACAAGACAGATTTTTAAAAATCTGTGATATCAAAGAAGCATTAGTACGCTATATTCTTTGTGGAAAACAGCTTTAATTTAGTTTCTTTTATCATTGAGATATTCTCCTGGGGGTAAGAGTGGGTGGGAGTAAGTAAGTCAAATGCGAAGTAGTTTCACAGGGTGGAATAAAACCTTGTTCTATTTAAAATATAAATTTTGAATTTTCATATGGAATGGAAAACTTAACATCATAGCCAACAAAGAATACATAATATTAGCATTAGGAATCGTGTTCAGAGAGAAAACCAGGAATACACATTGAGAAATCTTTCTCTTTGTCTATGTGAGATCTAAGTAAATATGTTTCATTATTTCTCCAATTAGAAAGATAACTGATACTGACTCAGAGAAGTTGGCTTCAGATATTAACAAGATGTAATGAAAAACTCTGCTCTTCCAGAATCCAAAAGACAAGAAACAACAGAGAAGAGACCGTCAACCCAAGAGATTCAGGATTCACTGATGGGTCGTAAGTTGTCTCTAAGAAGGTACTGTATCACAAATCATGTCCCCATATCAGTGAGCCTCTCCTGGCCCTAACCCTCATGCCAAATGAATTTCTGCTGTCAGTGCAGCAGCACAAGACTACTGTAGATGGATTTGAAAGGAGAACCGGTGACATAATTTTGTGGGGTACAAAATTAAAATGAGAGGTCTCTTATTCACAAATTATGAATTTCAGACAGTGGCAGCAGAGCATTATATCAAGCACAAGTCCCCGCATGCTTATACCAAGACGGGGCCCTGTTTGACTGCCCAGGTCTTGTGCTCATGAGGCCAACTCTGACAGAGTGTTAAACTCTGGATGCAGACAGAGCTGTGCTCAAACTCCAGTTCTGTCACATACTTAGACCTTGATAAAAGGCCCATGTGACAGTATTTATGATTATTGATTATCCTTGCCTCTTCTTTATATGAAAATGACAAGGCATCTAGGTAAATAAAAATAATCATACTATTTTGAACTAAAAGAACACCTAATAACAATCTGGTATAACTCCTCCACTTTCTGAAGAACTTAATTGATGTCTGGCACAAGTCAATGGCTCTGACTTGGGTCTCCTGACCCCAAATACAATGCTCTTTCAGTTGCATTGTGGGGCAAGAATGGTTGTTAATGGCCCAGGCTTTGGAACCAAACAGCCTGGGCCCAAATTCTGATTCTATTAGTCTGTGAACTCTTGGGCAAGTTGCTTAAATTCTCTGTGCCTCAGTTTCCCTATCTGAAAATGGGCATTCAAAGGGTACTTCACACAATTTAATCTAATGATTCTTATAAATAATTCAAAACTGGTTATCATATAGAGTGTTAAATAAATGTTAGCTATTTATATCTCATACTTCACCTCTAAAAATACCTTTTTTGAGGGAAACAATGGATAACCATATTGATTAGTAGGGTAAATATAAGCTAAATTAGAGAAGTAAGTGGATCTACAGCCAATTTAATAACTTTATAAAACAAACTATTAATGAGTTGATGTGTTTGTCAGGGCTACTCTTGTATATCGTTTAAACTTTTTAAAAATAGTGTCAATAAAAGTGTATGCGATATGGTTATAAATTTGTTAATGGAACAAATGGAAGGGAATTTTTTTTTTAAGAATTGGATACAGAAATGACTGACAGAAGGAAGAACAAAAGTAAACAAAAATGAAATTTCACAGGGAGACCTGACTTCTTTATGAAAAGAGATATGAAAGATATACAACTTTAAAGTTGACCAAAAGCTACACATGAAATTACAAGATAATGTGACTTCCCAGAAAGTAAGGACAATTTTAAGCTGTATTGATAGGGTATCCAGTGAAGGAAAAAAATGAAAAGAGGTCAAATTTTAATGTCAATCAATAGTGCAGTCAAAGGTAACCACCCAGGCTTAAGGTTTCTCAGTACATTCATTTTCAAAACTCTTTAAAAATATAAAAAAGCCATTTTTAGCAATATGCCACATAAAAAAGGACATAGGCTGGATTTGGTTCACGGGTCACAGTTTGCTAACCTCTGGTCTAAACATTTTCATCCAATTGAAAAGCAGAGATTATCAAAGAATATAAAAAGTAAGACCTTGCTATATGAGACCACAGAGACCTACTTTAAGTATAAAGGCATAGATACATTGAAAGTAAATGGATAGAAAAAGATTAACCATGCAAAAAGCAAGCATGATAATGCCAGATGGCTCTTTTAATATAAAATAAAATATGTTTTGAGACAAATAATATTACTAGAGATAAAGAGTGGCAATTCATAATAATTAAAGGGAAATTAATCAGGAAGACATATCAGTTATCATATGCCACAAATAACAGTTTTAAGATGCATGAGGCAAACATTTACAGAATGAGAGGAAGAAAAATTACACAAATATTGCAGGAATATTTTTACACCCCTCCCCCAGGATTTGATAGGGCTAGAAAATAAACTAGCAACAACAGAGAACATACAAACAATACTATTAATCATCTTGATCTAATTGTCATGTGTAGAACAATACATCCATTGGGTACAGAATACCCATTCTTTTTAATTGCATACAGCATATTTACGCAAGATAGATAAGCCTCCATAAATTTTAAAAGGGTAGGAACTACAAAGAATATATTCTCTAATCACAATAGGATTGAATTAGAAATTACTAATAATACTATAGCTAGGAAAACTCCAACTACTTGGAGGTAAAACAACACAATTTCAAAAAATTAATAAGGCAAAGAGGAAATCACAAGGGAAATTAGAAAATATTTTGAGAAGAATGACCATGAAAATACATTAAAATTTTGAAAAGCAAATAAATCAGGGCTTAGACAAAAACTTGTATCTTCAAATCCTCATATCAGAGTAGTTAGTTTGAATCAGTGGCCAAGGTTTCATCTACAAAAATCTATAGAAAAGATGAGTAAATATAAAAGAAGAAAAGGAAGAAAATAATAAAAAACAGGCATCAATAAAGTAAAAAATAGACACTAGAGAAAACTAGCTGAGCCAAAAGATGATTTTTGAAAATGCTATCAAAATTGAAAAAACACTAGCAAAACTGATCAATAAAAAAGGAAGAACACAGGGGCACCTGGGTGGCTCAGTCAGTTAAGTGACCGACTTTGGCCCAGGTCATGATCTCACAGTTTGTGGGTTGGAGTCCCTCACAGGGCTCTGTACTGACAGCTCAGAGCCTTGAACCTGCTTCAGATTCTGTGTCTCCCCTCTCTCTCTGCCCCTCTCCCGCTCACTCTCTCTGTCTTAAAAATAAACATTAAAAAAAAGGAAGAACACAAATCACCAATATTAATAATGAAAAGAGATTATCACTACAGATGTTATAGGCATTAAACGAACAATAAGAGAATACTATGAACAACTTTATGCCAAAATTCAACCTCTTAGAAGATACAGAAACATTTATGTAGAAATATAACTTGGCAAAAATGACACAAGAAGAAAGAAAATGTGATCAGCTTTACGTTTAGTAAAGATATTGCATTTATCAGATCTCCCTACCAAACAAACAAATAAACAAAAAACCTCTAGGCCCAGATAGCTTCACTTTTGAATTCAATCATTTAAGAAAGAAAAACAACAAACAAAAACACCAAGCTAACGAATACTTACATAAAATAGAGGATGCCTACTGTCCTTAGTCATTTTGGAGGCCCCATATCTCTAATACCAAATCCTAAGAAAGGCATTGCCAAAAATGAAAAATTATAGTTTAGTATCTCTCATGATTCAAAAATCTTCAACAAAATCTTAGAATATCACACTTAATAACACATAAAAATGGTAATGCACTATGACCTTGTAAGACTTATCCCAGGAATGTAAGACTGGTTTATCCTTCAAAATCAGTTAATATGATCCACCAAAGTGCCCTAATGACAAAAAGAAAAAAAAAAAAAAAACACAGGACTGGCCACTGAGGGGCTACTTATTCTCCATTTTTTGTAAGACTGAGGAGGCAGCTGATATCTGTATATCCTTTACATTGTGAGAATAGGCTTAATGAAACACCGTAGTCTCATTTTTCCCTTCCTGATATTTTTCTCCTTAATTTGAGGAGGCAGTGATGGCCTCAGTTTGAGGGTAAAACTGAACAGAGATCCTTAAATATAGCAAATGATAACCAAAAATGGGCTGGGCTGGCTATTCTTTATTTGTCCAACAATCCATTTGTTTATTTATTATTCAACAAATACTTTGAATTTTACAATGCTTTGCATTCAGCACTGTGGATGGAATGATAAGAAAATAACCATGGTACTTATCTTGTGGAGTTTACAGTCAAGAAAGCAAGCAGCATTGATTATAAGAGAATAAAACCCACAAACATGACAACTGTAACAACTGCATGAATAAAGGGTACAGGTGCTTTGAGAGAGGGAAATTAGGAGAGACAATGCTAAGACATTAATTCTAGCTTTATATTTGAAGGATGAGTAGGAGTGAGCTAGGCAAAGAAGGGAGGAAAAAGTATTGCAGGCAGAGAATAGCAAGGTAGAAAACCCTGAGGCTATTCATGGTTTTTGTTTGTTTGTTTGCCTGTTTGTTTGTTTGTTTTCTGGTACAGGTGCAGTGTCTTGCCTCTGTGGATCTTAGGTAAAGAATGGTTGGGCTGGGGTGCCTGGGCAACTCAGCTGGTTAAACCTCTGACTCTTGATTTCAGCTCAGGTCATGATCTCACAGTTAGATGTAGCCCCATGTTGGGCTCTGTGCTTATGGTGCAGAGGTTGCCTGGGATTCTGTCTCCCTCTCTCTCTCCCCCTTTTTTCCCAATCTCTCTCCAAATAAATAAACATAAAAAAAAAATGGTTGGGTTGAAGAGCCAAGAATCTTCACCCCACATCACACACATTCTAAGTTTGTGATCAAGAGGTATTTTTCACCAACTCAATGTTATTTACAAGAATATAATAATCGTTAACACATCTTCTTTGGGGGAACCTGTGAAGGTCCAGGAAAGAATATCAAAAAGAAGCCTTTAATCTTTGATCCTTTCTTCCTGCTTTCCGTGGCCAAAACAAAAAGAGGAAAAACTTTCTTTTGTTTCAGTGAGAATTTTAGATAATTGTTTTTTATATGGCATATTGTGCTTCAGAGATTATTCTCATATATTTTTGGTTTTCTTCTTGAGTTATGGATGCACATGATGTTTAACTAAGAAGCTTAAAATGCTAGAAATTAGGTCTTGAAAAGTAACACGTTAGACCAGCCCTAGAAGAAAGCAAAAGACCACACTGAGTCTAAATATATTCCATCCATTCCTCTGGGTGCATGAGTTGCATTATGGCCCACTGGGACTTTGAAATGTTACAACAGAGTGATTAGAGGGACTGAGGATTTCTCATTGCTCCAGGAATGTCACTCATCCCCTACTTGGCAATGGAGAATAGGGCAGATTATCTGTTTTCTTCTTTCTGGAAAACCTGATAAAGCATTCTCATTGTCTCAGATTTCCCAGAGGAGAGAGATGGTTAAAATGAGAATCCCAAACCCCTTTTGGCTTAAAATAAATCCTTCTGCTGGCTCTTTAATGAGCCCCTTTTAACAAAATTTTCCCCATTTTGTTTGATGATTTCCTAAACCCAGTAAGGTACCAGTAAGTATGTGTTTAATTGACTATGAGCTACAGTTTCAAGTTGTGTTCTTAAGCGCATGTTGTTTTTATTAACTCAATGAATAAGCATCACCAACATGGTTAAATTATCATACTCTGTAATTAGGCTTTGAGGATTAAGTGAGTTCTATTGTCACCACTTCCAAATGTGTATTTTAAATTACTTAAACCTCAGTTTCCCCATCTGTAAAATAGTGTGACATTGTACTTACCCAAGGGGCTGTTGTGAAGATTAAGTAAGCTTATCAGTGTAAAGGGCTCACTGCAAAACTGGCATTTCAAATGGTAGGTATTGTTAGTATTACATTGAATATAGTCCTTAGATCTTAAAAGAGTCTTTTGTTTTTTAAGGAACATTCTGCTAATGTATCTTCACAACTAGAAAGTTGTAGACAAGCAGCATGACCTTTATTTACATAAGCACTAAGAAGAGAAGGTAGAATTGGAAAGACACATTAAAGTAACAACTTTGTTTTGCATATGCAAGTAATTTATAATACTCTGTCTTCTGCTCACATATTAAACTGTTTTGATACAATTGTAATCAGAACAGCAACAATTATTCAACTTAAGGCCAGCTCATCCTTAATGTATTTTTTCTATTTCTGTCCACTAAAGCTTATCATTGGGCAGTAAATTTGATTAAGTTTAGACTCAAACAGCATTTTATGTCAGGGGTTCAAGTACAAAAATGTTTCAGAATATATATCTATAATAAATATTTATTTCTAAAGGTGACAAAAAGGGCCATTTGAAATCAAACTATCAATGAATGGCTTTCTTTTACTGAGAAATAAATCTTTAATTTTTTTCTAAACATCAGAAAAAAGAAACAAAGTGACTGACTAGCAATGGTTTGATAAATTCTTGACACATTTATGAATATTATGATATTAACATGCACATACCCATAGAGTATAAACACTCCCTTAATTACAGGGACAAAGGGCGTAGAGCAACTTCTTACCTTAAAACAGCTTAAAAACTTAATGCCCAGTTCCAGCATTAATGTTTATTTGACTTCAGCATCATCTTCCTTTGTATACTTTCAAAGTGGTGGTAGGCTGATTGATAGCAAGGTCCCTGAGGATGACTGACTGAGAATGAATCCTGACTATGCCTCAGGTATAACCTTTACTTAATTTCTTATTCTCATCTGGTTGATGGGATAAAATAAGACCATGAATATAAGGCACGTAGCACTTACTAAGTGCTCAATAAATTCTGCCTGCCTGTCTCTCTACCTAAAGTGGCCACAGAAAAATTCATGTAAAGTCTCTAATATTTTCAGGCAAATAATCTGAAATCAATTGCCAAATAGCTTGGGGGCAGGGAGGGTGATAAATCCCAAGAGAGGGAATTCCTCATGGCACTATTTTGTTTTGGGAGGGCATGGTTCTAGAGTGAAATTTGATGAAATCAATGAATTAAATTAAATTGGTAAAGAATTTCTTCACTACCTACCTGTCATTTGCAAAGCAATATAAAAGATAAAGGATAAGACATAATCCTTTTTTCAAGAAGCATAGATGGGGCACTGGGTGGCTCAGTTGGTTGAGACCCTTGGTTTTGGCTCAGGTTATGATTCCATGGTTTGTGAGTTCAAGCCCCGTGTCGGGCTCTGCTCTGTCAGAGTGCCTGGGACACTCTCTCTCCTTCTCTCTTTTTCGCCCTCCTCCACTCTCTGTCTCTGTCTCTCTCTCTCAAAATAAATATTTTTTTTTTTTAAAGCATAGCAATCAAGGTTCTTAGCTGCAAACAATATAAAGTGACGGGTTAAATTAAATAGAAGACACAGTTATTAAAATGATATTGAACAACTTACAATAGGCCAGAAATCCAGGTGTGGAAACTATGAAGTCAGGAATAATGTCCAAAACCACAGAACTGTCCTAGTAGAGTTATCAAGGTAACTTCACTGGGTAGGGGTGCTATGGTTCTTACAGCTGTATGTTCCCCTGAACACTTCCATCCCTCCACTGCCATAGCTCCTAACTTTCTTAGGCTGGCTTTTCCCACCGTCACTGGTTCTCACAGCACAGATTTCCAATTCAAAGTTATGGGATTGGTACAGTCTTGGTCTTGCACCCACCTTCTAGTTGCAAGTAAGGCTGAGAGAATGAGTGTGAGGCTTTTTCAACTTCTGTTATGGAAGGTGAGCTTTGTTTCATAAAGCAGGGGATTCTTCAAATATAATGTTCAGATATGGGGCAGGCAAAGAAAGTAACAAAGTCCACTGAGAACATATATCTCAGCAGGTAGAATTTAATAAATATAGAATTATTAGAAATAAATTATTTATAATACAAACAGGAATATATTAATTTTATGTTAGGTGTATAAACAAAGAATATATGTATAATGGTTAGAGACATGGGCTCTAAAATTAAATCTGTATTCACATCTCAGCTTGGTCAAGCAATAATAATGAATAATAATAATAATAATAATAATAATAACTGCCCTAATAATAATTCATCACTTCTGTCTATGGTTCAAAATGTAATTGAGGTTCTGCCAATTGGATACACTTGTTGGAGACTTGATTTCAGAGCTTGAAGTGAG
The DNA here is from genome assembly GCF_007474595.2 of Lynx canadensis. NCBI lineage: Eukaryota > Metazoa > Chordata > Mammalia > Carnivora > Felidae > Lynx > Lynx canadensis. The sequence continues at coordinate 187,291,469 of NC_044303.2, read as the reverse complement.
AGAGGCACAGCACAAAACACCTCTTTCATTAGTACAGACTACCTGAAAATCAGTGTGGTTTTGGTCTAGTGAGAGCAGCGGTCCCTCTGTTCTGCAGGTAGTCATTATACTGTGGCAGGAACACTGACTGCCTGTCAACACAGGCCTGGGCTGTGACTGTGAGAATTATATGTAAAAGCTCAGCCTAGAGTCTGTTTCTTCAGTCTTCCCAAGAATTCTGTAAGCTAAGTAAGTCTCTTTCTGCTTAAACTAGCTTCACTGGATTCTGTTTACTTCAGTTAGACATTCACCTGCTAACATGTGTGATCTTTTGTAAGTTGCACAACTTCTCTAAGGTACCACATCCTCATTTGTAAAGAAGAAATACTATTAGTAGTTGTCATATGAGATATATAAATGAGATTATATGTGTATATACAGCAATGTATCTAATACAAAGTAAACATTTAATAAATGGTAGTGACTATTATTGATGATGGTGATCATGATAACAACAAATGTAATAATCATGGTACTGAAGGCAATGGAGGTGGGAGTAGGGATAGATGATAGACTCTGGAAGCTATCATGAAGAAAAAGGTGTTTGATTTGCAAAAACAAATCAAGAGTTTTGAAAGCCTACTGAAAGGACCATATCTCCAAGTGGTAATACAAGGAGCCAGAGTCAGGATCTGAGAAAAGTCAGTCTAAGTTATAATTCATTGGGCTGCAACTATCAAACAAAAACAACATGAGTCTTCTGGAAATGCTTCAGGGAAGGTCTGTGGGTGTATTTATGCCTCTGGCTTATGATGTTCACATCAGGTTTCCTGAAGTGCTCTCCAGCTTTCACTAAAAAATGCTAAGAAAGCCACACATGTGGCATTTTCACTTAATTAGGATACAGTATAAAATGCAGCCCAGCCAAAAAGAGACAATTTTTGGTGACAGCTCTGTTGGCACCTTTCCTGAGCCTCAAGGAAAACCAAGTAAACAAGTCTGTACCCCCACCACCCTCTCACCATGAGATCTGCCACAGAAAAATTTGTAAAATACAATGAGCACCTCAACCGAATTTTTTTAATTTTAATGGAAGTTTCCAAACAGGAAAAAAAATGAGTATTAGAAACATAAAAGGTGGCCATCACCTTCAGAAAGGTAAATATACATAGCACAGGGTTTTGAGCAGAGCCTAATCCAAAACTCTGTCCTGAGGGACGCAGGAACTTATTTAGTCTTTAAGAAAACACTTCAGTTTAAGAACCAATAATGGGAATCCATTTCCTTATAATTGCTCCTCTCTGTTCTTTGAGTTGCAAGCTGAGCCTGTGCCAATACATCCTGAAACTTTACACCTGCGCTTACCACATGGTCAGAGGGGTGAACAGCTCTTAAGCTTTGAGCTCTTTTAGTTACCAAGTCAGCTTACTACAGATGAGGGGTGGAAGCCTTTGTGTTTCATTTACCTGGGTTTGGCACAGTATTTACCCTGATATACACAGGGCAAAAATCTGGTAAGGGACTGAGTATACTGCTAAAATATATCTCCCCAAATTCTCTCTACCTAGAACTCTAGATTCCAAAGGTTCCTGTGAATTCATGTGGCAATCTTGATCACTGCCAGGATAATATAGTTTATCCACATCCTACCTGTTAGGCTAGTGTTTACTAAGATATACATACACACTTCATAAACTGCTTTGCTCTGAACACCATCTCAGAGAGAGCCCAATGATGCCTTGCGGGAAATGAATATGGCAGGCAGATTTTCATCTGTGAGATGGGAGATACTAATTCGATAACACTATGAATTATGCTTCCTTTTGGTTTGCCCGCTTAGGAACCATAAAATAATGGTTTTCTTTGCAATTAAGAAAATAACTATACTTCAATTCTAATGCCCTTTGGCTTCCTTTTATATTATAGTATTTTTGAAATCAGGATATATGTAAAATCATACCCAAAGACTTTAAATTTTATTTTTTCTATGATATACTTATTCAACTTCTATGAATTTGCCTCATATATTTGTGTTACTCAGCCTTTTCTGAGATGATGAAAATGTTCTATATACTTACACTGTCCAATATGGCAGATACTAGTTACATGTGGCTACTGAGCACATGAAATATGCCTAGTTAGACTGAAGAACTGAATTTGTAGTGTTTTTTTTTAAATAACTAATTTAAATTTAACATTACATATTACGTTGTACAGACGAGCCATACACACACACACACACACGTAATCTTATATATATGTATGTATATATATATATGTGTGTGTATATATATGTTATATATATACACACATAGATATGTAATCTTGATTGTATTTAATGATAGCTTCAATCATGCACAAATTACATTATTAAAAAGAGCAAAATAGTAGTCATTTTATGATGTATAATAGGGAACCCATTAAATAAATTATGATTCATCCACATGTAGAATACTAGATATACACAAGAAATTAGAAGAGAATATTTCATAAAATATTTGTGATATGCTATTAAATTTTTAAAATGAGGTTGAAAATTGTTTATGTAGTTAAACATTGAATATGTATATGAAAAAGGAGAATTCCACTCTAAGACAGTATATTTACCTTTCCCACCTTATTCAGATCTCATAGAAATAAGTGTAAAAAGAAAGAACAGTAAAAATCCATAATAGCACTATAAAATAGGCAGGTATCATTACATCAATGGGCCAATAATTTTGGAAAATCACAATAGTACAAAAGTTAGAATGTAGATGAGGTTATGTAGATAGAAAAAACCAAATAAGGAAACAAGTGTTGCACAGGGAAGTGCAACGGAGAGGGCTGATTTTCCCACTAAAGTCAGAGAAGTGTGGTTTTTACACCTGCAGCATTAGCAGGACCAACAAATGTGAAAAATGAAAATTCTTGAGCCTCATTCCAGACCCATTAAGTTAGAAATCCCAGGGATAGGACCCAGCAATCTGTGTTTAGCAAACTGTCCAGGACATTCTCATGCTCATTCAAGAGTGAAAACTATGCCCGAGAGGACTCTTTCCCAACTTTGTTCACTGTTATCACCTACGGAGCTTTTAAAATGACTGATTCAATAGGTCTGTGGTGTGGCTTGTTCATTGGGATTTTTAAAAACTCCCCAAGGGATCTGATGTGCCCCAAAGTTGAGAACCTATGCACTAGAGAATTTGCAGACTCAGCAAGTTCACAGAGCAGGAGCCACCATGCAACCACCAGACTTCTTATTCTCATATCTGGCTGTGGTGACTGCCCCTAGACAATGCGGGAAGAAGGCTCCTTAAACAAAGTGGGGCTGCCTGGGTTCCTAGTTTACATATTGGGCTGAAGAGAGAATCAGAACAGAGTGCCAGATAGCCCTGGGTACTGCTACAGATGGAGGGGAATAAAAGGATAAGTTGTTCTATCACATCCTTCCAGAAATGAAAGGGTGAAATAATCTAAGGTACTTAAACCTCAGATAAGCCTTGGTTATCTGTGAAAGGTCTTAGCCTACTCTTCTAAAGAGGAAGGCTGCCTGGTCATCAAGCCCCGTTCTCTTCCTGTCCCCACTCTCCTTATTCAGGGAAGAATCTGACTATGAAAACAGTCATGTAAAAGTGCTAAGGAAACCCACATCAGTTCAGAAAATCTGTATCAGTAACTCCTTGGCCAAACTAGCCCTTTGTTTACAAATATGAACTGATTACCAAGATTAGCTGACTTACAAGGAAAATCAACAGCATAAAAAAAGAAAGACCATAATAAATAAACATATACCATCACAAAAGGATATCAAACAATGAAGAGAGAAGAAAACTTGTAAAATAATTTTAAATGATATCTGTAAACTAAAGAGAACATTCCATAAGAAAACAAGTGACTATGGAAAATGAGCTATCAAAGAATAAGACAGTTCTTAGAAATTGAAAACAGGATGGCCAAAATAGAATACTACTAATAATTTCTTTAGAATAAAATAAATATTAGTAATTTGCAAGATAAAAATCTACAAATTGTATTTCAGAGCCATGGTAGATAGATGTGAGACACCCAATATCTATTTGTAGGAATCCCAGAAGGAGAAAATAGACTACAGAAAGAGAAAAATTTTAAAATGTGAATAAAAAATAAGATTTCTCTTTACTCCAGGGGAAAAAAGCTTTAGATGGAAAGAGTTCAATATTTTCATTTTTCATACTCCATATCAAGATGCACCCTTTATATCTAAGTCACTTCTTCACTTTCTCATAATGGACAAATTGTAAGGACAGTAGCTCTAAAGTCCAAATACCCCAAATCACAAGTACTATCTGCATCAGGTGCCAGTGTTTCTAAACACACATCCTGGTACTTATTTATTGTCACAAGAGAATAAGAATAATAATTGTTCAACAAAGATGGTTCAATGGAGATCACATTGAAGCAAAGTATCTCACACATCAAGGAGGGGAAGAAAAACTCCCCACTTCCAAGCCACTAGATACAAGTCAAGAAAATACCAAAATAGAACAGCGATGCAAATTAAGTTTGTATGCAGTGACACTATGGAGTATTTGCAGTTCTCTTTGATTTTCTCTAGGTAAATAATTATAGCTAATTATAAATATAACTAAATATATATATTTAAAAACCCTCAAGGGGGTCCAAAATTATTTAGAAAGGCAGGAAAATATGGGGGTCTGAGTGTTTCTCCTCACACACACAATGGTAAGAGATATTCCTGTGAGGAAAATCTGAGAAAAGAAAGATGCTAGCTAAATAACAACAGACCATCAGCAAAACACACACACCATCTACTTAAAATCGTAGCCAGGATGTGATTTTCATCTTTTCATAAATAACATTGCTTCCAGATGTATATACATATGGGATCAGCATCTTCACGGAAACCAGCGCTTGCCTAACTGTCCTTTAACTAAAGTCCTTCCTATTTTTGCTGGTACCAAGTAACCATCAACCCAGAGCTCCTCAGAAATCATATCATCCATCCCACCACTTGCCCAAAGCAAGAATCCTCTTTTCCCCAGAAAAGGGTCTTATAGCATTGAACGACCTGCTGGATTTTCACCAGCTGTAACTGCTATGAACTTTTCTTTTTTTTTTTAAATATTTCAGTCCAAAAGTGCCTTTTGGCATCTTTTACCATTAGTCTAGTTTTGCCCCAGAGCGGACATGGTCTGCTCTCTTAAGAGGAAATACTACAATTTTTTGAAAACAACTATCCCATTCAAATACTGCCACTCTCTCCCTAGGTTTCTCATTCCTAGGATACATCCCTCCTCCCACTCATTTCTTCTACTGGTTCTTCATACTCCATACTTTATGTATCATTCACATTTTGATAATTCTGACTGCTAAATATCCCTCGAAAATGCTGTGACTCTAAGTGGGCACAATATTCCAGGTGAAATTGATAATGATAATAACGATGGAATAATGATAACAGCTGCTACCTATGGAAAGATCAGTACCAAGCATGGCACAAAGATCTCTGTCGTATCTCATTATCTATAAGGTATTGCAATATTGTAGAGATGAGAAACCATAGCTTGAAAAAGCTAAGTGACCTGTTTAGTTAACTCGAGAAATCAATGCCAGATAGTTACCGTACTCAATAAATCCTCTTGGGTGCCTGGGTGGCTCAGTCCGTTAAGTGTACAACTTCGGCTCAGGTCATGATCTCATGGTTCCAATTTGAGTCCCATTTCAGGTGAGCTCAAACCCCGCTTAGGGCTCTGTGCTGACAGTGCCGAGCCTGTGTAGGATTCTCTCTCCCCAACTCTCTCTGCCCCTTGCTCACTTGCGCCCTCTCTCTCTCTCATAAAAAATAAAAAATAAATAAATGTCCCCTGATCCACAATACATACCGTGATACCACTCTGATTATCACAGAGTGGTATAGTAAGTGGTATACTTAGAGTATTAGTGACATACTCTAAGATGCCATCAATTTTCACTTTAGGAGTGGAAGAACACTATGCATTATCTTTTCCACTAAGTTCTTAAAAACCCTGTATGTATATTTCCAAAAATATTGAGCAGTACACAGCATGAGCTATATCCAAAATATATTAACCTGTGCCATAGTAAACATGGATTCAGTACCTTAGTCTGCTTAAGTATATCAATCTATACTGCCCTCTTTAATAAAGATTATTCCAAATAAAGCTGTTGAAAAGAAAATGGAGCCTTAATTCCACCAATAATCTGACAGCAAGTTGTTTTACAAAATATCCAAATTGGAATTCAACACAACAACAACAGACACATTTCTATTTCCTGCTTTCCTGAAGCATGGTGAATATCTGCAGGAAAAAAAGAAGCCTGTGCCAACACACACACACTTATGGGCACATTTTGCTACATTGATTGCACAGACTTTAGATGATCAGTGGGTGAGGCTGTCTCCTCTGGCCAGTGTAAAAGGTTGGCAAAACCACAAATGGATTACATTTTAAAATGGATTGTACTTTCATTCCATCTAAGTACAGATAGATGTCAAAGAGCTTTGAAATCTCCCTCTTTGGATTTTGAAGCTAACTATTCATTCTTTTCCCACTGACAGAAGTAAAAGAAATTAATTTGCATTTTATACTGTAGGCACAGCTAGCTGAGACATACTATGAGGAAGTAGACAGCCCTACAAACAATGAGACTTACTTAGAATGTAAAAGTAAAAGTTGAGAAGGACAATGCTGTGTTTTCAATCTCTCCTTGCCTGGATCTACTAGATCTCATAATTAGGTCAAATCTCCAGCACTACAGGAATCTTTAAATATAATAAAATTGGTATATAAGCATCATCATCATCATCATCATCATCACCAGTTATTATTTATTCGATGTCTACTATGTACCAAGCAAAGTGCAATATTTTTTTAATCATTATTAGTTACTTTAATCCTCATAACAATTTGTTGTGGTAGATATTATTATTCCCTTCTTATCTATGGGAAACTGAGGCTCAGATAAGCGGGTTGACTTTCCCAACATAATGTATGTAATCAGTGACTGTGAGAGGACAGCAAGAACTGGTTTCTGATGCTGCTACAAGGGCAGCAGTAGGATTTCTTTTTTTTTTTTTAGGTCCTAAAAGGACAAACCTGACTGGCTATCTCAGTGAACACTTGGCATACTCCTGTGAAGTTATCTATGATAGAGCTGCTAGGAAAGTTCTAGCAACTAATCTGGCTCAGAGTATAAGAGATTAGTCCCCTAACTATTCCCATTTCAAAGACACATAATACTCCCCTTGCTCTCTTTGCATTATTTTTCATTTCTGGATGGGACATATTAAATGGCTTTGCAATAAACTCAATACTAATATTCCCTCACTCAGAATCAAGTTATATTATTTTCTCTGCCATTAAACCAATATATGAATTGCTGGCATAGAGACAAGGTAATAATGATTTAGTAATGCCACTGTTGAGGTCATTTGCATTTGAGAGAGGTAGGGAAGAAGGACAGTCAGGAGGGGAAGGAGAGAGAGAAGAAAAGTAAGGAGAAGGGAGGTAGAGGCAAAGAGGGAGAAGAGAGGGTGAGGGAGAGGGAAAAGGAGAATAAACGAATGCCTAAAGTTTGCTTAGAAGAAAGAAACGGATAAATAAGTTTGAATGTCAGGCATCAACTTCAGAGCTAGTTGTTAAAAGTCTAGGATCATAAATTCATTTCAATAAGCTTAATTAGTTAACTACCTACCAATAATGGCAGAATATCATATATATTATTAATATAACATATTTCATGATCATTCATATAACAATGATTTTCTGTCTGTTCAGCGTAGTACTGAAAGTCCTAGCCAGAAAAATCAGGCAAGAAAAAGAAATAAAAGATATCCAAATTGGTAAGGAAGAAGTAAAATTACATGTTTGCAAATGACATGATCTTATATATAGAAAACCCTAAAGAATGCCTCCCCCCAAAAAATAGAACTAATAAATTCAGTAAAGTTTCATGATACAAAATAAACATACAAAAATCAGTTGCATTTCTATATACTAACAATGAACTCTAAAAACAAAATAAAGAAAGCAATCCCATTTACAATAGCATCAAAAACAATGAAATACTTAGGAATAAATTTAACCAAGGAAGTGAAAGATCTGTACAATGAAAAGTATAAGACATTGATGAAAGAAACTGAAGACATAAATAAATGGAAAGACATCTCATGTTCACAGATCAGAGTTAATGTTATTAAAATGTCTCTATTACCCAAAGCCACCTATAGATTTAGTGCATTTCCTATTTAAATTCCAATACATTTTTACAGACATAGAACAACAAATAATACTAAAATCTATATGGATCCACAAAAGACCTTGAATAGCTAAAGAACTCTTGAACAGGAATAACAAAACTAGAGGCATCACACTTCCTCATTTCAAACTATACTGCAAAACTATGGTGATCAAAAGGAAATCCTGTCATTTCCAATAACATAGATAAAACTTGAGGGAATTACACTAAGTGAAATAAGACAAAGACCAATACTGTATGATCCTACTTATATGTGGTATCTAAAAATAAATACTGAAGTCATAGAAACAGAGAGTAACTTGGTGGTTGTCAGGGGTGAGGGTTTTTGGAAGATGATCAAAGATGGTTAAAGGTTTACAAAGATGAGTTAAAATATGAGTAATATTTAGGCATCTAATCTACAGGATGGTGACTATAGTTAACAATTCTGTATTGTACACTTACAAGTTGCTAAAGAGTAGCTCAGTCCTCAACATACACACACAATGTCACTGAGGTAATGGATTTGTTAACTAATATTATTATGGTAATCATCTTACAACATATACATCTATCAAATCATTGCCTCATACATCTTAAACTTACACAATGTTATACATCAATTATATCTCAGTAAGGCTGTGGAAAAAATCTATTCTACTCCATTTAATAGGGTAACTGTGAATTGAAATGAGAAATGTAAAAGCCCCTTTATTAAAACTTAAACTTTCTAAAAGTCTGAAGAATTGTCACATTAACTTAAAAAAAATCCTTGTCAGGGGCGCCTGGGTGGCGCAGTCGGTTAAGTGTCCGACTTCAGCCAGGTCACGATCTCGCGGTCCGTGAGTTCGAGCCCCGCGTCGGGCTCTGGGCTGATGGCTCGGAGCCTGGAGCCTGTTTCTGATTCTGTGTCTCCCTCTCTCTCTGCCCCTCCCCCGTTCATGCTCTGTCTCTCTCTGTCCCAAAAATAAATAAACGTTGAAAAAAAAAAATCCTTGTCAGAATTATAATTTAATTACATTAAACACCTGGGTGTTGGCTGTGTCCTTAGGCATCAGTTCTTTAAAATAAAAGGGACTTGTTTACTTACCTTGGAGGGTTATGAAGAGCTCAAATGAAATAACATGAGTACAAGTGCTTCAACCATGTGTACAATTCTGATTATTTAAAAGTCCACTCAAATTTCACCACAAAAAATTCTCTTACCGAAACCTCACTGTTAGCACACGGCAACCTAATTTTTTTTTTAAATCCTTATATAAACAATTGGAAACAACCAAAGAATTTGGACTTCGAAGAACAATCTGCACTTTAATTCTATCATAAGTTAATAAAGTGCAAAGTTATCCCAAATTACTTACATAAAAATATTTATCAAAATCCTATAGACCAATTTCATTAAATAGTTCTTTATTGCAAAGATCAAAAGTGAAAATAATGATGATTTGAGAGCACAAGTATGAAATCAAGTTCCTCAAAAAAATGCATGTAAATTCAATAATCTCTGGAAGCTATTCTTTTTTAACAGGCCAAATACAAGCTGTGTTCCATAAAGGCTTGTATTTCCACTCAGAGCAGTGACTTCGAGTTGCACTGCTTTGCCACAGCTAGAGTTTTCTCACAACAGCTGAGAGTATCCCATCCACACAGCAGTCAAGTTACTCATTATCTAGAATGCTGGATATAAAATCATCAGCTTCCAATTGTTTGGTGGGATGAGGCATGAAAACATTGCAAAGAACTGACAAAGAAAAGAGATTCGAATCCTCTTCCATCTCAAATGACCTCTAAAATGGAGAGGGGTCATGAAATCAATGTTTTCACCCACCCAACAGGGTAGATGATTGAGTCATCAAGAAACCGTGGCCCAGAAAAGCAACAACACTGCAAAACAAGTCAGCACAGGAAAGAAAATAAACACAGACACAGACACCAATCTTGCTCATGATATGGCCTCTAGCAGGAATGTAAACTAAATTTTAGACAGTGAAAGTAGTCCCTTGAAACAAAAAATATTCCACCAATCCATATTCTGTGAATATTTTAACTGGTCCAGAGGCCACATTTATTTTGCAATTGCAAAGACATAACCTCTCTGAGACGCAAAGACAATTGGGATTTCCTGTGTCTCTCTGCCATTACCACCTATTTTTCCAAGCTTGTTGCAGCTGTATGCACCAATTCCATACTTTAAATGCCTAGAATAGCCCTTGGTCTTCTTCCAGGGTCTTAGCATCTTTCTTTTATTGCTCAATTACATCTTGCCTATATATCTCTCCCAGGGATTTAGAGATGAGACTAAGAGGGTGGCAGCATCACTGAGGAAAGATACTGACTCCGTCTCTCTCCACCAGATTTACTGTAGTAGCAGTACTTTTGCGGGACCTGTGGTCTGGATATGAACCAGAGTAACCTTAAAGCAGAGTTCAGTCTAGCTTCATTCTTAGAAAAACTTACAGCTTTCAATTTCCAAGGTGCAGTTTTGTTCATCCAGTGGGTACCGCCTTAGGTCCATCATGCAGGCAGCTGTGGTTGTGATTCTAGAAAAGAAATAGCAATGATACATCCTGTTAGCTGGTCCATGGCTGGAACTGGAAAAATTAAATCCAAGTATCAAAGAGGACAGAATTGGGCCTCTAGGAGACTGACTTAAGCCAAAGTTCTAACGAAAAAGGGTGCCACAAGTTCAGATAACCATTTTCCTTTATGAGTCTTGGGCTGATGTATTAAAAAAAAAATTGGACAAAATCAGTATTTTCCCAAAGTGTGGTCCATTACCTACTTGTACCAAAACCATCTGGGAGCATTTGTTAAACAGGCAGTTTCCATGCTCCAGAATGTCTTGGGGCAGGGAGGGATGGTCCCAGGGCTCTTTATTTTTCTAAGCATTACAGGTGATTAAGAATATCAACATAGATAATTCCTCTTCCACTCACATTTGTTTCCTCCTCTCTCTAATGTTAATTAAATCTTGGATTTGATGCATCATTTTTTTTAAATTTTTTTTTTCAACGTTTATTTATTTTTGGGACAGAGAGAGACAGAGCATGAACGGGGGAGGGTCAGAGAGAGGGAGACACAGAATCGGAAACAGGCTCCAGGCTCTGAGCCATCAGCCCAGAGCCCGACGCGGGGCTCGAACTCACGGACCGCGAGATCGTGACCTGGCTGAAGTTGGACGCTTAACCAACTGCGCCACCCAGGCGCCCCTGATGCATCATTTTTGACATTTATATACATTGTATAGTACTTATCAAGTGCTTTAATACAATACAGTATCAGCCTTTCATGTATCACCTGATTTGCTCTGTGCTGAGTAAAATGATATTCTCATGACCTGTTAAGAGAATGTCCTCTCATGGATTGGCAGATTTACTTATTTAGAACACCTGGTACCTTTATTCTTTTATCAGGAAGATGTGAACAAGTCCTTTTAATGCCTTTATATTTCTCTATCATCATCTTTTTTTTAGAATGAGAGAGACAGAGAAAGAGAGAGAGCGAGAGAGCCCAAGCTGGGAAGAGAGAGAGAGAGAAAGAGAAAGAGGTCTGGGATCATGACCTGAGCCGAAATTAAGAGGCGGGCACTCAACCAACTGAGCCACCCAGGCGCCACTCTGTCATTATTTTTCACTAATCTCTTATTGAAGATCTACTAAAAGGAGTCAAAAATCATACAGTTCTAAATGATTTGTTAACATGTATTTTCTGATCAATAAGGTAGCATAATGTCATGAAAAAACACAAGTTTTAGAAAACAACAGACATAGGTATAAATTCTAATTCTGTCTTGCTAACTGATTGACATCAAGATGGTTAATATCCTTTAACCAACCTTAGTTTCTTTATCTATGAGAAGGGGATATTATTAACAACAATAATAGTTACCTAACAGGATTTCTATAAGAATGATTTGTATACAGAATATAGAAGAGTACCTACATACAGTGTGTCCTTTAAATCTGCTGGAAAAAGAAAAACTAACAAGAAATTGATATTGAATTTGACCAACTTTGGCTCACTCTACTCTGAAGGGCACTTTACTATGAGTTAAGAATAGAAAAATAAGATACAGCCCCAGCTTGGGATAAACAGTCTCCAGATAGATATTTTTCATTAAAAGGTTGGGCACAGTTTGCAAGTAATCTAGGTAGACTGAGTCTATGAAATTCCTCAGTTAGGTGTGAGAGTCCCACTCCTTAGTTGTAGGATGGAAATATGTGACTAAGTGTAAGTAGTTCATACCTCTTTAGTTTGGTTACTGCTTCATTAAGGTTTGTGCTCTGTTAACTTTTGTTTTTCTTTTTAGCAGGAAGTTGAGTATCCTAGGGCTGATGTTCATCCCTGATTCCTTCCTTTCCTTCGCCAAGAGTTAGCTACTCTGCCTCGGCTCCTTTCCATCTCCATTGGCTCCCTCAAAATCTATGGCCCTGTTGCCTCACCTCATATAATTATTGCAGATAGGTCTCCTGGCCTCTCCATTTGCCTCCCTACCATCCATTATCCACACAGCAGTCAGATCTTTTAAAAACATAGATTAGATTTTATCATTCCTCTGCTTCAAATTTTAGTGGTTCTTCCAAAAAGATCCAAAATTTTGACTGTGTCCTACTGTGCTCTAAATAATCTGCCTCTTCCTAAAATCTCAATGTTATCTCATACCAAGTCCTTTCTCACTATCTTCCAGTCTTCACATTTGTTCTTTCTGCCTAGAATATGTGTCTCTCTGAACTTCACAAGGCCCTCTTTTATGATCCTTCACCTCAAAGGTCACCTCCTCTAAGAGGCCTTTTCCCAAGCAGCCCATCCAAAGTGGTTGCCTTAATTAATGTTCCATCCTATCTGTTTATTTCCTTTAGGCAAGTATCATAATCTGAAATTATCTTGCTTATTTATCTTACTTTTTAAGATTTTTAATGAAGTACAGTTGACATATAATATTGAATTAGTTTCAGGTATATAGCATAGTGATTTAACAATTACTCAGCCATAAGAAAAGAATGAAATATTATCATTCACAACAACATGGATGGACCTAGCAGATATCATGGTAAGTGAAATAAACCACACACAGAACGAGAAATGCCATTTGATTTCACTTACATGTGGAATATAATAAACAAAACAAATGAACAAACGAACAACAACAAAGGGAGAAACAGACTCATAAATATAGAGAACTGGTGATGGCTAAAGGGGAGGGGGCTAGGGGAATGGGTGAAAGGGATTAAGAGGAAAAAACTTTTTCTTCCTTCCTTCCTTCCTTCCTTCCTTCCTTCCTTCCTTCCTTCCTTCCTTCCTTCCTTCCTTCCTTCCTTCCCTCCTTCCTTCCTTCCTTCCCTTCTTTCTTTTCTTTCTTTTTTTCTTCCTTTATTTCTTTCTTTACTATTTCTCTCAATAAAATGTAAGCTGTTTAGGGGCGCGGGTTTTGTTATAAGGCACAGATTTATTGTAAGGCAATCAATAAACATCTGTTGGATAAATAAAAACATGAATTATAAAGAGGCAAACAGTTGGTTTTGCTGATTATAAATCTTTTATTTGGAGGATTATCTTACTGCATTATTTCTCCTCTTTTTTTAACTTAAAACATGTCTTAAGTTTTAGGGGTTTGTCTTATATTTTTAACAGTAAATACATTTTAATCCATTTAATTAACATTGCATAAAGAGTACTAGAGTTTATCTTATCATCAAACTGATTGTTTCGGCTTTCCCTGGGTCTTACCAAATACTTACATTTTATAAATTCTAAAAGTATATAAAAATTAACATTCACAGTTAATAACTTGCTCAGGGACTAAAAATGACAATTTATTTTGGCTATGCAATACATGGCTGAATTTCTCACTGGCCTACTGATTTTCTTCCTTCCTTCTCTTCTTCCTTCCTTCCTCCCTTGTTTCCTCCTTCCTTCCTTCCTCTCTGTGTCTTTGTTTCACATGTAGCTACAACCTGAATTGTTACTAACACATTGTAGCTACTAACCTGAATTTCACATGTAGCTACAACCTGAATTGTAGCTATAACCTGAATGGAATACAGAAGCTTGTATTATGTAGAAGATACATTTTCAAAGAAAATAAAATTAGGTACATGATGGGCATGCCAAAACTCCCATGTTACTTCTGTAAAATAGCATAAATAATCTCCATCTTGAGAAACAAGAGAAAATTAACTTCATCTGATAGAATGAACACAAAGGACATTAAAGGTACAAGGGCACACATATGATAAAAAAAAAAGTGAGATCCATAAACAGATGCTCAACAGAGTAAGTGAGGTGAAGTTTGCAATAGCTACTATATAGGCTGTGGTTCACACTTTCTGCTGATACATATTCATGGCAACTAACATCTGTGAACTAGTGCTGTAAACATTAGTGCTGTGAACAAGAAAAATAAATTGACTAATGCTATTGCAGAAGAAATGAGTTTCTACCCACATTTAAAAAAAAAAGATGAAAGTGTTTTTCTTCATCAACGTTTATATTTACACCTGTGTTTTACTCTTTTAATGCTATACTTCACAAAAAATATATATATAACTATTTTCCAGTCAATGTTTCCAAGACACTTGTGTCTCCTATTGGCTTAAAGCAGAAACTCTGTAGACAAAATAATCCATTTTGAATCCTGTTCATATAGACCAGAATGAGTGAACTAGGATGAATCACTTAGATCCTATAATACTTGATTGCTTCTGAAATTCTGAAATTAAAAACTTGCCAACCTAATTTGTTATAAGATGATAAAGGTAAGAAGAGATCTGTAACTCATAAAATGTTCTGTAACTCGTTATTACCACATGCTAATGAGCAAATACAGTGATAACTCATTTGACCAATGGTTAATATTTGGAAATATGTATATGTATGTGTTTGTATACAGAAGAAATGTAGAATACGCAAGCACTTATATTAAAAGAAAAGCAGAGTGGGGTGCCTGGGTGACTCAGTCAGTTAAGCATCTGACTCTTGATTTCAGCTCAGGTCATGATCTCACGGGTTCATGAGATTGAGCCCCACGTTGGGCTCTGTGCTAAAGGTGCAGAGCCTGCTTGGGATTTTCTCTTTCCCTCTCTTTCTGCCTGCCTCTCTCTCTCTCTCAAATAAATAAACATTAAAAAAAATCAAAGTAGAGCTATAAAATATGACATGAATAGCATCCAAACACAAAAATATGCAAAAAATCATTCTATATATGTATATAAAACTCTAATAGATTTGAATACAAAGTACAGACATGTGCTAACAAACCTGCATCTTTTCCATGTGTTTTATAATATCAGAAACTACATCTGTTTTTGTCTTCTTTGTATTTCAAGCACTTTTGCCAGGTCCCTGGTATATATCACTAAGCCAAGATTAAATAGTAATAATAATAATAAACAAAGAGAAGAAAAAAATCCATGGTCATAAGTATTCTCAAACTGAGATTTTGATGCAATTCTCTATATTAAGTAGCTCATTAAATTTATGTAAAAATTTTAAAATCATAGAATTATAGAAGCTACTCAGAAAGGAATTTATTTAGAAAAGCTCAATGATCGACAGCAAAATCTTTTCTTTGGAACTGATGATTTATAGCATTGCTAAGTTTCTCTAGGAACAATCAATACAACAAATATACTTAATGAGGTTTTCATGAACATTCCACTCTGAATCCTGATAAACATCCTTAATGGGCCTTAAATTACTTAACACTAGCACTAGTCTTTGAAGTGAAGCTAGTAACTCATTATGTAGGTATGCTGATTAAATTTTAAGTCCACTGTGAAATATATAGAGATAGTGTTGTCTTCAATCACAGGAATAGTCAATGATGCATTCAGAATGTGCCTCTTTTACCTGTCACAAATTTTCTACAGTTACAAGTTGAAAATGTGACTTCTTTAGGCTGAATATTATTAGGCAATGAAAGCCACCTTTGGGGAATGCCAATATTCTGACTGGGCTAAAGATCTTTGGAGAAACTTTTTGTTCCTTAGCCGCTGAGTCTTGTCAACCAAAAATTACTTGTGTCATAAAATACTGACATAGTGCAAGAAAACTACATATGTAACATAGCCTAAAACACTCACTAAAGGCATCTATAAAATCAAGAAATACAACAGCTATGCCAGCATTTTGCAGCAAAGCCACAACAAATATTTTATAGTGTCATTACCTGAGATTTAGTGATGGTACCGTATCATTCCAAGATTGAAAAGAATCAAAGATAGTTATTAAGTAATAATAGATGCCTTTGCCTCTCAGCCAATAGGAGATAACTCAGAATCATAATTAATGTGACATGCTTTGGTCCTTTCAACAGTCTTCACAACAGACTTCTGGCACTAGAATATATGCTCAAACATGTGCCTTGACAAGTCAGAAATTTGTTAGGATTTCAACCAGAGATGACAAGAAAGTGACACTGGACTTCTACTTTGTTTGATTTCTTTATCTAGATAACTATACAATCATTTCATGCATACAAAATTATTCTTTTCAATATATATGTATGTTTTTTAAAGAAAATCAGATGTCTTATCCCCAACTATATTCAAAGCATGTCATTCTAATCCACAGCATGTTTTTACTTTGTGCAAAATGCACATTTACTTGAAAGCACAACTTACTCTAATTACAAAGGATAACAGGATCCTATAGTATGAGTGGGCATCATTACTGGAGAAAAATTAGGATGTAAAAACAGTCAATTATCAAAAAATATATTGATATATTTATTTCTAGCTGTAAAACAAACTAAAAACTTCAGGTGGGAATGGGGGAAGATCAATAAACCAAAATCAAGCATTCGAGTACAAACTGAAATTTTGAAAAATTCTGAGGAGCTCATCTGAGTCACTTCTCCATAAGGTACTTGAAAAATTTTTCCTCTCTCTCTCTCTCTAAGAAAACTGAATACTATTTTGTGTCTTACAGTCATTTTAGTTGGGAAGCTAATTTCTCACATATATCCCTCTTGTGATATGCTTGTGCATTTTGTAGAGCCTTAGATGACCCACTTTGGCATTCTTGCAAGTAATACCTCCTATTAACTGATCACTTACTGAGTTCTAGACATCATCAAGTGTTGCTTAAATGTATCATCTCATTTAATGAGTGTTTTTCTCTAATAGTCACAGAATGAGGGGTGGAGTTGGGATTTAAATTTAGGATGTCTGACTCCAGAGCCCACATATTTAACTGCTATGCTGTAACTAACCAGCTAGTTGACCTTGATAAAGTCATTTAGCTTCTCTGGAGAACTGACCAATTTCTGAAATCCCAAATGAGCTTGGAAATTCTATAATCCTATGAAAATACATTACATGTTCTGTGACCCTGTATATTTTGTAATTGTGTTTTACCCACACATTCAAATACTGTATTTCACAGCTGTTCATTCTGTTTTAGTCAATTATGTAGATTAGCCTACCCCAGACAAGCAAATACAGGCCTCTCCCCAAGGAGTCCCACTTAATATTCTCCCCTGATTGAAGGTCTCCCTCAGCATTTTTCTTCCAGCCTGCGCTCTTGATTTACCTCCACAGAGTCCTTCTGCTTAAATTAAAATCTCCAACACTCATGCATAATTGTTTTTAAAAGCTCTTTACAAGTCCTCATATAGAGTCACATGTGCCAGTATGCTCAACTTTGTAATCACCAAAAAAAGTAAGATTGCTAGCAATCATGTTCCCATTTGATAAATCGTGCATTTCAGATTAGAGCTATTTGTACTCTTCTGCAGCTGTTTGGCCTTCTGTGACTCTTTGCTTTTCTGGAATTTTATCCTCCATAAAGATACTCTGACCGTTTAAGGGCTACACAGGTTTCTGCTACAAATCCGGGTGCTAGTATCAAAGACATTTCCTTAAATAACATTGCCTGTATAATCCAAACAGCAGTATCTAACAAAATTTCATTTTGTGAGTATATAAATCCTACTCAATCAAAAATATTAGTCAATATGGACATACAGTCTGAGCCTTTTTTCTTCTGCAGTCAGTTCCTTAAAGATTTATTTGAGAGAGAGAGAGAGAAAGAGAGAGAGACCAAGCAGGGAAGGGGCGGGGGGGGGGGGGGACAGTTCTGAAGCGGGCAGCAGGGAGCCCAATGCGGGCCTCAAATTCACAAACATCTAGATCATGACCTGAGCCGAAGTCAGATGCTCAACTGACCGAGCCACCCAGGTGGCAAGTCATTCCCTTATTTACTAAGATTTCCCACATTATATTCCTGATGGTCTCATCTGCAAATCATGTGCTTATATCAGGAATGAGAATATGCTGACTTCTCTAAGTTATGTTTTAAAGGAAATCTGAGTCCCTGAAAAAAGCAATCATTCTATTTTTTGACTCATAACCTAACAACTGAAATTTGACTTCAGATCACTGTAAGTGATTTAGTTGATCCAGAGCTACTTACCAACTAGAAAGACATATAGCTGGGACTTTGATGATTTCAATAGTGATTATGTTTGTTTGTTTTCGAAATTTAAAACAGTGTTTAGGTATGCCAGAAACGTTTTGTTGCATTTATTAAAATATATTTAAAATATTTAATTTTGATTTTAACACATTAGAGTCATAACATTTCAGAATAAATTAATCAATTTTATTCTAGCCATTTATTCATTTATTTATTTTAACAAAATACATGGCTCACAGATGCTGATTTATAGCTCACCAGTGACAGACTGAAGTTACAACCTCACATGGGTCTTTGCCTTTCCAGCTCTACCCTCCACTCTTAATCACAATGTTCTGTGGCCTTATAGACTAGAATGTTGGGACTTCAAAAACTGTCTCCCTGATTCTCCAGCTTCAGGTTGGAGTTGGCCAATGGGGAGGAGATCAGAAGGTAAGGGAAGGTAGGAGAGTGAGACCAGGGAAACTGTTTTCTAGGCTCAGCTCCTGTGGAACTTGTGTCCAGGTTCCCCCAACCATGCCTTGTTCTCCCCCTTCAAGTGTGGCACACTAGGGACCAAATGGCAACATGCTGATCCTATCCCTGGGAGGGAGGAAGTACTGTTCTATTTCTTTGTAAATTGACCTTATAATACATTGTCCTCAAACTATCCCATTTTCAGTATGCCATCCGTTTCCTATTGGGCCCTTGACTGATAAAATATATTGTAGAAATGTATTTAAAATCTGAGGTTTTTTGAATCAGACTGTCAAAATAATTAGGAGCATTCCATTCCTGGGTCCTCTGCCCTGGAATTTTAGGGATGAAGGGATGAAGTTTCCCTCTACCTTAAATGAACTTCCTCCTTCTATGACTGAAGTCTCAATTCCTCCCAGCCCTCTAGGAAGCCTTCTCCCTCCATCTAGCTTATGCACCCCTAAGTCTCCTCCCCACTGGTCACTGTCATATCCCATTTCATTCCTTTAATTATACTTGTCATTATCAGAAATTATCCTCTGTGTACATTTGCTTCTTCATTATTTTCTGTCTCCCTAGTAGATTCAGGGTCTATCTGAAGTTGGGTTTTCCAAAAGTAGATCCTGCAGGATGCTCATCGGGCATCATCAGCTATGAAAAAAAGGGAGAAGAAGCATGACTGGACAAAAAAACATCAGTGCAGGATTCAGGCCCAATGACATGGAAGTTCCAACGACATGGAAGGTTCTAGAGGGAATATTGCCGTCAAAGTGCCCACAAGGGCCTGAAATGGCCTTTAAACTATCTCCCTCCCCACCATTGCTAAACACGCGCGCGCGCGTGCGCGCACACACACACACACACACACACACACACTTTGCTTGAGCAGCTAGCATTCAGCATCTGAGGAAAAGACATACCCTATAAAAAATCAGAGAAACATTTTTCGTGGTAGATCCAGCCTCTAACATGCCCTCACAACATATTTTCCCTGCTGTACATGGTTGCAACTGTGATAATCTTAACCAGTAAACTAGGCTTTACTGCTTTGTTACTGTCACTGTTATGTTTTAAACACAAAAAATGAATTACGCAAAGCTGCCTCCTGTCATGTACTGGCAATTCACCTTGTACCTTCCAACTCCAACAAAATCTACAACAATGCACTATTTGTGGCCTTTCTGCCATTCTAAACTCTGATGGTAAAAGATTTCCAAATAAATGGCAGCAGAGTTAAGTCTTTTACATAAAACAGGCACCAAATGTGTGGGAAAATGCTTAACACCAGTAGAAACCACAAGTTTGTAGAAACAGAAATTAAGCCGTGATTATTATTGCTTATCACATAAACAAAAATGTACAGAAATTATAATATTCCCAGTACTACACATTCTGGGAGGAAACACACCATCTCATGCTGGTGGTAGAACTGTAAATTGGTACAAATTTTCTGGATGGTAATTTGACAACACTAATTAAAACCCACCAAATGTGCAAGCTTTGTTTCTGAAATTCCACTTTAAGAAGTTAAAGTGAAAACAAAATCATGCAAAACTATATACAAAGATGTTAAACAAAGATGTTAAGTGCAACTTTAAACTGGGAAGAAATGGAAACATTTTATATACCTAACTAACAAAGATAGTTAAATACATTTTGATTAAGTGACTAATGCAATAAAAATACTTTAAGAAGAGCGTGGACATAAAAGAACTCTTAATTCTTCTTCAGAGAAAAAAACATATTAGAAAGCAGTGCAGTGCAATTCCATATTTATTTGGAAAGGTATATTGGTTCACAGTTAAATGACTAAAAGTACACTAAAATAAGCATTGGGAATGTATTTGGTTTTTATTTTCTTATAGTTTCAGTAGTTTCACTGTTTTTGTGATGAATACATATTGCTTTTTCTCCTGAAAAAAATATTAAGATAATTTTCCCCGTCTGCTTTAGTCTCCACCAAGACCATTCATAACTAGTCACTTATTCTATTTGCAGTGGCATTTGTTCTGTATTGACAACATCTGATAACGCCTGGGATATTTAGATTCCATGGGTTGGAAATGTTGGTCAGCATGCTAATTGTGTTCAAAGTAGGCACTTCAATAAATTTCCTATGCATTTAAAACATTGGCAGAAATATCATCACTTGCTTAGGGATTCTCAAGGTAGACAGGATGATTAAATCATGTACAGATATACAAATACCTTACTGATGAGTGAATTCTTCTCAAGAGATCTCTATAATTATTGTTCTTACTTGAACCTCTCCAGTGATTTGGAACTGGCTCTTTCTGAAAGGAACCTATTCCATCTTTGAAAATCTATGATTACCAGAATGTTTTTCTACATCTAATAGAAGTTTCCATTTCTTTGAATGTAAATTGTTTAATTCATATACTTTGCAGTTTTTGTCAAGGAAGTGTTTGTTTTACTTAGTGATTCATTAGAGTTTTTGATGTCATTTTTTCATCAAAGCTATAAATCATTTTTATTTTTGTTTCTTAAATTGCTTTATGTCTAGACAATCACTTTCCATCCTAAGATGAGATAAAGTTTTATTATATTTCTCACTCTTTCACGGTTTCAAATTTTACAGCAATTTGTAAATCCATCTCAGATTGACATTGACATGTTGTGTGCACTGAGGACATACCTAGAATTTTTATGGAAACAATGGGCTACCATTTTTTATTTAGCAAATTATCATTTTTAAGGTAATAAATGGTGAGAATATGGATAAACTGGGATTCTCATGATTGCTGATAAAAATATGAATTGATTCAACCTTTATAAAGGGCAATTTAGTTATCAGAACCTTTCACACATTGGCCAGTAGTTTCACTTTTGGGAATTTATTGAGGGAAACAGAAGAGGACAAAGATGCATGTACAAGGCCATTCACCCCTGAATGACATGGAATAGTGAGGTGTGGTGAGGACGATGTTTGGTAAACTGATGATATACATCAATAGACTCTCATACACTTGAGCACAGAAATAAAAAAACAGAGGCCTTGAAGATGAACAGTCTTGGGCTCAGGTCTTAATTCTGCCTCTTGCTGTGCGATCTTGAACCAACATACAAAGAACTGCTACAATGCAAAAGGTCCTCTTGAACTCTAGATAGTTATTTCTTCAGATATTCTATGGTAACATGACCATGAGAATCTCACCAAAAAGAAAGTAAGGCTAACTTTCTTTTCACTTGGGGAAATCACTTTATTTGTCCAGAAGTGTTTAGTTACTTAGGAGGAAGTCCTGAAGTGAGTGTGGAGAGTGGTGAATATGGGTCATAGTAACTAAACACTGAAATTCAGAGAGCCCCATCCAACTAGAGACTGATTAAAACAAACAAAGTTTAGATGCTAAGTCGGGAAAAAGAAGTGTATTTGAAAAACTCCTACAAAAACACATCTATAATGCAAGGTTGTTTGAAAATATAAGAGGAAAAACAAATATTGCTTTGTACCCAAATGATGGCATGCTTTAGTAAGAAGCTTAATTGACTAATAAAGAGTTAAAGCATAATAAAGTGGTTCATAGTTTTAAAAATGGGGCCTTTTTAAAGAAGGCTTGCAAAAAAAACAGAACAGGCCCAGAAAAAAAAGCATAAACACATTAAAAATAACCATTTACAATAAAAATTACTAGAAGATTATTATGGCACATTGCAAAAAGGCAAGAATGGAAACAAACACATCCAATTCTGGGATGAAAAATGAAAACTGATATTAGGAACTATCTGAAGGGAAAACACATGTAGCACTGTTTTAATAAGGACAATTTCACTTTGTCAAAGCTGGAGAGAAACAGAACTGAAGAATGAGAGAATGGACAACTAAGTTAAAGAATGGCTGCATTGTAAATATTTTGCCTAATTTGCCATGCTGATCTCTCTGTATCTCTGTCTGTTCCTCTCTCTAGAAAAAAAAATTACCAAAATGGCTTCATAATTCAGTGAAATGTTACTGGGTATTAAAACCTTAAAATTAATTGTTTAGCAAATGGCTAGATGAGCTGTGCTGTTCCAGCTGGAGAAGAGAGAGTAGACTGATAAATATATTAACAGCCTCTATTTACACAGAGGGCTCAAGGGAGTGATGATCTGCTGTTCACATTTTCTGCTGTGGACCAAAGGGTAGCTATGGTCATAAATTCTAACATGAAGGACGTGGAAGATTTAGGTTAAATAGAAAGATGACTTGGCTGGTCATGAGGGCTGTAAAATAATGAAATGGCTCCCTAGAGTAGATGGTAGATTTCCCTTTCTGAAGATGATGTGTAAAGAATAGGCTCATCTGTCAGGGTGATGGAGGGGGTGGGGGGAGGCTACCCATGGCACAAGGGGAATCTCAGTGACGGCCTGTCCTTTCTGGTTCACTAAAGCAGCGTCTATCTTTAATTTTCAGCAACCAGAGCAAATGTCCAAATCCTTTGCAGCCTCAGCACACCTTTGCTAATTTGGCTTGTAATGGATTTTAGCTTAATAAAACAGACAGTAACTTCAGAACTTGCTAAATGTAATTAAATAACTAAAGAGTCATAATACAGCCTATAAACGTTAAAGTATTCCAATGTGTGCTTAATGACAACAAGGGTTAGGGAAAGATATATTTCTGTCAGGTAATTATTAACAAAACCATTCAAGACTATCCTTACAGCACTGGGATGCAACATTATGTGTTGGTTATAATTTTTATGCTCACTGTTCACATTTGTTAAGGCATTTGTGGTGGTGTAGTACTACAGTGTTGCTAATGAGTAATTATTTCTAGAGCAATTATTTTTAAGTGATTAAGATGTATTGTATCACTGAGACACAAGTGATTTTACATTTGCTTTCTCAATAGACTTCTTGTGTTCCCCAACCCCCAACTCCACCACAAAGCACATTCAACTGTCTTTTCTTGACAGGAAGAATAGAGTAATAATTGCCAAAAGCCCACCATCCCTGAGAGAAACACAATGCAACAAAACTGTCTATTCATTCTTAACCTACCGTTAGGGAGTTAATGAGAGTATAAGGTCTTGGAGTCAGATATGTATTAATTTAAAAATTGAAAATATGCAGATTTATCATACTTGGTCAAGTGAGTTTGAGAAAAATTTAACCTCCTGAATTGTAATATACCTGAATGACAATAAAGGGATTGATCAATATTAATCTACCTACAGGGAGTCTACATTTTGTATGGTGCTTGCTAAGAACTGGAGGAAATATTTTTTAAAAATTTTTTAGTGTTTATTTATTTTTGACAGAGAGAAAGAGAGAGACAGAGCATGAGTGGGGGAGGGGCAGAGAGAGAGAGAGACACAGAATCCGAAGCAGGCTCCAGGCTCCAAGCTGTCAGCACAGAGCCCAACGCGGGGCTCGAACTCACAGACCATGAGATCATGATCTGAGCCGAAGTCAGATGCTTAACCTACTGAGCCACCCAGGTGCCCCTGGGGGAAATATTTTATAAAACTATTATGATGTGGTCTTTAGCCTTAAGACCTTAAAATCAAAGCCCAGATACAAGATACAGAAAGGAACTGATCTAGGAGGATATTAGCTTTATAACTTTTGATTGATTATTTAACCTCTTTGGGGTGCCTGGGTGGCTCAGTGGGTTGAGCATCCAACTTCAGTTCAGGTCATGATCTCAGGGTTCGTGGGTTCAGGCCCCATGTCCAGCTCTGTGCTGTTAGCTGGGAGCCTGCTTCGAATTGTGTGTCTCCTTCTCTTTCTGCCCCTCCCCCTCTCACGTTCTGTCTCTCTCTCAAAAATAAATGAACATTAAAAAAACTAATTATTTAACCTCTTTGAGCATCAATAATAGCATGCCAACAATAAGGGCATTTACCTCTTAGAGATGTATAAACAATACACAGAAAATGTTTAGCATGGAATAAGCAATCCTACAAACTTTAGCTATGAATATAAAGTGATTATATTTATTTTCTATTTATTATTATTAGGTATATGTCTTAAGTAGGAATAATTTGTATCATAAGATCTCCAATTAGGAAGAGGATTGGAAGCTGAATCCGTCATTGCAGAGAAAATGAGATATCAGCTAGGTGGTGGAGAATAGATAAGACTTCCCTAGATAGAATGTAGTTGGGAAGATTTTCTTGTCAGCATGGCATGGTGTGAGCACATGCTCAGAGCCAGGACATACAGATAAAATGGATAGAGAAACTTGTGTGGTAACCAGATTTGCTGAGATTCTGGATGGAGGCTGGGTGATGTAGTTGACCTTAAGTTCCAGTCAACTTAGTTTATATTTTATCCACGGAAAATTGCAGAATGTAGTATGATATGATATGAACCAAAGTGTTAAAATTATGAGACACTTAATTCTGATTTATGAGTCAGTCACACACTGAGACACCTAGAGGGTCCAGCTTATGGCCTCTGTAGTATGTGGAGCAGGCTCAACATAAGACAATTGGGAATGGTGGGGACTGGGGTAAACTAGAGATACCTTGTTTGAACAACGTATCTATTTCTCAGTTCTAGCTGACTGTTGCTATGTGGAAAACAAGGGCCAATGTTTCCAATCTTTAGATTTTTAAATAAATAATTAGAAACTGTAATTTAAAAATGAGATGTCCTAATTTTTTAAAGAACTGTGTTGGTCAAAAAAATACCTTCATGAATTGAACATGTCCTGAGGGCTGACAGAAGGCATACCTAGATACAATCTGTAATATTATAAATGAAGAAAGCAAGTCTCTGAGACATTAAGGGATTCATCCTAATTGACACAGAGAATGAGTTAGAGGTACCACTGGAACCTGAACCAATGATAATTTTACCCAAAGTTGACTACAACACACTGGGGGCTAAGGCTTTGTTCTAGTCAGTATGGAACCATGTGGACATATGCCCCAAGCCAGGCCATCTCTGAAGTTTCAGTGCAATCTCCATTCTATTAATATATGTCTTTAAGTTCTAGATTATTTCTCATTAGTCTCAAAGTAAACAAACAATGTAGCAGATGGATACAGGTCAAAATAAAATTTAAAAAAGTGTGAGTATTGGTTCTCTCTTCTTGGCATTAATGCAGTAGAGAGGAAAGAACATGTCCTGGGGAGTCATTTGGTCATGCAGACTTGAGTACAAACACCAGTGTTTACCATTTCCTAGTCATGTCATTTGAGGAGGTTAGTTTGCTTGCCTTTAAAATGTAAATAACGATGCCTAGCATATAGGGTTGCTGGAGAACAACACATAACTGTATAACTTGGTGGCATGCTATCATAACCACTTGAGTGATAATGTCATAAAACTCGGTTTTCAAACATTTATTTAAGAAAGTCAAGGACAGAATGAGTAATTTAATAATTAGGAAAGGATGTTCTGATGTGAGTACTTACACTCAAGTTCCCTAGGAACTGTAATTTTAAACTAAGCAATGTTAACAACCAATTAAATTACCAAAAAAAAAACTGCTCTACCATTCATATAATCTAGATCAGTGAAAAATTCGACATTGTTAAAGCAGAAATATGTAAGGATGAGTTATACATAGTATTTTTATTAGGATTAATTGCTTTTATAATGTATAGAAATGTACAGTTGTATAATGTATTATAAGACAGAAAAATTGTGAGTTAAAGCCAATTTTCACAGTTAAAAGAAATGAGCCAAGTTACTGTAAATCTTTAAGAAAACTGATGAGTTGGGGAAATAAGTAAGCTTTTTAATAGAACAGGAGAATTCTCCTGGATTTATAATTGTGACTCCAAAGACACAGAATTAGCATTCTTGGAAAAGAGGTGGGATAATATTTGTTGTAAGTCTTGGATTTCAATCTGGATCTGGCATTTCCAGCTCTGTGACACTTGGGATATTATTAATCCCTCTCTGTTTCCTTTTCTGTAACTTGTAGCTAGAAATGTCTGTTTTATATCAGTGCTATGAGAAATCAAACAAATGATGTCTATGAAGCACTCAGAGCAATTACTTGCAAATCCTCAATGTCAGGTAGATGGTAACTGCTCTTATCACTATTCTAGCCTATTTTAAGACTGTGAGTGAGGTCAAGGGGGAAGCAGGATATTTTTTTACAAAAATAAAAAGGGAATAATTAAAATTACTATCGCAAAAAGTATTACAATTAATGCTTTGAACACATGGATAACATGATGACTTCTTATATTTAAAGTAATATAATTTATGTCAAATCTGGAATGGTAAATTCATATTTATGCCTTTGTTTTACATAATTGACAGGGATGCTCGGTCAAACAGCAGCTTCCATGACAGAAGGGAACACATTATGTATACCTAACAATCAGTAAAATATACTACAAAAACTACATAAGAAAAAGGATTTAATAAAGAGTAGTTTCTAGATTTCCTCTGTATGATTTTTATACGTCTTAACCTTATAATGTTTTTTTTTTTAAAGAAGAGACACAAAGCAGCAAGAAATACTTCCATACTCAGATTCATTTAAAAATAAATATCTAAGATCTTAGTAATTTCTTGAGTTGATTGTTCAATTTTCTCAGTCTGGAAAATACTATTTTATATTTAAAGCATAATTAATGTAATATTTTATTTCAGTGATATGGAACTGGTACTATTTATAGGACTGGTGTTCTTAATTACAAAATGTTAACTAAAAATTTTGGGAGTGTTTTGTCTACCTAAGGAACTGGGACATGCACTATGATAAGGGAACAAGTTATATACAGAATAATACTTTGTAGGGACCAAACTATTGGACCAAAGGCTAAATTTGACCATCCAGTTATTTCTTTATTTTTTAATTAACTTAAATTAAATTTTAATACCAGTACAGTTAACCTACACTGTTAAATTAGTTTCGGATATACAATATAGTGATTCAACAATTTCATATATTACCCAGTACTCATCAAGATAAGTGTACTCTTGGGGCACCTGAGTGGTTCAGTCGGTTGGGCGTCTGACTTCGGCTCAGGTCATGATCTTGAGGTCCGTGAGTTCGAGCCCCGCGTCAGGCTCTGTGCTGACAGCTCAGAGCCTGGAGGCTGTTTCAGATTCTGTGTCTCCCTCTCTCTGACTTTCCCCCATTCATGCTCTGTCTCTCTCTGTCTCAAAAATGAATAAACAGTAAAAAATAAAAATAAAAAAAAAGATAGGTGTACTCTTAATCCCCTTCACCTATTTTACCCATCCTCCCACCCACTTCCCTCTGGTAACCATCTGTTTGTTCTCGATAGTTAAAGGTCTGTTTCTTGGTATCTGTCTCTCTCACTTCTCTTTTCTCCCTTTGCTTGTTAGTTTCTTAAATTTCACATATGAATGAAACCATATGGTATTTGTCTTTCTCTGACTTATTTCATTTAGCATTATACTCTCTAGCTCCATCCTTGTTACAAATGACAATATTTCATTCTTTTTTTATTTTTGAATAATGTTCCATTGTGTATACATATGATGTATGTACACATATACCACATCTTCTTTATCCATCCATCCATACATACATATATATGTGTATATATACACACATATACCACATCTTCTTTATCCATCCATCAATGATTGGTTAGCACATGGCTTTAAAATGTGAGTTTAGGGGTGCCTGAGTGGCTCAGTCAGTTAGGCATCTGACTTCAGCTCAGGTCATGATCTCATGGTTGGTGAGTTTGAGCTCTGTGTTGGGCTCTGTGCTGACAGCTCAGAGTCTGGAGCCTGCTTCAGATACTGTGTCTCCCTTTCTCTCTGCCCCTCCCTCACTTGTGCTCACTCGCTCTCCCTCTCTCTCTCTCTCAAAAAATAAATAAACATTAAAAAAATTAAATATCCGTATCCTCTCTCTTTCCCCATTTAAAAATATAAATGAAATATGAATTTCAGGGTGCCTGGATGGCTCAGTCAGTTAAGTGTCCCCCTTTGGCTCAGGTCATGATCTCACAGTTCGTGAGTTCGAGCCCCACATCAGGCTCTGTACTGACAGCTTGGAGCCTGAAGCCTGCTTTAGATTCTGTGTCTCCCTCCACGCTCACGCTCATGCTCTCTTTCTCTCAAAAATAAACATTTAAAAAAAATTTTTTAATGTGAGTTTAAAGGCCTTTAATGAAGACATGTAGTTTCCAGATTCTTTAAGTGCCCATCCTTTCAGATTCTCTTCACGAAGTAATCCAGCCAGGCCCAGTGGATGTTTGACTTTGTGACACTGGCTTAAAGATATAGGCATACCTCAGAGATACTGAAGATTTGCTTCCAGACCATCACAATAAAGCCAATATCATAATAAAGTGATTCAGGTGAATTTTCTAGTTTCCTAGTAATATAAAAATTATGTTTACACTGTAATCTATTAAATCTGTAATCAATTGTGGTCTATTAAGTGTGCAATAATATTATGTCTAAAAAAATGCACACCTTAAAATACTTGATTGCTAAAAAATGCTAACCATTATCTGATCTTTCAATGAGGTGTAATTCTTTTGCAGGTTGAAGATCTTTCATCAATGTTGGTATCTGCTGACCCATCAAGGTGAGCATTGCAGAAGGCTGGGGGTGGCTACGCCAATTTCTTAAAGTAAAACAACAATGAAGTTTGTTGCACTTACTGACTCTTCCCTTCACAAACGATTTCTCTGTAGCATCAGAGCAGATACCGTTTTGACAGCATTTTACACATAGCAGAACTTCTTTCAAAATTGGTGTCAGTTCTCTCAAATCTTGCCACTGCTTTATCAATTAAGTTGATGTAACATTCTAAATGCTTTGTTGTCATTTCAACAATTTCCACAAGCATCTTCGCCAGGGGTAGATTCCAACTCAAGAAACTACTTTCTTTGCTCATCTCTGAGAAGCAACTCCTCATCCGTTCCAGTTTTATCATGAGATGGCAGCAATTGAGTCACATCTTCAGGCTCCACTTCTTAATCGGAGTAAGTAGGTCTAGAGGTGGTGGAAACAGCCAGAGAACCGCATCTGCAGTTACTTCCTCCGATGAAATCTTGACTCCCTCAAAGTCATCCATGCAGGTTAGAAGCAACTTCTTCCAAAGTCCTGTTCATGTTGATCATTTGACCTCTTTCCATGAAACACTAATGTTCTTAGGGGCATCTAGAATGGTGAATCCTTGAGAGAAGTTTTCAATGTACTTGCCCAGATCCATCAGAGGAATCAGTATCTATGGCAAGTATTGCCTTATGAAATGTATTTCTTAAATAATAAAACTTGAAAGTGACAATTACTCCTTGATCCATGGGCTACAGAATGGATGTTGTGTTAGCAGGAACACAAACAACATTAATCGTGCTGTACATCTCCACCAGAGCCCTTGGGTGATCAGGTGTTTGTCAATGAGTAGTAATATTTTGAAAGGAATTTTTTTTTTTTTTCCTGAGCAGTAGGTCTCAACAGTGGACTTAAAATATTCAGCAAACCATGTTGTAAACAGACGTGTTGTCATCCAGGAGTTGTTGGTCCATATGTAGAACAGAGGCAGAATAGATTTAGCATAATTATTCAAAGCTCTTGATTTTCAGAATGTAAATGAGCATTGGCTTCCACTTAAAGTTACCAGCTGCATGAACTCCTTACAGGAGAATCAGCCTATCCTTTGAAGCTTTGAAGCCAGGCATTGACTTCTCCTCTCTAGCTATGGATATCCTAGAAGGTATTTTCTTTTAATGGAAAGCTGTTTTGTCTACGTGGAATATCTGTTGTTTGGTGTAGTCACGTTATCAGCTCTCTTAGCTAGACCTTCTTAATAACTTGCTGCAGCTTCTACCTCAGCGCTTGCTGCTTCACTTTGTACTTTTCTGTTATGAAGACGGCTTCTTTCCCTAAACCTCGTGAACCAACCTCTACTAGTTTCACACTTTTCTTCTGCAGCCTTCTCTCCTCTCTGAACCTTCATAGATTGAAGAGAGTTAGGGCCTTGCTCTGCATTAGGCTTTGGCTTAAGGGAACGTTGTGGCTGATTTGATCTTCTATTTAGACTGCTACAACTCTCTCCATATTAGCAATAAGGCTGTTCTACTTTCTTATCATTTGTGTGTTCAACAGAGTAACACTTTTAATTTCCTTCAAGAGCTGTTCCTTTGCTTTCACAACTTGGGAAGCTGGCGCAGAAGGCTGAGCTTCCCACATATCTAAGCTTTTGACATGCCTTTTTCACTGAGCTAAATCAAGTCTAGCCTTTGATTTTAAGTGAGAGACATGTGACTCTTCCCTTCACTAGAACACTAATTTTAATACTGTTGTGTCTCAGGAAACATGGGGGCTTGAGGAAAGGGGGACACCTGGGGGAAACGAACACTCGGTAGAAAAGTCAGAACACACACAACATTTATCAACTAAGCTTGCCAACTTATGGGGTGCAGTGTGTGATGCCCCAAAACAATTAAAATAGTAACATTAAAGATCACTGAACACAGATTACCATAACAAATGTAACAATCATGAAAAAGTTGTAAATATTGTGAGAATTACCAAACTGTGACACAGAGACATGAAGTAAGCAAATACTAGAGGGAAAATGGTGCAAATAGCCATGTTTGATACAGGTTGCTACAAACCTCCAATCTGTAAAAAAAATGCAGTTATCTGTGAAGTACAATAAAGAGATGCACAGTAAAACAAGGTATGACTCTAGTTAAAAGTTGAAACCCACTTAAATATGCTGAAGTAGAGGGTTGGCAACATACAGCATCACCTCCAAATATAAGAGATTAAGTAGCCTCAAAGTCATACTGCAGAAAAATGAAGGAATAATATTAAGTGAATAAAGAAAATTATGAAATGGACATATAACATAATCACAGTTTTTTGTGAAAAAACATTCAAAGAATACAGAAGGGAACCTGACAATGATAGGTATCTCTGAAGGTATTTTTTTCTTCAAAATTTGATACTTTTTAAAATACTCTACTTTTCAAATCTTTGATCACTAGCATTTATTATTTACGTACCTGGAAGACAAACTCTTAGTCTTACTAAAAAAGGAAAGGAGGGGCGCCTGGGTGGCTCAGTCAGTTGAGCGTCTGACTTCAGCTCAGGTCATGATCTCCCGGTTTGTGAGTTCGAGCCCTGCATCTGTGCTGACAGCTCCAGAACCTGGAGTCTGTTTCGGATTCTGTGTCTCCCTCTCTCTGCTCCTTCCCCACTCATGCTCTGTCTCTCTCTCTCTCTCTCAAAAATAAACAAACATTAAAAAATTAAAAAGGAAAGGAGAGAGAGAGAGAGAGAGAGAGAGGGAGAGAGAAATGCTATTTCTTGAATGAATACATATAAAATACTGGGCAGAGGACCTAATAATTTTTCAAACCTCCAGTGCCTCATCATTTTATAGACACGACTTTACAACAATGTCAACAGTCATGCTGCAAATCCTATCAGCTCATACAGCCTATAGACATAGCAGACATAGAACGATGATGTTTTAAATTGAATAATCTATGAACAAAATCTTTTATCTACAAAATATGTGGCTAGAATTTAAATTTACAAGATTTTTTTTCCTATAATGTAGGAGCCATAGCTAGGAAAGCAAATCATTCACAAGTTATGTATCTTCAAATATGAAGACTAATTTTTATCAGTTGTAATAACTATGTGTCCAGAGAAAGGTAAAAAGGGCAATATAGAGTGACTGTTACAATTTCATAAGTCAGATACACTTGGATCCAATATTCAGCTCTGCAATCACTAGCTGTGTGACATTAAGCACATTAGTTTTTTTTTGAGCTTCGGTTTTCTCTTGTGTAAAAAATATCTACTTCTTAAGAGTTAAAGTATATGAAGTATTTAGTATACTGTGCCTGGCACAAAATAACTACTAAATAAATGTGAATTAAAATGAATGTTTGAATGAGCAATAAATGAATGGAAAAAAAAATTTTAAAACATGGAAATAAATAAAATGTTATAAGCAAAAGTACAGGCAATGTGTCAATCAATTTTGGAAGGTATTCAAATCTAGTCTTATGTAGAATCTTCTCCCACCAGCACATGGTCAGTTGCCCCAAGGAAAGCTTAATGGAAACGAAAGCTTGCTATCTGCTATGAGGAATTTTAACTAACAGTACCAGAGATCTCTTCCCATCAGCAGAGAGAGAAATGGGTGTGTATGCTCCCTTCCAGTGCTGAGCAATCTGCCCACAGCAATGCAGAGAGCATCACTGTTCTGGGAACTTTTGTATTCCATGGGTAGCAGCTACTCAGTGACCATTACCTGGGTCAGATTGCAAAGAATTCCCAGCCACTGGCGTTCATATGCTCTACCCTGCCATTGCATTTCATTTTTGTTTCTCCTGTTTTTTGATTTGGAGTCCCCCTCTAGCCTTGTGACATGTTTCCCCATCTGCTCATGCAGATGGTGTATCCAGAGAAGTAAAAAATTCTGGTGTCCCTAAATCCCTCCTGATGCAGTCAGTTCTCTTTAACACAGAGCAGTGGAGGAAATATATGAGGATTTGGAAACTACATTTTAAAGCAAAGAAAGGTCATGGCTCACATAGGGAATACATTCACGTTCAGTGTCTAGTTTGTACCAAATGTTGTCTGCTTAAGTAAGTCCATACCCTGACATACTCCTGAACGAAATTGTGTGTGCAACAGCTGAAAGCACCTGAAATATGGAATTAAACCTTGCCCTGTCACTCAACCCCTACCAAATCTTAGCAGTCAGCAATTACACTAATGACCTCTGGAAATTTGGCTCCATGTATATTTTACACTTTTTTTTCTATCCATGCTTAGAAAAGCTGGAAATTTGCAAGGACAAAAGCTTTTTGAAATGAAAGAAGATTTTCACTAAAGAATAGTAATTTGATTTTACACAATTTTTAAAATACAACAAAAGATGAAATTGAGCCTAGCATCCCACTCACGTTGGAGGAAACAGAAGCCTGAGCATCAATCAAAAAGAACCAAATCACAAATAAAGGAAAAGTAACTCTGCAATATAGACTCTTCCTCATCTAAGATGTCTGAGATTTGCATAATAAAATAAGCACTAAAACTAAAACCTATCCGGGGCGCTGGGTGGCTCAGTCAGTTAAGCTTCCAACTCTGGCTCAGGTCAGGATCTCAAGGTTTGTGAGTTCCAGCCCCACGTCGGGCGCTGTGCTGAAAGCTCAGAGCCTGAAGCCTGCTTCAAGATTCTCTGTGTCCCTTTCTCTCTGCCCCTCCCCTAATCACACTCTGTCTCTCTCTCCCTCAAAAATAAACATTAAAAAAAAAAAACCCCTAAAACCCATCCAATGACATAGACCAAATTCAGCCTCGTAGGTGATTCCACAATCCTTAGTGTTCTCAAATTGGAATGTCAGGTAATCCATATTATTTGGAACTTGGCCTCTCAGACTAAAATACTACTTGTTTTATGCCTAGATTTTAGAAGTGCATTTTCACTCCTGTGTTGATTTTCCCCTCTGTTCTTTCAGTGTGCATCCTTTCCCTGTCCCAGGCCACCCATGCAGTTGACACAAACTTTTCCTCCTTGAGAGTAACTCCACCCTCCACCAAATAAAAATCAGACCTATGGGTTGTCTCATCCCCTCATCACTGGGTGATGACTGACTGTGCAGAGATTAAGTAACTTAGCAAGGATCCATGAACCAACCATTAGTGAATAATGTTAGTGAAGCAGTGAGATATATAAAGTTGTCACATACTAAATGGGCTAAGAAAGGGCCAGTTGGGGATGCGGTGAAATGTTTCTCATTATCACACCATAAACCCCTATTACATGGGCAGAAGACTGACCCTTGTGTTCCATATATCTAACTTCCCACAGGAAGTTAGTTCAACCCATGGATTCCAACCCATGGATTCCAGCCAAAACGGCTAAAATACTTATGATTTGGGAAAAACATTGTTCTGAGCAATAAAAATGCTTCTTTTTTCCACATGGTAGTCAACCCTCACTCTTCCCACTTCCTGCCTTGCCTCCTATCACACAGAGAAAACATACATGTGCACACACATGTGCACAAACACACACACACTGAAATATAAACAAGATAGTTCAAATAACATAAGGAT
Source organism: Lynx canadensis (assembly GCF_007474595.2). Taxonomy (NCBI): domain Eukaryota; kingdom Metazoa; phylum Chordata; class Mammalia; order Carnivora; family Felidae; genus Lynx; species Lynx canadensis. The sequence continues at coordinate 187,256,384 of NC_044303.2, read as the reverse complement.
ATGCTACTTGCTAAACAAATCAATGAGAAACTATACATATTTTAATCGTAAAATATTTGATAATCATAAATAAAAAAGAACATCTCCCTTTAACTCAGCCATAATGAATTTTTCGAGGTATGTGTCTGAAAAGCACTAGTTCTCATTAGAAAGTGTTTTCTCACTGACTCATTATGTGGTAGAAGGCTAATATGGGTCACCTAAATTCCACATTTATACAACTCTCTTCACCTTCACATCTCTGTGTATCCTTTAAGACACCACTGGGACTGCAAATAATAAAATAACATACGAAAATACTACACCAATGGAAATTTCTACACAGTCAACTCATTTGCATTTAAATCACAACCTGGAAAACTGAATTCATGATAAATGCTGATCCTGTCTTTGTTTTCAGAATGCCTTCTTATCATCTGTCGAACCGGTATCACCTCTAGTACCATCTCACTGGTAACGTAGTTCTCCCCACTAATAAAGAGAAATGCACACGGTGTCTACTAGGCAGGACGATCAGATTTTTTCACCTCATTAAAACATAATAATCTTTGGTAATTGGGTTCTCCATGATACCGATTTGATTTTATGCTTCTCTTTCTTCTTAATTTACCTCAGAATGCAAATCCATTCTTTAAAAACATTAGATGTGATTTTGCCTGAGTTGCTTGCATTGATACTGAATGATAAATCAATTTGAGATAAGCCTCCAGAGACCACAGGATCCCCTCTAACTGATAAACAAAGTCAGGTAGTTACACTGATAAGATAGGAAGTACTGTGGAGAAACTACTATTAGTTATTCATTCTTGCAGACATTCATTTAACAAATAGTTTTGCACTGACCCTTCTGAGACAGGCACTATGCAAGTTGCTGGGATACAGCAGGGGGAAAAAATAGAGGTCTTTGCTCTCATGGAGATTATCATTTATTGTAACATGGCCAATAGTAAACACTATTTTACTGTTTTATTTTTATTTATTTTACTGTTTACTATTAGTATAGTGTTTATGAAAAATGCATTTAGTTATAAAGCACACAAAATGAAGAAATGTGATAGAGAGGAAACAGAAATTTGGGGTAAAGCAGCATTACTTAATTTTCTTCCTGTGAGCACATAAGTGTGTTCTGTCCTTAGGACCATGGTGCTTTTGTTCTAACTGGATCATTGCTCAGATTTCTGGCTGTTGGTCTTGATAAATAACATCTTGATTCAGATGTCACTCCTCAGATAGGATTCCACCCCCCTGCTCCATCACTCTTTTTTTTTTTTTTTAAATTTTTTTTTTTTCAACGTTTATTTATTTTTGGGACAGAGAGAGACAGAGCATGAACGGGGGAGGGGCAGAGAGAGAGGGAGACACAGAATCGGAAACAGGCTCCAGGCTCCCAGCCATCAGCCCAGAGCCCGACGCGGGGCTCGAACTCCCGGACCGCGAGATCGTGACCTGGCTGAAGTCGGACGCTTAACCGACTGCGCCACCCAGGCGCCCCAATCATCACTCTTTATCAGATCATTCATTCTGTTTAATTTTCTTCATGGAATTTATCACAATTTGCAACCCTCAAGTTTATTATTAAATAGCCTTTTTTTTTTTTTTTTTTTTTTTTTTTTTTTTGCTGGTGGTTTATATGTTTCCTTTATTAAGTACATGCCTCTGGAGTTTGGGACTATGTCTGGCTTATTCACTTCTGCACCCCCATTCCCCACCTAGAGAAATAAGAAGTGCTTACATGGCAGCTGATTGGGTGGATTGATGGATAAATGAATTGCGGGTTCAGAAATTCACTTGACTACAATGGCCTTGTTTCATTAAACATAAATTAAAACACTAGTATTTTCTCATGCTTCCTTTGAGTACACTACACAGACATTCCTAACATTAGGGTAGTCACCATTACTAACAGCAATTAGCTATCAGTCTAATGAAAATTCTGAGTGAGTCTGTGTCTGCTCTGCTACCTCCTAGGCCATTCACTGGGCCGTTCCCCTGCATTAAACCTATTAGAACATGAAGGGCATAAACTCTAGAGTCAAACAGCTTAAATTCTATTCCCAGGCTTGACACGTGAAGTTGTGCTGCTTTGAACAAGTTACTGGATTTGTCTAGGTCTCAGTTTCCTTTTCTATAAAAATGGAATGATATGAGTATCTGCCAGATGGGATTATTTGAGGATCAGAAGGTATAACAAATGAGCAGCAAACGATATATATACAGCATGTGCCTAATTGATTTTGATGACTGCCGTTATCTTGGTAACTGCACCAATGAATAAGACCACAACAAGTATTTATTACCCACCTACTGGGTGCTGGCTGTTTTACCTAAGTTACATTATTTAATTCTGATTATATTCCCATAAGTTAAATGATATTATTTTCAACTTAAAGTTGGTAGGTAACTTTTTAAAAAGCCACAAAACCTACAAAAAAAAACCCTCAAACTCCAGAACCTGGCCCTCTTGCACTATCCTATCCTACTTTGCTCTTCATCTCACTATTACATATCTTCTCATCCCACTAAACTCCAGGTTTTGAGTCTCAATTTTTGGTTGTCTCATGTGTCTTTGTGTAACCCCAGCACCCTAGCACAGTGTTGGTACATAATAAGGATTTAACACCGCTATCCCCTCTTGCCAAATATCATCTGGTACTAATCACAACAGAAAATAGAAGGATAGGTCAAAGTTAGACACATGTGGCATTCTTACAATGGCAATTAATCTCTACAGAGAAGTCAGTGTGTGCTGAGGACTCTACTAAGTGCTTTACAAATCTTTGTTCACTTAATCTCCCCAGTAATCCTATAAGGTGGGGGTACTCTAAAGCCCTACATCACTGACAAGGGAGCTGAATGTCAGAAAGATGAAGCACAGCTAATTTGTGACAGAGGAAGTCCTTGAAACAAGGCAGTCAGATCCCAAACCCAGGCTCTTGATCCTTGGGCAACACTGCTTTTCCTGTGTTCTGTGGCCTCACTATGCAGTGATGGAAAATGCCTCCCAGCATATTGATGCCACAAGAAGTTTTGGTCTTTATCCTGATTTTTTTCAGTTTCCCTTAGTTGTTAGACTATTACAGCTGCTAAAATAAAAGTCCTAATTATTTTCTCTATTATGGCTAGTGAGAACAACCCAACATGGAATTAATATCTTCCTCCAAGGATTTATGGCCAGTTAGCATTTTGTTGCCTTTTATTCTGTCCATAAGAGTGCAGATAATGGGCTGCTTCTGAGAAGTAAAATAGCTTGAGCATTTTATAATGTGGTGACTGTGATTTGAGTCTTTAAGCTATTATACTGGCTTGGTTTCCAAAAGGAAGGTTTGCTTTTATTTGTGACCTCCAGAATAAAAAGGTAAGGATACGCAAGAAATCCTCTCTTACTAACCATTTAGCAAATCAAGGCATTAAAACTTTAACCAAAAGTCCTTTAACAAAAAATTTTAGAGATGATATCCTTAGGTTACATTGCCTTTTATCTCCTTTAATTTTTTTTTTTTCTTCTCCATGGGGAATAGGCTGAAAAACACTTCAGTGAAATAAATCTTTTTTTTTTACTTATGCCACAAAACAAATACAGATTTTCTTCAGTGTACTCTGGGATCTTCCCTAATAGTCTTACAGACAAAGGTACTTTTCCAGTTGCCTGAAAGTCAGAGGTATGACTAAGCTTAGTACTTTCTCTGTCCCCCCTTCCTCAGGATGAGTACTGATGGTAGACTTAGGGTCAAGGATCTGAGTGTAAGAATGACATCTGTGAATTCTTGACATGAAAGTGTACAGGTTACTGGGGTAATTCCTTCCCAGATTATGAGGAATACAGCATCTTCAATCCAGCAGAAAGCTGGACAGAGTAACTCTAGAGTGGCTTTCAGAGACCCTAGGAGCCAAAAAGCTAGGTGGCCTTCTCACTTCTACTAAGGTATTACATCTTTGGCTGAGATTTAATCTAATCTTGAAGTGGCTGCTTTTTACTTAGTCTGCAACCAAACTCCACAATATGGCTATACTATTCTGGAAAAGAAGAGAATTTCAAAATCCCTATACCCCCAATTCAAACTGAACTTCAACTCAAACTTCCTTGAACTTGAGGATTCAAAAACAGGAAACAAAAATAACTTTCTGCATCTAAATTGTACAAGAGAAAATCCCCCAAGGATAAAGGATGAAAGTAGGGGTGATGATATTAACTTACACCTGAGGGATATACTATACGTGCTATAAATATGGAAATGGCTACAGGCTAGCCAAAAACAGTGCACAAATCCCCATCATGGAGCCTGTTTAAGACTGAGAAAATCATAATTATTTATTTACGAATAGCGACTCGGACAGTCTCTCTAGGGGGAGGCTCCTTTTATGAGCCTTGGAAATTTGGGCTCTCCATTCTTCTTCCGTCAAGATTTTCAGTACCTGCTTTCCCTAAGGGTCTTTTGCATCCATCTACCTGGACAGATACTGTATTTTTGCAGAGTCTGAGGAAGTGACTGAGATCCTGGGCTTTGAGTTCAATTCTGAGCCTCAAACCAACCAGCAAGATATTTACTTCTCCAAAGCTTCAGTATTCTCAACTATAAAATGGAAATAACAGTAGCCTCCTTCACAGGGTTGTTTAATACAGATAATTCAGGGCATGACATATAGAAAGTACTTGATACACATTACTACTACTGCTCCTACCACGACTACTACCAATAGCAGGTAATCACTCTCTTAATTAAACAAGTGCTCATTTATATTTGACTTGAAAGGTCTTTGTCTAATTAAAAATCTGACAGGAGCTAACTCCTTACAAAGACTATCTAGGTTAACTGTATTTTTCTTATTTTCCAAGCAAGTTGCCAGCAAAAGCTGCCAACAAAATTCACTGATTTCATGAAATCAGAGTGTTACAAAAGTTACCCCAAACGTCACTGGAGAAGACTTTATCTTTAATGCTGAGGACTATCTACACTGTTTGAAGGTCAGAATTATGGAAGTCCCTTCTGTTTTCTTCAGTTTTAACATAAGACAGAGGAAAAAAACCTGTTGCTGACATACATATGTCCAAATATATACACACATATGCATATGTACACATACTTATATACCTATAAATTGATACATGTGCATATTTATATCTATAAATAGAGATAAACACCTGTATACAAACATATATGTAACAGCTATAATTTTAATCATCCACTAGGAAATACTTTGCTTAAAATAAAATAAGTTAAATAATCAAATTAAATTAAATTATATTAAATTAAAAAGTGAAGATCTGGCTTCTTTCCATGCTGACAGTATTCTTGTGGCCTAGAGAGTTCACTCCCAATGAAATCAGGAATATGTAAGTGCTAACTCCAAAATGTGTTATGTATAGCGATGCTGTATACAGATACGTTCACGAGCCTATGAATAATGTGTCCTCGATGATTTTAATGCTTCTTTCCATTGGAGACAAGGCCCAGTTCCATGGCACTCCTTTGCCTTCAATACCAGACGTATGTTCTCATTGGGCATAGGGCTGGTTTCTGCCCTTCTTTGAAAACCCCTGGAGTCTCTGGTCATTCTTTTCCCCAGAAGTTCTTTCACATCTTTGGTTTCAGGGCTGCCACATCTACAGCTGTCATGTGACTGAAATCAGTGGACATGAGGACAACTAGGGACCCATTCAGCTGACAGTGAATGAGACCCACAGACTACTGGAACACTATGAGTCAGTAAAAGTTAAGAAGAAGATAGTGGGCAGACTTTCTTTTCCTCTTTAATTTTTTTTTTTTTTATCTAGAAGTCCAGCAAAATGTGGCAACAGAAAGAGCCCTAGATTATTTCTTAGGGCTGCTAAATACACACTGCCTCCATGTCTCAAGTCCAAAGAATGGTGTGATCCTGATTCTACTCTTTTCGATTAGGAATTGACTTATTTGCTGACGTCAGTCAGACAATGATGACTCCATACAACCAAATGACTCCAGCAGCAGCAGCAGCAGCAGCAGCACCAATAACAAGCCCTGGATTAAGAATTAGGAGTCTGGTGTTCTACTCTGTGCTTTGCCATTAACTGTGTGATATTAGACATGGTCCCTTCCCTCTCTGAACATCCCTCTTCTCATTCCTAAAAAAGGAGGTGAACTTGAAGATGTCAGCTATTATTTCTAAATAGGGAAAATAATAAGCAAGAAATCTCTATAAAAATTATTTACAGTTCAGGGCATCTGGGTGGCTCAGTCGGTTAAGCATTCAACTCTTAATTTCAGCTCAGGTCATGATCTCACAAATCATGAAATCGAGCCCCGTATCAGGCTCTGGGCTGACAGTGAGGAACCTGCTCAGGATTCTCTCTCCCCCTCTCTCTCTCTGCCCCTCCCTTGCTTGCACCCTCTCTCTCTCTCTCAAAATAAGTAAATAAACACTAAAAAAATTATTTATAGCTCCTTGGACTGGATATATTCTATAAAACACTATGATTGCATGCACTGTTTCCCACAGAGTTGGAGAAAGATGAAGATGATTTTTCCTTCTCAGAAGAATGAGAAAGTCTAGAGAGCAGGGCGTCGCACCCTGGCCATTAGGACTGATATTCTTAATAAAATTTCTGTTTTTCTGCTTGACCAAATGCAATCAATATCTCTAAGAAAATTAATTAAAGCAATTAGAAAATCTGAGTAGAACTTGATATTTTAATGTTTGATAGACTATGTTTCAGTGAGGGATGGCTACTTGATTATTTGCTTGTTTAATATCCTGTGGTAAAACTTTAGGAATAGAGGAAGAAGACAAAATTAACAAAATCTTGCCTGTCTAAATTCATTACAAGCTAACATTATCCTTTGCCATTTTCCCAATGTCAGAACATACATAGCAGGAGGTGGGTGAATTGCCTTCTGCTTCCTGCTGAAATTTTCTTTAAGAATGTGAACCTTTAATCAGAAGTGACATGCTTCTGATCTAATACTACATATGGGAGGTGTATAGACACATGAACTCAAGCCCCCTCCCCCCAGACCAAAAGACAAACAGCTATTTTTAGATGGGTCAGCTATTACTGAAAGACTAAGTCATTCTTTCCATAAGAACTGGCCTAATAAAATCAGCATTAGTACATCTCCAGAGTCATCTATTTAACCAGTGAGACTACAAATTGTAACAGCACAACTATAAGACTATAAATGGTGCCACAATTTATATTTTTTATTTGCCTGTCACTAAAATATTAAGTAAATTTTAAATGGTAGTCCTGAATTTCATAGCAACAACCACATATTTCACCTTATATGAAAACCATAAACCATATCCTGTATGGGATAAAGAAATATATCCCAAATATGTCCCATAATGGCTAAAGAATGGTGGTGAGGAGGGTTATAGTGACATGAAAACATGTTTATGATACATCCTTTGTCACAGAAAAAAATTCAAGTCACAAAATAGTATATAAAATGTAAATCTGTTTTATAAAAAATTTCCTATAAGCTTTTTTACTAGAAAAGTGTCTAGAAGACTATAAAGCAAGGTACAGATAGTGTCTGTACAGATATCTCTAGGTGATAGAATTAAGAGTAATTTTATTTTCATAACTGTATTTTCTAATTTTTTAATAATAAATATCTACCACCTCCTGATAGGAAGTCTTTTGTCTTAATTATGTTTGTTGAAGAGTTTCTAATGTTTGATAAAATGCTTATGATATAAATAATATGCAGTCCAATTTGGATTCATATCTTAAATGTTAATGAAAATATATATTATATTAAAAAAAGATGTCATCATTTGATAATTCAGGGGGTTTTTTGTATGCCAGAATGTAATGATTTTGGTTTTGATTTCTTAATCAATCAGATATTTTCAAGGAGATAAATATAACTGCTAAGTAACTGAAATATCATGTTAAATGCTTATGTACACAAAGAAAGGTGGGAGTATATATACCTAATATATTTGTGCCACCCATTAGCAAAATCATAGGAATACAAAATTTGGGGAGATAGAATAAAATTTAGAAGTCACTTAAATGAGTAATTGTAAGAACTATTAATTGTAAGACAAGGCCTCCTAATTTTCTGCTTAATGTAATTATTCATTTACTTTTTGAAATCCAACAAATATTTCCTATTGTAAGTAAATAACAATATAAATTCTATCTAGCATTCTTTATAATACCAACCACAGATTAAATCTGGTGTTTACCTGGTAGGGGTTTGCTGGATTCCCTAAAAGAAATCCAATATTTTCTATATTATTTTTCCTTGAACTGTTCTGAAAATGATTTGAATGGGCCAATCTTATTTGAGAATAATATATAGTTACTCTGTTTGAAATATTTCCTTTGTAAATTGCTAGGAATTCTTCGGCTTCATCAACTAGAAACTCATTTGTCACAAATTATCCAGCTGGGTTAGTCCTGAGAAAATATTCTTCCTCCTGACAGAGGAATATATATCTCCTGACAGAAATCTCTAAATAGCATTGTTAAAGACAAGAGGAATCTGATTTTATAATCAAATTGGTGAAATTGAGCTATCAACCAGTCAAGAGTGAAGGTGAGAATCTATATTCAAAGATTTCATTATTCTTTAGCCACAAACTATAAATTTAAGTTTTAAAAAGGTACTATTTATAACTTTTGTTAATCATTCCTGTATCCCATAGACTGTTAAATAAGTTGAGAAAATAGACACACATGATAGGACATCAGGGGAAGAAAAGGAAAGACTTTTTAAAAGAAACTGCACAACGTCTAATTAAATGAAAGTTACTGAGTGCATGCAACAAATGAGGCACTGGGCTGGGGCTACAGAGCAGTTTTTATTTATTTATTCATTCATTTTTTTATGCTTATTTATTTTGAGAGAGACAGAGAGAGAGACAGAGAGACAGAGAGAGAGAGAGAAAGAGAGAGAGAGAGAACAAGTGGGTAAGGGGTAGAGAGAAGGAGAGACAGAATCCCAAGCAGGCTCCGCACCATCAGTGCAGAGCCCGAAGCAGGGCTCAAACTCACAAACTGCAAAATCACGACCCGAGCCAAGATCAAGAGTCAGAGGCTTAACCGACTGTGCCACCCAGGCACCCACAGGGCAGCTTTTAAAGTCTGCCTTGCCATTTGGGTCTCAAGCCAGGCATCCATTTTCCTTGCTCCAGATCTCACACTGCCAAATGCAATGGCTGGAGTTAACTGGCTCCACTATACATTTTTTTTAGTGGTTCCCTTTTTCACTCTAGATTTGCCTGGGATAGACCTTCCCCATTGTCTTCAGTCCACTTGCTCTCTGACACTCTTCTCATTCTACACCATGGACCTGGTGTCCTACTTTGCTGAATTGTGAAAGACAACTGGGGTATAATTCTATAATATAAAACAACGGCCTTGATATGCGAAGCCTTCCTTGTGCCAGCCTTCAAATATCCCTACATTAATTTATTCATTAAATAGTAGCACTGAACACTTATTATCTACCAGTTACTATGCTACTCCAAATATGTAATTTCATTTTCTACTCTGATGTTAGATTATATATTCTTTTAGATTCATTAATTATTGATTCAGAGGATGACAGGTTATAAAAACCATAGCATACTGGTATCATCTAATTTACCCCCTCTGTTTTATATATGAGGAAATTAAAACCTGGATAAGGCACTCAAGGTTCAAAGAGAAGTTTATTATTAAAGCCCAAACTAAAACCTAAGTTTCATTATCATTACACTTTGTTAAGGAAGTTGGTTGCATTGCCCACTTATATCCATTTATGTATGTGGTTCCTCAAAGCCACTGTATCTTAATGCAAGCCTGCTGAGTAGCTAGTGCGCTATCCTCAAAGCTCCTGATCTCCAAACATAAGGTATCCGTATGAGTGCACTCAGAGTTCCTGCTGTGTACAATCAGATGCAAAGGGCCACTCATGCAGAAGGACAACTGATTTCATAAGGAGGTCATCAAGGTTTTAACTGAAGAGTTTTGACCACTCCTTCCTGGGTTATGGCTTAACCTGGTTGTCTATGGTCAAGGATCCCACCCTGAGTCACATAACCTTTGAGATGTGCTGATCTCATTTTCAGACAGAGCTCCTGAAAGTAAATAACATATATAGATGATTCCCTACCTCCAAGAGACCAAAATAGCATTTCTTGGCTACAGACTTTTAAATCTTAAATGATATTTCCTGGATATTCGAACCAGATATTCCTAGGTCTCTGACACATAACATTTTTCCTTTTCCAAATTTTATCATAAAAATTTTCAAACCTACCAAAAAACTGAAAGACCGGCACAATGAAATCCTATATACCAATGATAAAATTAAACAAGCATTAATATTTTGCATACTACTTTCTCCTTTCTATGTTTTAATGCTTGAACATTTCACTAAAGAAAATCCTACAAAAAGAAATTTACTCAGATCCTCTGAATGTTCTCTCTACCTCCCTTGTCCCTGCCAATGTGTATGGATCTCAATGGGAGGGGAGTTTTAGGGTAAATAGGAAAAGTGACTATGTAGAGTGGAATCAACCCTACCATGGTAATTTTAATTGCATTCCTTTTACTTATATATTGCAAATGAACCTCCTGGAGTTGAGAAGGGAGTATGTGGTCTGCATTAAGCTTCTTGCCATGAAATAAATCATTCTATTATTTATCGGTAAAAAGTGGACTAGGATACTTGTAAATTTCTTGAAAAACTTGTTATCCATTTCAAAATCAGAATTAACAATACAACTGCTGGAACAATTACAATTCATGTGCCTTCTCTGTCTAGTAGTGTTAATCTCATGCATGTCAGACGTGTTCGACACCCTTGTTAGAAGAGGGGATAAGAGAATGATGATTTTCTATTGTTGTGAGTTTGAGTTACGCAATGTCATATAGTTGGTCTCAATGATAAGACTGAGCAGTCATCAATGTTTTTGTCTGAGTATATAATGATATAAAGAAGCCTTATTTATCATCTATATTGGTCCTCTCTTTTCCTTCTCAATTCCAAAGACATCTTGATTGTTGATTTTCCCATCCATTCAACTTTGCATGTGAATTCAGAATTGACAACCTTTATTGAGCATATTTATGGTGTAGGCACTTTGTCAGTGTTGGATATACAAAGGAGAATACAACTTGTTCTCTGCTTTCAAGGTGGGTGTTGCAAGGAAATGGGAAGAGCTCAGGGTAATTTCTGCATGATTGCTGTGCAAATTAAGTGATTTGCTGGGCAAATGCCTCCAGCACTAGGTCTGGTGCTTTGCCAGAACTTGACACTTGCCAGTCCTCCCCCTCATTTACTGCCGAGTGGATAACGTTATTTCTATGGCTCCTTGCTCCTTCTTCAGGATTCTGACCACACTCTGTGCTTAACTCTTAAAAAGTGGGAACTGAAACCTCTTTTCATCCCCCATCTCCCCCACAGCCTGCATGGTCACCCTCTCATCAAAGTCTTTGTGACACCTAATTTTTTTTAAGTTTATTTATTTATTTTGACAGAGAGTGAGAGAGAGCGAGAGAGTGAACAGGGGCGGAGCAGAGAGAGAGAGAGAGAGGGAGAGAGAGAATCCCAAGCAGGCTCCACACTGGCAGCAAGAGCTCCAGGGGGGACTCAAACCCACAAACCATGAGATCATGACCTGACCCAAAACCAAGAGTTGGACACTTAACCAACTGAACCACCCAAGCACCCCACACCAAATGTTTTATTGTTCATTCCAAGTGGTAAATTTAGCAAAATATAACTGTTAACACAGTTCTTTCCATTAGCACTTTCAAAGCCCACCACCTTGGTGGAATCTTTGCAGACACTGCCAGTCAATTTATCTCTTTGGCATTTCTCTATTTTCTAAGACACGCATGTGAACACTGCCCATATCCAGTCCATCTTCTTACCTCTAATGGCTGACACAGAGCACAATCATGCTACCTCTGTTCCTCACCCTTACCCACTCTCCCTTGGTAGCCAAATGCTACTTTCTCTAAAAAATATGATCAACAAAGAAGCTGGTTCATAAGCACCTAAACAGGGGCACCTGGGTGGCTCAGTCAGTTGAGCATCCGACTTCGGCTCAGGTCATGATCGCGCGGTGAGCTCGAGCCCTGCATCGGACTCTGTGCTGACAGCTCAGAGCCTGGAGCCTGCTTCTGATTCTGTGTCTCCCTCTCTCTCTACCCCTCCCCCGCTCATGCGCTCTCTCTCTCTCTCTCTCTCTCTCTCTCTGTCAAAAATAAACATAAGCACCTAAACAATGTGACTGTCAGAATATACCAGTTAATGAAAACAAGACATAATAGATAAGAAAAATGTGGGAGTGAGAAGTATCCCCACGTAGTGATTAAGAGCTGTGACTCAGAACTTGGATCTGAGTTCAAATCTCATCTTCATAGCTTACTTTCTTTGTGATTTTAGGCAAGTTGTATCAGCCTCAGTTTCCTCATTTGAAAATAAAAATTGTAACAGTTTCTAACTCATGAAGTTGTTGTACAGACTAACTATAACAATGCATGGAAAGCATTGATGATTTAACTCAATATCTGACCACTAACCCCTAATAAATGAATAACACCATTGTTGCTACCATCATAATTATGATAGGGTAACCACACATTTATGTAATAATAAGTCAGAGAAAATGTAACATTTCAGAATTAAGAGCTTCTTCCCAATAATGCAAAGAAACCCTTTATATTGTAATAATGTAATTTTTCAGGGTAAGATAGATATCTTTTTTCTCCCTTTTCTTTCAGGAAACCATCTATTGCTTTTAATACAAAAATAAACTCTAAAAGAAGAAACTTTTATTTTGCAATCCATCCTCACCTTAAGAGCAGAGCACCACAACTGTTTACTGACATGAAAGTTCATTATTAGTAAACATGAGATAACAACTTTATTTATTTGCAAGTCTGATTACTCCTTGGAGGGAGAGAGGGCACAAAAAGCCTTCCTGTCACCAGAGAACCAGACCCAATTCACACAGCTTAGGAGAAATTTATTAAACAGAAATCTGCCATGCTCAAACAAGTATTCAGCATTCATAATTTGTTTCCATTCTAATTAAGCACTATAGCCCAGCTATTTTGATTGTTTATCCTTACTCCTTAAAGAAAGCAGCTTTAGGATCAGCAGCTGATGTTAGAAGATAATTCAGAAAAAATTATTTTTAGCTAGGACTAAGTCCCTTTGTATACATGCTCCCCTAAACTCTCAGATGTCTACTGGATAGGAGATTTAACTGCTTATCACAGAACCAAAGGAGGAATAAGGAAAACATCACAATATTCCCCTCCAATAAAAATCAATAACGATTTCATTCAGAAAAAGTTCAATTTTGAAACGGACACTACAGACCTGAGGCCATAAAGAACGGTCCCATCTGGATGCAGGCGGATCATGCGGTTCTTGACAGTCACTCCATGCACAAATGACTTCTTATCATTCAGAAAGTAGGTATCGGGCACCCAGAGCTGGTCTGCCACTCTATTGTCCAGAGTCAAGTTTAAAGGTATTACGTTATAGGACAGTCTCTTATCTCTCCAGGCTTGCTGAAAGTACATTGTCAAGGTATAATCCTGTGAATGTGAGAAGAAAATGGTTATTTTGTACCCAAGTGGACTTGGGAGTTAGGCAAACACTTTAGTATTCATAAGAAAAGAAAATATATACAGCCAAACCCCAGAAACATATATTATTCATATATAGGCAAATATTAATTTATTAAACCCATTCTTACTGAAACTTGCTATGTATCAGGCACTGTAGCAGGCACTGTAAATACAGAAGTGAAGAGAGCATATCTTGGCAAAATTTATTATTATATTTTACCCAGGAAGAAAGATGGTAAGGAATAATTACTTAGTTTGTCAATGAGAATCCTAACCCATTTAATCAGGGTGAATTTCCCAGGAGAGGCGACGTTTACACTGAGATTTGTGTAGCTTCTCAGTAATCTAAACAATATTAACTCAGTCAGTATTTCAAGAGGATTTTAATCACAGGATACTAAATTATCAGGCCAGGCTCTTAGCTTTTGAGAAACAATGGGTTGCTATAAAGTGAGCAACTGGTCTTGGAGTCTCAGCTCCTGTATTTCTCAATTGTTTCTAGCATGTAAATTTACACAACTTCTTTTTTGCTTAAGTTCCCTTAACTACAAATGGGGCTTTCAACACATACCTGATCTACACAGATTATGACAACTAAATGTATAACTCAAATGCAATTTGTAAAATACAAATAGCTATATATTATGAATAAAGCATTTACTATGTATTGTGCATGTTTTATCCATTAGATGCCTATGGGCACTATGTAATTGCTCTCTCACCTTCATTTGAATGATTTAATGAAAGACCAAATATTCATTGGAAAAGATAATTACCAATTTATTTTAAAATCATTTCACAGTGCCCTACTTGAGGGCTTTTGGAAAAAAAAAAAAAAACAGAATCATGTATTAATCATTTCTGCAACCTGAAAACTGTGTCCTAGGGCACAAATGGTGAATGAATGAACAAACGATTGAATGAATGAATATCCAATAAGGTACACCTACTGGATTTCTGCACGTTTGCATACTTTTGTAGATGAGATACACAATAAAATCTCTGTGAAGTCCCTGAATTCTTCCAACCCTCATTGATATTTATACATCCTAATTTGGTTATATAATTTAGAAATACAGCTTGTAAGATATTATCTGCTAAAAACACTGAAAAGTTTTAATGGGAAAAGTATAATCCTTCTGCAAAAAAAGTAAACATCTTTCCTTGTTTCACAAATATACAAATTTTGATCTTATTCAGAAGTCAGTATAGGGCTAACTTCTGAATGAGAAGTGTAGAACCAACCTTCTATTCTAACAAAAGAAACATTAATATCCTCAAGTTATATCAAATAATTGTAGATGAAATTTCCATCACTTTAGTCAGTGATCTGAACTGCTCTGAAGCACTCTGCTTTTGTAAAAAAAAAAAAAAAAATAGAATGAAGATCTCTAAAACAGCTTCTTGATTTATAGTAAAAGCAACCTTGTAGACTTACGAATTACATAACTAGAAAATATGAAAAGGAATAGATACACTTTTTGCATGACTCTGTGTTATAGCCTAAAAAATAGGAAATAAAATAGGCAATTTATATGGTGCTTAAGAGGTCACATTTTGTGATTTCCAATTCTTGGAGATAAAATTGAGTATTTTATAATTATCTCTATTAGAAGATAAAGCTATTTATGCTTCTTTCATAATAAACCTCATTGAGATTTAGGGGAGATAATGCTGTCTGGAAAGTGCTCAGTCAGCTGAGATGCGTTTGGACACAGAAACTGTATTCTCTTTTGGGCTAAATAAATGGTACTACTGTGAAATCCAGTGTCATGTGCTAATTCCTGTTATTTGTCAGCAAGGCAAAGCCTGCTAAGAAATGCACCAGACGGACCCTAATAACTCTGCTAATTGTCACACCAATTTTCATTTCATTTATTTTTAAATGACACATCAGGGGCGCCTGGGTGGCGCAGTCGGTTAAGCGTCCGACTTCAGCCAGGTCACGATCTCGCGGTCCGTGAGTTCAAGCCCCGCGTCAGGCTCTGGGCTCATGGCTCGGAGCCTGGAGCCTGTTTCCGATTCTGTGTCTCCCTCTCTCTCTGCCCCTCCCCCGTTCATGCTCTGTCTCTCTCTGTCCCAAAAAATAAATAAACGTTGAAAAAAAAATTTAAATGACACATCATAGCACTGTCAAGAATAGAAGAAACTCCTGAATCTAAATAAATATCATTGGGCTTAAGAAGAAAGAGTAGTCTGTGCTCCACCCTCTCTCCTAAACCTTTATCTACCCAAGATAAATCCTTTGAACTTTCACATAAAAAGTGTATCCTTTACATTTAACAACCCTATGTTTTGAAAATTGTCTCACAATTGGTTTATTCAAACCAAAAAATAATTAATTTTTTTTTACATTTATTTACTTTTGAAAGAGAGAGACAGAGCACAAGTGGGGGAGGGGCAGAGAGAGAAGGAGACACAGAATCCGAAGCAGTCTCTAGGCTCTGAGTTGTCAGAACAAAGCCCAACACGGAGCTCAAACCCAAAAACGGTAGATCATGACTTGAGCCAAAGTCGAACACTTAACCGACTGAGCCACCCAGGCACCCCTGAAACTGAAAAAATTAAAACACACACACACACACACACACACACACACACACACACACACAAACCACTTCTGGATGTTCCTCAATCCATTCCATCACCATGCAAGAAGGATTTAGATAACCACAACTAAAACCAACTGACTTTGAATGCTGAACAACATACAGAAAGCCCATGACAGGCTCTCTCTCCCACTAATCACAACTAAATATAATGGAAAGAATAAAGCTAAATAAACAAAACTACAAAAGTACCATGCAAAGTAAGAAGAGTATGCAGATTGCGGAGGGAATCAAAATGTGAAGAAAGACCATTCCAATGGTGAGTTTGTTGTTTATTTTTTCCTCCCTTTTATCTCAAACACACACACACACACACACACACACACACACACACACCCCAAAACGCAAATAAATGGAGAGATATACCATGTTCCTAGATTTGAAAAGTACTGTTAAGATATCAATTCCACCAAATTGATTATAGATAAAATTCAACCCAACCAATATATGCACAGGATTTTTATAGCTATGCACAAGCTGATTCTAAAATTTATACAGGGAGCAAAGAAATGAGAATAGATGAAACAATTTTGAAAGAAAAAAACAAACTTGGAGAACTTACTATCTGATTTAAAGACTTACTATTAAGCAAACTAAGGGTGGTAATATGGTATTGATAGAAACACAGATCATGAAATAGAAGAATCTAAAATAAACCCACACAAAATGCTTAATAATTTCTCAAAAGGATGCAAAGGCAATACATTGGAGAAAGCATACTATTTTTAACAAATAGTATGGATTAACAGGAACACCCATATGAAATAAATAAATAAATAAATAAATAAATAAATAAATAAATAAAGTCACCCATACTTTACACCTTCCATAAAAATTAACTCAAAATGGGTCACAGGCTTAAATGTAAAATGTAGAACTATAAAACTAGGAGAAGAAAACATAAGAGAAATTCTCTGTGACTTTGAGTTAGGCAAAGACATTGATACAAACCTACAAGCACAAGCAATAAAACAAAATACTGATAATGGGACCTCAACAAAATTTAAAACTTATGTTCCATGAAAAACACTATTAAGAGAGTAAAAAGACAAACCACAGATTGGGAGAAGATATTTGCAAATCACATATCTGATAATGGACAGGTATCCAGAATATAAAAATGTATAATGAATTCTCAAAACTCAACAAACAACCCCATAAAAATAGGCAAATAATGTGAACACTGAGCCAATGTAGATGGACAAATGATAAATAAGCACCTGAGGTGACACAAAACATCATTAGTCATCACGGGAAATCAAATTAAAAACTAAAATGAGATCCCACTACATACCCATTAGAAAAGCTAAAATAAAAACATCAAAAACAAAAAAAAAACAACAACTGCCAATTCCAAATGCTGATGAGGATGCAGAGCAACTGAAAATCCTACTTACTGCAGATGGGGATACAAATTTTCAGCCATTTAGACAACAGTTGGACCATTTCTTATAAAGTTAACATACATTTCACAAGTGACCTAGTAATCTTACTCCTGTGTGCAAATAGTTACAGCAGTTCTATATTAATTGTCAAAACTGAAAGCCATCTGGATGAATGCTCTTCAACAGATGAAGAGATAAACACAAACTGGTACATCCATGAAACACAATACTAGTCAGCAATAAGAAAGAACAAACTTTCCGTATATGCAACATCATCCATGTTTTTCATATACAAAATGTTAAGTAAAAATGCCAGAGTCAAAAGGATACATATTACATGATGCCATTTATACAACATTCCATAAAAGGTAAAACTATAGGGGCAAAGAACAGATTAGTAGTTCCCTGGGATTCAAAATGGGGGAGAGGTTGACTACAAAAGGCCAGCATGAAGGAATGATTTGGGGTAATAGAACTGCCCTGCATCCTGATTGCAGTGGTGGTTACATGATTAGGCATTTGTCAAAACTCACAGAAGATTATTAGGCTGAACTCTATAATCACTGTGTGCCTTTTTTTTTTCCTTTTTTTTTTTTTTGGCACACTTTCCAAATTTCTATTCTCTTCATTCTCCTCAACCTGAATTGATGTACTTAGTCCATTGACAATGCTTAAATATTAATAAGACAAACCAAAAGAAGTAAATAACAACATAAGCCATTTCAGGTGTTTTATTATTAAATAATGAGAACTATCTTCTTAAGGATCATTCTGTCTACCTACTCCTTTCACAAACCGTTGGCATTTTTCCGGATCCTACTCCCAGCTACAGACTTTCACTCTGGATATATGGTGCAGGGTCTTATCCTTATGCAAGTTTCAAGCCTGTAAAATGCACTATGTGTTCTGTATTCACATACGGACCCGAATTGCTATTCAACCACAAACTTCAGCATTCTCTCTACCCTCATTTATTTCTATGGTTTTCCATATGCTTTTTTTTTTTCTTCTCTGGAGACCTCACCCTTTCTAATCAATGGTCCTTTCCCTCTCCTCTTTCAGAGCATGGCCATGTATGTGAGAAAAGTTATATATGTAATTACATCATTTTCCATACCTTTATGTTCTTCCCTATTTTTCTGTTTGGGGAAAAGATGGTAGGGTAAGGGGTTGGTTTCACATGTGTTTAGTCTGTTATCTGAGGACATAAGGACACCTAATAGTTTATTTTTCAATGACCAGAGTTTAAGGCTTATTTTCATCAGTGATTATGGGTTATTCAGTTTCCTTTACTTATTGGAATGAAATTCTCTAAGCTTTCACAATAACTGCTAAAGTGCCAAAATCTTTGAACTTTGTTATTTTATCTTACTTCTTGAGATCTGCTAGATAATAGTTTTGCCTCCAAAATTAAATGTTTTCAGAAAAATCTCCCTCTGTCTCTACTTAGGCTTTTATATTTTAAAAGAAAATAAACTTTAGCTTTATTCTTAATTACTTCTTGCTGAAATAAACAATTATGTTTAATAGCTATCATCTATTATTTTCCTTTAATGTAATATGCTAGGTCAAAATTGAGATTTTGGACTAATAATCTGAGCTTCTGGCTCTTATAAGATAGAACCAGTATTTTTATAGCTGTAAACATGTGATTTAGAAACAGTTAATGTATGGGGCGCCTGGGTGGCGCAGTCGGTTAAGCCGTCCGACTTCAGCCAGGTCACGATCTCGCGGTCCGTGAGTTCGAGCCCGCGTCAGGCTCCGGGCTGATGGCTCGGAGCCTGGAGCCTGTTTCCGATTCTGTGTCTCCCTCTCACTCTGCCCCTCCCCCGTTCATGCTCTGTCTCTCTCTGTCCCAAAAATAATAAACATTGAAAAAAAAAATTAAAAAAAAAAAAAAAAAAGAAACAGTTAATGTAAGTTTAATTTAATTTAAATATAATGCAAGTTTCATGTCAATAAAACACCATGATAATTTGTCCAACATAGCATATTTATCACTTTTATTATCATTAGGGGCATAGTCTTTTAATATGGGGCATGTTTAGAGAAGTGTTTCATTGTTTCTGTTTGGAATTTCCACTTTAAAAAAAATATGACACAACAGGTTGATTCAATGGATAGGATGCCAAATTATTCCCCTAATTAAAAACTTCTGTTTTTACCCCTTCATGAAAGAAAACACATTACATCTGACATAGAAATTATCACCTAAATAAATACCGTAGGAAGACACTGTATGTAAGTACATAGTAAGTGCATTCTCAACATGTTAAGCTGGTCACCTCCTTGACAGCAAAGAATGTTCCGCATTCCTGTATATATTGCCAATATTGTGCATACTTTCTGGTAAATGATAGAACTACCATTGCTTGTACAGATTTCCTTATGAACACTTGGGAATATGTAGAGAGGTCTAAACTGTGCATACCCTTTGCTCTGATATTTACATTCCTAGCAATATTTGCAGTAAATAATTAAGCAGTATGTTTTGACACCTTTACATACAAACATTACAAGTCTCTTACTTTTGTGTCTCCAATTCTAACAGTCTAGTTTAAATCACCATGATTTGTGAGTGACTGTAATGCCATTGTTACTATCTCCTTGCTTATAAACCTTGTCTTCACAGGGTAGTAGAAACATAACACAGTTCATGTCTCCCTTGGTTAATATCATCCAGATGCTTTTCACTGCACTTAGATTAAACCCAAACTTACTACCATGGCCTTTAAGGTACTACATAACCTGGACTCTGCATGCCTCTCTAATCTTGCCTCCTGCAACCTCTTTTCTTCTGTTACCTCAACTCACTAAGTCCATTAGCTACGATTTTTCTCGTTTTACAAATATCCCAAGCTCCTTCAGCCTTACAAACTCTAAACAATTGACTAACTGGAGAACCTATGTACCTGAGTGTAGTTGGCTATTCTTTGAGACTCAGAGTTCAACTCAAAGATCAAACCTACTCAGGAGGCCCTTCCCTGACCATCTTACTCTCAGCCCCAACAGTCCTATCTATCCCCATTTTTCTTATGTTTATAACACCGACCATCTTTTTCAACTAGTCATGTTTATTTATTGGCTTACTTTCTTTTCATCTCTCCCAATAGAAGGTACATTCCATGAAACTATGAAGTTTTCTTGAACTTGTTTATCTCTATGCTCTCATGTCTAAAAGAGAGTTTAGCACAGAGTAATAATATACTATCTATTGAAAGCTGTGAAAGACTGAATGAAAGACAATGCACATTATCTCCCCAAACTTACTACTGCATTAGCTACACACACACACACACACACAGACCATCAGCACAAAACTATAAATACAATATAGTACAAATATATGATGGAATATATGCTGGGATTAAAATAACATTGTAAAAATATTTACTGACATGAATAGATGTTCTCAACATGTTATTATAAGTTATTGTTTTTTTTAATTTTTTAATGTTTTATTATTTATTTTTGAGGGAGAGAGAAAGACAGTGAGAGCTGGGGAGAGGCAGAGAAGAGAGGGAGACACAAAATCCAAAGCAGGCTCCAGGCTCTGAGCTGTCAGCACAGAGCCTGATGCAGGGCTTGAACTTACTGCTGTGAGATCATGACCTGAGCCGATAACCACCCAGGTGCCTCATATATTACTGTTTTTTAAATAATACTGCAAAACAATATGCATAATATGATCACATTTTGAAATATATATTATTGGAAAAAGATGTCTAAGAATATAAATATTAACCGTGGTATTTCTGTATGCTAAGTTGCCAAGAGATTTTTAATTCCTTTGGTAATCTATATTATTTCATTTTATAAATATAAATTACTCAACAAAAACTATAAAACTAATAATTCCTCATTGAATTATATTATAAAAAGATACTCTAATATTAAAAATATGTCTTTACTCTCTGCATGTTAGAGCTCAGCATAAAGGAAAAGGAAATACATTCAGTGTCATAAATGAAAAATCCTCAGCCTTTTGGCTTGGTATAACAAAATACAAATCTCCTTTGTATTGATTAAGGGATTTTAACTAGAATCACACAACAAGACCATTAGTGATAAACTGTTTTTCCACACCAGGGAAACCATGTAACTACCATTGAGAGATGAAAATCCATCCTTAATTTTCCTCCAAATACCAAAAAATGAGATCCTAGATTCTCCCCTGACACTAATCAGTCTTATTTATACTGTTAGGAAATTTCTTTTTTCTAATGTAAAGATTTCCTATCGTTCTTGTATTATACTCAGAGGATGTGAACACACAGCACCTTTTACACTGCAATGGAAGTTTGAATTAATGGATTCTTTCAAAAAGCTTTCCACAAGACTCCATGCTTGTAAATTCCAATGTCATATGCTCCTTAAGGTCTGCTCTACTCACTTCACCTCTCTGCATCTCTGTTTGCTCATCCAAAGTGAATGAACTGAAATTAAGAGCATCAGAGATTTCAGAGTTTGAGCTGCAGATGTTCTAGGATTCTGTCACTCCATTGATGTTCAACTAATCACTCTCCTGAACTTCTTGTTTGAACTAAAGAATTTTTACCTCCCAACACATCTTTACATTCCATTTTGCTATTTTTTCCCATGCCCTTCCTTGTCTGCCTTCCCAAATTCAACCCTTTCTCTCAGCATTTATGAGGACTCTCCCTCTTCTCCTCTGCCACCGTCCATGTTCATCCTCTCAACCCTTTGATGTAGTGGTCTGTAGAACCCTAAGCATTATGGATTGAATCCCTTTTGTAATGTCATTTAGAGCAGGGAAGTAACCTCTCCAATGAAACTGTACTGTGTTCTCCGAAGTCAAAAACCATGCTGTATTTCTTTTTTTTTTTTATTATTTTTTTTTTTTTTTTTCAACGTTTATTTATTTTTGGGACAGAGAGAGACAGAGCATGAACGGGGGAGGGGCAGAGAGAGAGGGAGACACAGAATCGGAACAGGCTCCAGGCTCTGAGCAGTCAGCCCAGAGCCTGACGCGGGGCTCGAACTCCCGGACCGCGAGATCGTGACCTGGTGAAGTCGGACGCTTAACCGACTGCGCACCCAGGCGCCCCCAAAAAACCATGCTGTTATCTTTAAAAGTGACCTGAACATCTTGTCTTTAACATCATTGGCCCCTTACGAATATCACAGACACACTGAAGCTTGTTCTCACTTCTTCCTAGTCCTTATGGGTTTCCAGTTTGATTCTTTAACCCCCTTATTAATCATACTCCTGAATCCCCCAAGGAATTTGTTTCTCCTACCCAATGGCATTTGAGAGTGAGTTTTCATTCTATCCTTTCCCACATGTCTCCGAAACCTCAGAGCTACTGGTGTGCTTTCAGTTTTTCAGAGCTTCTAGAATTCTACTAGCAAAGTCCCAGGGCTGGAATGAGGATTCTGAAGGACACATTATCTATCCAAAGCAGAAAGAACTCAGAGAGAAATAAATATTCCCACAAAGCCCTTTCCCACATTCCTAGCTCTTTAAAATGCTCTCTGTCTTCCACATCTGAGCCCCAAATTGCTGATCCAATTATAGGTCATGGCAATATTCCACATTCACAACCTCCTAAACTAGAATGTAATGAAGTAAAACTCAGCCCCCACTTAATAGAAGCCATCACACCAGATGTTCAATTGCAGCATTTCAGAAGAAACACATGGCTGAGCTCTGACTAATTGCTAGAGACACATCAGGACATGAGAGCTGTACCTAAGATCACCCATAAGGGAAATCTAAGTTGAGAAGTGACTGATTTATTTTCTTGTATGTGAAACTAAAATGCACATGGTCAAGACAATGAGCTTTTCCACTGTTTGCTTAGCTCACTTTGCATTTTACTACACACCAACCTTCTCAGTGATAATGGGACTAATTCCAAGGATGGTTAAAAAATTGAGCCAGTGTAATTCGTTATCTCTTCCCTATCTTAATATATAATGCACCTGGTAGGGAACTCGGTTCACTCTGAGATAATCACATCAAAATTACACTTTGTATATGATTTGTTCCCTTATCATTTTGTGCTTTTTTCCTTACTCTAAGTTTATATCAAATTGCTTTAGAGTATTTTGCCATCTACTAGCCTTTCTCCAACTCTATACCTAAACTGGCCCTAAGCTAACACTTTTTACATGCATTATCTCATTAATCATCACAACAGCCCTATGGGGTATATACTGGATAGATTTACATTTACTAGCTGCGGTGAGATTTTTGGCCATGCTACCTAACCTCCCTGAGACATCATGCTCTGTAAAACAAAGCAAATCATGTCCCTATTAGAAGGAAGTTCACCCAAGGAAAGTGATTAGCAGAATGCCTGCCTCAGATTAAGTGTTCTCTAAACGTTTACTGAAATTTATCGTTATTTTCATTATCTCCATTTCTAGGTGACACATCTGAAACATGGAGATGGAGTCACTTTTCTGATGTCACTCAGTCAATAATTTTCTAAGTCATGATTTGGCGGGAAACATCTGACCATGTAGACCATGTTTTTAGTACTATATTGACCTGTGTAGAACACTGACCTTGCTGTCAGTTTTGAGCTTGAGTCATCATTTCCCAACATTCTTCTATTTTCCTCCACCCCCTCCAAAAAGTGATGGAGGAAATTACCTATTTATTTAACTATCTATGTACTACCTACAAGCCACAACAACAACAAAGAAACTAGAACAATCATGAGCATACATAAATATTCCCTGAGAATTCCTGGGATTTGAATACTAAAGTTGTGTATATAGGCACATATTCCTGAACAACAGAGACTCAATTTTATACAAAAGATGACTGCATAAACTCACTTTGATCCTGCAGAATGATTAAAATACCTGTTTTTGGCAGGATGCATACCTTAATACTGAGAAACCCACAGTATTCAGAGAGACTATATGGTACTATCTGTAGTAATGCATTTATTCAGAAATAATTCAATTGGAAAATAGTTTCAGCAAACTAAAACTTGCCTTGGAGTCATACAATTTCAGGAAGTTTTTTTTTCAGTAGCATGATGGCAATGATGACCTAACAGATCCTGAAGAGCCAAAACAATCTTTAAAAATTAATGCAAAGTAGATGATCTCACACCTCCTAATTTCAAAATTTATTACAAAGCTACTCTAATCTAAAAAATGTTCTATGGTATAAAAATAGACATATAGGCCAATAGAATAGAATGGAAAGTCCAGAAAAAACCCTTGTGTGTATGAAAAATTGTCTTCAACAGAGTGCCAAGACTACTAAAGGAAGAGATAGCAGTCTCTGTAACAAATGATGTTGGAAAAAGTGGATCTCAACATGCAAAAGAATGAAGTGGACCCTTACCTTACACCCACAAAATCACTCAAAATAGATTAAGAGAAATGTAAGATCTAAAACTATAAAACTACAGAAGAAAACACAGAGAAAAAGCATCATGAGATGGATTTGTCAATGATTTCTTGGATATAACACCAAAAGCACTGGCAACAAAAGTGAAAATACACAAATGGGACTACAGGAATTAAAAGTCATCTGTGGTCAAATGATACAACCCAAAGAATGAAAAGATAACCTATAGAATGGGAGAAAATTTTTGCAAATCATCTATCTGACAAGAGGTTGATATCCTGAATGTATAAAGAATTTGTACGACTCAAAAATAAGTAATAATGAAAATAATAATCTGGCTAAAACATGGGCAAAGGTCTTGAAAAGGCATGTTTCCAAAATCAACACTCAAATGACCAATAACATATGAAAAGATGCTAATATTACTTATAATTAGAGAATATAAATCAAACCACAGTGAGACATCACTTCACATCTATTAGGATGGCAGAAAGAAAGAAAGAAAGAGGAAGGAAGAAGAGAAAGAGAAAGAAAGAAAGAAAAGAAAGAAGAAAAGAAAGAAAAAAGAAAGAAAGAAAGAAAGAAGAAAAGAAAGAAAGAAAGAGAAAGAAAGAAACGGGAGGAAGGCAGAAAGAATGAAAGTGCTGATGAGGAGGTAGAGAAATTAGAACTCTGCATACTGTTCATGGGAATGTAAAGTGATACAGCTGATATAAAAACAATATGGTAGTTCTTCAAAACATTAAAAATAGAATTATTGTATGATTCAGCAATCCCACTTCTGTGTATACATCCACAAGAATTGAAAGTGAGATCCTGAAGAGATATTTGCACACCCATGTTCATAGCAGCATTATTCACAATAGTCAAGACATGAAAGCAACCCAAATATCCATTAATAGATGAATAGTTAAAATGCAGCAGATACAATAGATTATTTTTTCTGCCTTTACAAGGAAGAAAATTCTGGCACATGCTACAATATGGATAAACCTTGAAGACATTTTGCTAAGTGAAACAAGCCAGTCACAAAGAGAGAGTACTGTATGATTCTGTTCATATGAGATATCTAAAGTGGTAAAATTCATAGAAACAGAAAATATAATTTTATTTTCTAGTTACTGGGAGGAGAAGAAAAGTAGAATTGTTTGATAGGTATAGAGTTTTAGTTTCATGAGATAAAAGAGTTCTGGAGACTGGTAGCATAGTAATATAAATATACTTAATACTACTGAACTGTTCACTTAAAAATATATTAGGTACACTTATTAGCTAAGTTACTATGTGAGAAAAATAATCATTTTGCAAACAACAACAATCACTTGCTTTTTAATTTTGGATATGTATATCGTTATTTAGTAAACCTTCCCATTTTTACATAAAATTTTGTGAAATATAAGAAAGCTGGAACTATTCTTTCTCCTTTCATACAAATGAATTGAGTAAAAATTCATGTCACAATCTTTCTTGCTACATGATACAGAAAGATTGGTTTGACCAAGTTAATAAGGAAAAAATTGTTTGGGATATAGATATATACAAAATCTCCAAGGAAAATTGCATTTATAGCTACTTTACATAACACCAGTAAGTTAACTTTTAAAACTCACCTCGAAAAACAGAAGTTACATACATATCACCATTCTGTTTCAAATCAAATTCATTGAGTTATCATTGATGTAAATTACTACATTCACCAGACATGGTATCATGTCTGATGGCGGTCTCAAAAGTGATCTTTGGAATTAAGTTTTAATAATCCATTTTCTACCTATGGCACACTGGCCAGTGGTACATATTATTACTGAGTATGTCAAAATGAAATTATTTACAACATACTTCTTGCATTTGTTGATCTCCCATGGAATTTCCCACAAGGTGCTATAATCTGTCAGTTACAGAAGAATAACTTTGCAAGAGATTTTAGGGAGAAGGGAATAGGCAAACAAATCCCACACACATTTCAGAGTGTTTGTCATGACTGACTATAATGACATATATATCATATTATGTGCCCTTTCATATACATTTGTCTTATTTATGCATACTTGCAATGGGTAGACAACATCCTATCTTATCTGGCTATTTCAGCTTTTCCTTCAATTCTAAGCAGTGCTTTTATAGGAAAAGTGAAAAGCATGAGGAAATGACAGAGACAGGTAGTGCTATATAGACCCTTTTCCATATTTTAGATGTTTATTTTTGTTCTGCTCAGTGTGAAATAGGCTCTCTTTCTGAAGCTATAGCCTCTGAAGAGATCTGACAGTATTAAAAAGAAAGGACATTTTAAAGTAAGTACATATCATTGCTTTCATATTTTGACAAGCTTGTAGAAGCTGAGAAGGCCAATCTGCCGACCCAGGCTGGAACAAAGAGAATATGCTTAGTCAACGCTTCCAAGAGAATACCTGATGTGCTAAGATGAAAGAAATGCATACGATCACTTTTGGAGGCAAAACCAGCTTAAAAATTTTTTTGAGACGAAAGTGGCATTGGGCACAGAACTTTACCACTGCCCTGTCTGTATCAGATACTTCTTTTTTTTTTTTTTTAATTTTTTTTTTCAACGTTTATTTATTTTTGGGACAGAGAGAGACAGAGCATGAACGGGGGAGGGGCAGAGACAGAGGGAGACACAGAATCGGAAACAGGCTCCAGGCCCAGCCATCAGCCCAGAGCCTGACGCGGGGCTCGAACTCCCGGACCGCGAGATCGTGACCTGGCTGAAGTCGGACGCTTAACCGACTGCGCCCAGGCGCCCCTGTATCAGATATTCTTAATATCTCCTGAGGTACATCAACAGACCAGGATTTCTGAGGTCAAAGTAGCATCCTCCCTTTTGTGTGAGTATGATCACCCCCTACATATCTGCCTTCTGCAAGTGTAGAGTCAGCACTTCACAATTCTTCTTAAAATGTGCATCCTGGGGCGCCTGGGTGGCTCAGTCGGTTAAGCGTCCGACTTCAACTCAGGTCATGATCTCGCAGTTCGTGAGTTCAAGCCCCATGTCGGGCTCTGTGCTGATAGCTCAGAGCCTGGAGCCTGCTTCTGATTCTGTGTCTCCCTCTCTCTCTGCCCCCTACCCTGCTCACACTCTGTCTCTGTCTCCCAAAAAGTGAATAAACATTAACAAGAAAAGAAAAGAAAAGAAAAGAAAAGAAAAGAAAAGAAAAGAAAAGAAAAGAAAAGTGCATCCTAACACCCCACTCTGGTCCTGGCCCTGTATGATGTATAAACATGTCTCTCAGTGGATTTTTTTAAATGTGCTTATTGGTTTTTATTATCATAAAACTGATTATAGAATATCTGAACACAACGTAAAGATTATGATGAAGAAAATTTAAACAACTCAAAATATCACTATCCAGAGTAACCACAAACACATTGAACCTTTCAGGTAATTTCTCAACGCAGTGCTCCAGGTATTACAAATTTATCCTACACACACACACATACACACACACACACACACACACAGCTTCAAAATCCTTACAATTTATCAAGCTAAGCCTGGGACTCTTTTCCCAGCCTTCTCATCCACTCCTCATTATCTTTTTGATGCCATTAAACACAAACCATTACAATGTATTGCTTTCTGAACACAGTGGCCCTTTCTTATCCTTCCAAGGATAATGACAGAGCTCCCAAATGGAAAGAACCAGAGTCCCTGGGTCACAGCAAAAAGGAAAGCTGCTTGCTCAAAGAGGATCAAATGCACTCATCTGTTCAATGAGTGAGAAATAAACTTCTATTGTGTTAAGTCAGTTACAAAAGCTGGTGTTAGCCTAATGCTGCAGAGCATAGATGTTCATCTATTAAATTCATGGATCATGATAGAACTGGAGTTTCAATGACTAGATTACCTACTTCCTGTGCAGCCTCCAACAAGAGGAGCCCTACGGTCTCCTCTGCATACTGAAGAGAACGGTGACTCTCTTGCAAGATTCTTGTAATAATTAAAGAGTACATGTGTTTCTATACCTGGTACAAAGTAAGTGGTCAGTATTGGCTGTTATTATTTAAGAAAGCAAATAAATAATAACTATTCTTAATAGGATAGCTATTGTATTTTTGGTACCAGATTAAAATATCATTTTGTATAGTGTATGATCTTACTTCTCAAGAAGATTTGAGTGGACTTGAACTAGTGTTATAGGAAACTAGATATGCAGGAAGTGTAAATTTGGTCAACTTATGGCCATTAGGGCACTTCAAAAATTCAAAAAGTGCTACTTTCATCCATTAAGAAATGAATAAACGTTTATAGTTTAAGGATGAATATAATTATTTTCTCATTTTAGCATACTTAAAAGGATGAAAAAAACATTCTCACTATCAACTAAGCTAAAGGGCTATCGATTTGAGTTTTCAAATCAACAGTAAATGTATACTTCCATTCTTGTCTAACAGGAGATACATGACAGATGAAAAACAAATATGAAATAGTCTATACATATTTAATAATAAACATGCATCTAGTTAAGCAACAAATACATTTAACCAAATACATGGTTACCTATCAGGTATTAATTAAGTACAATGTAATAACAGGCCCAGTATTTTATATACTAAATCCAGTTTTTCCTGAAAGCAGACTAAAGGCAAGTGGGTGAATAGGATCACACATTAAAAACAGCCATATAGGTGAAGAAGCCTATTGGCAGAATCATAGGGAGGATTAGTGTTGATACACATGAAGGCCTTGGCACAGAACACAATCTCAATATGTTATCATTATGATCAATTTTAGCACTTTCTGTTCAATGTCTCTTTCTAATAATCACACTTATTTCTGAAGAGAAAAAAAGTTGTCATAGATGTTCCAGGGCCCTATGATAAATGGAGTTGTTATACATCAAAATAAATTTCTGACTTACCCCAAAGTGAAAATATAAATGGCAATTTAAAAATAGTTATGCCCTTCTATATATGGCACCTATATCACTTAGAATAGGCTTTTTTTCTGAATCCTTTTTCCATAGAGAGGAATAGCATCTTACCTTCACCAAGGGCAGAAGCATTCTAAAATTTATTCTATCCCCAAATCTGCTATTACATGGTTAGCTTTAATCCACGCAAGTAACCTTAATAATAAAATTATAGTAAGAGTCTTATAAAAAGTTCAAGTTTGTTCTGACTCCATGAGTTTCAAAGGAAGAGGTAATGATGTGCTTTTAATACTTAATACCAAACTGAAAATTCATATTCTGAAACTATATTGATTTGGCCCTTGACCTTTCCCAGGTTCCAGTGCAAATGATCCAGAAGGCAGACAATGGTCCCAAATGCCCAAATCATCACAGGCAGTCCAGTTCCTAGAGCTGGGAGACCCTTCTTCAGTTTGGAGTCCAGTCCTCTAAATTTACGTAAGAGGAAACTGAAACCCTGAAACTTAGAATCCTGCCCATGGCCATCTAGGCACTTAAGGGCTGAGTGGATACAGACCCTAAGATGTCAGACCTTGCCATCTCCCCATTCTCACCTTCACCATGAACAGTAAGTTTTGCTGCTTGCACACATTAACCATTCAATTTATTAACCATTAACCATTCATTAATTCATTAACCATTAAATTACCTTACAATGGTGGAGGTGGGAAGGTAGCAAGGAAAACAGGTCCTTCACAATGTGTGCATTTGTGCTTTGATTTCAGAGATTTAGAAAATGAAACTATATACTTTCTACAAAAGGAGACCTGACAAAACAATTCTAAGTCCACCCAGCTAGTGTCCCTGTCTTCTTTTAGTTGCATGAGGTAGAGTTGGTTCCTGATTGAAAGGATTTTGATGACTTTGTAGCAAGATAGTTACTGTGACAATTTTTGAAAATTTTGAAAAATTGTGAAAAATGATGTCCAACATCATTCCTTCTCACTTTATGCTCCTTAAGAATCTCAAGAATCTCAAGAGAGTCCCAAAGGCTGTCTCATGGGAGAAAGGAGCATCTTTTATATATGTCAATATTGAAACTGTCTTCTCTATAGTAGTCAAGTTGATTGTTGGGCCACTGTCAAATCTTTACAGCATGGTGTATAATGTGGAACCCACAATACTTAAAAAGGTGGTGCCCCATGGAGATGAGAAGTACATCATAGAGAATACAGCCAATAATATTATAACAAAGTTGTCTAGTGACAGATGGTGACTACACTTACTGTGGTGAGTACTGAATAATGTATGGAATGTACAGAATCATTGAATCAATGTGTTGTACATCTGAAACTAATAGCACTGTATGTTAATCATATTTCAATTTTTAAAAAGTGGTGCCTCAGAGGCATGAGCATAGATGGTCATATTAATTCTTTTAAAATGCATACTTTCTGCATGATCAGTGACAAATATTCAAAGATACCCCTTCTGGCATACAAGTCCATTGATCCAGTCTGTCTTATTTAATACAGAACTTTAAGAAGATTATGTTATTTTGAGTTGATCATTTTTTCTTTAATTGCCATTTACAAAGAAATTTGAAAAGCAGGCAACAAGTATTCTATTTGACTTCAGAGTCTCAAGACTTTCACTGTATTTCCTACTTGGCTGTGCTAGGAATTTTTACATGTATCATCAGCCTAGGAATTTTCACATAGATAATCAACCTAGCCAAAACATTTTCTACATAACAATAGTTTCACAAAGATGTTTCTCAGGAAAAGTGTGTCATGGTTAATTGTGTTAGGAAAACATTACATGCATTTTATGTTTTTTCTTACAGATTTGCCATGCACATTAGTTTACTGCTGAGAAGTCCTATAGTAAAGAAACTTATTAACCTTATTCATTACAGAATTTCTCCAACTCATTGACGATGTAATAAATAGGAACTACCAGAATTCGAGTTTTGCAAACTCAATGAGAAATGATCACACATTATAGTAAATGACATTCCAAATATTTTCTCCATTACATGTGATGTTTTTGTGTTATTTATAAAGGACCTCTTTATTTTTCTTTCTTAGCCTGCAAGCCATACCAACACAAAGTTCCTCCATATCTTGTTTACTACGGATGAGTAGAGAACCTAACATGGTTATGTCTCAAAAAAATTCTGAATGAACTGGTAGAAGGGTTTATTATGTAAAAATTGGATACAACCAAGAAAACAAATGAAAAAAACAAAACAGTAGGCTAAATATGCTATTGTCTCATCTCTTTATCAAGTCAGTATTATTTTAAAATGAGATTGAAGTAGATTAAAATAGATTTAAGATAAACAACCCTCAGATACATGTTGTAATCCTGGATTCAGAATTCTGCTTCAAGGAAGTCTACTGCTAAGGAAACCTTGGGGAAAAAACTTAATATGGTATGTTATAGGAGCAAACATGTTAAAATAGAAAGGTAGAAGTAGTTGCTAGTATAAAATGTGGCATAAAAGAGTATAAATACATAATTTGTGACTTAGACTAAAGAAATTCGGATGGAAGTACAGTAAGGTGTTAAAAGTGGTGGGATTATTGTGATTTTATTTTCTGGTTCCAACCTTCCTCTTTAATAAAAGAAGCCTTTCTCGCAAATCCCTGACAGATGGTAACCCAAATTCTGCTTGGATATGTCCAGTAACAAAAATCTCTACCTGGCAAGTCTGGTATTGCATTCTTGGATAATGACAATTATAAGAAATGTGCTTCCCTATGACTTCCACCCATACAGTATACTAAAACTGATTCTATCCTTTAAAATGTAAAATATGAAGCTTGAGAAATTCTTATCAACTATGGCTCAAAGACAAAGGAAATGATTGAAAAAAAGCAGGGCTTTATTTCATTTAAGCATGTTCCATGCCTGCTTGGTTATCACTATGCCCATCTTATTTGATTCAGTCTTCAATTTTTTGCATGGATGGTTTCTTTACAACTATTCCTGGATTTAACACATCAGCCCAATATATCTAGAAAGATTTATTTATTTCCTAAAGACATCCACACGTACCGACCATCCACTTTGAGTTAAAAAGAAGTGACCAACTTGTGTCCATTTTATTTTTCATGAACTATCTTACTAAATCTCCCTTCTCAGGTGTGCCCTACACCCCCGCCATGTGGCTAAGTGGACACTTCTCCACTGCTAAATGGCTCATCTTTCAAAGTACAAACGAGAAGCAGAGATGAAGCAGTTATACTGAAAAAAAAAATGTCAGCCTTGGAAAAAGGACCTGTAAAGGAATCAGCTCCTGGTCCATGAATTCCCTCTCCCGCCCAGTTTCTGCCTAAAGGAAACCAAACGTGCTGCTCACTTTTTCTGTTGTTCATATTATAGTAACACTAGGCTATGTATAAAACTAAACACCTTAAAAAGCATCTGAATTCCACAGGAAGGAGTTAACTTTATGTAAATGCAGCGTACATAATGTATTCACTTATCTCCACCCACAACTCCCAACTGTATTTAGGCTACCACTATGTCTCACCTGTTTATTAACTAGTCTTTCTGCATGCAATCTCGTTCCATCAAACTACGTTCTCTCCATTTTTCTGGAAAGAGCTTCTGAAAATGCAATTCTGATCTTGTCATTACCCTGCTTATAAGTTTTTCAATAGTGATCTGTCACCTCAGTATAGACCTCAAACTCTTCAGTGTAGCATATAAGGACCTGTTATGTTTCCAGCCTCATCCCCAGAAATTTATAAGCTCAGAAGTTATTCTTCAGAACATTGATCTTATTTAATGCCCTGGATCTGCTAAGCTACACAACAGCTAGACCTTTGCACAAGCTGTTTCTTCTGCCTGTATTACTTTTCCCTTCCCTCCCATCTACCCATCTCCTCTTCATTTAACCATTCCTACGAATTCTTTAGGTCCTAAAATATACATCATTTCCTATGCAAAGCCTTTCTAATGATTGATTCCTCACCTCTACTGCAGTCCTCTACCTCTGTACACATAAAACCCTGAACGTGCCGCAGTCCTGGGCATTGTACTTATTACTGTACCCTTTGCCCTGCTGATGACTAGCACAGAATAGTAATCCAAAAACATTTGTTGAACACATGGATGGATGAATAAAGCACTTCCAAATACACCATCAAAAAGACAATAAGACCCAAAACCCTGCAACATGAGGAATAGTTAAAGGAGATGGTTTGAGAACATCTGGGGAAAGGGATGTCATGTAGGCTCACTTGGACATATAATAACAAAGCCATTATCTAGAAGGAAAAGAGACCACTTATGTGTAACTCTGGAGCTAGAAACCATTGTTAATAGGTAGAAGTTTAAGGAGAAAAATCTGATTTAACAAAAGGCCTAATTATCTGAAAATTATAGCTATCAAAAAGTATATGCTATGAAACAAAAGAAATAGCCTGCCATGAATGAGCCTGCCATGCATACATAAGATTAAAAAATCACTTGTCAGAAGATCATTGTAGATATCCATGATGTAGAGAAGACAAATATCAGAAAAGACTTAATAGCTCATCATAATATGGAGTGAGGAATCACTACTACTATACCACTGCTACTACTACTATTACTACTACTATTACTACTACTATTAGTATTACTACTACCACTATTACTATTACTATATATATATTATGCTGCTTACTATTACTACTACTAACTATTACTACTACTATTAGTACTATTATTACTACTACTACTATTATACTACTATTACCACTATTATTACTACTACCACCACTACTACTACTGCTGCTACTGCCACCACCACCACCACTCATTGTTAAGGGCCTAAAGTGCAAAACACACTGTTTTATGTTTCATATAAATTACTTATAACTTCATAATAACTTTATAATTTTATTCTCAGGTTTTTTTTCAAAGTCAGGAAACTGAGAATTTAGTTACTTATTGAAGGACCACCGCTAACTACAACCTAAGAAGACTGGAACGTCCAACACTGGAGTTTAGAAGAGAGTAGTTGCCATCTGTTGCTTCTGCCTGCCCAAATTCCATTTCTTCAATTTTTGGCTATTGCAACCTAAACCTCTCTTTCAAGGAACAAACCCTCTCCCCACTATGTCCATGTAATTTGGATAATATTGACTTCCCACTCTTGAGATAAGATACATCTGGGTAGATTATTTCATCTTGTTGGTTTATAGATGGTCACGTGACTCCAGCTAAATCAGTGAGACTCAATCCATGACTTCTGTTTCAGCAATTTGAAAAGAAAGAAGCTGTTTGCCTTTGTGCCCTGGAACTTTCACAGTCACCATTTTGAAAGCACTTGCCTGGGAATTAAGAAAAGTACAACCGAGAGTTGGAGAAAGGCTACTTCCTGATCATATTATATGAGCACCTAGATTCAGCTATACTTAAAACTAGAACAATCCCTGGTCATTGTAATTATTGAGATAATACATCCCCTCTTTGTTAATCCTGTTTGTGTTTCTGTCATTGGCCATTTAAGCGAACCATGCCTAATATATGGTACACCTACTTATGGTAAGGGTAATCACAGGCAAATGGGTTCATTTGAAAAATAGGAAGAATTTTCAGAAAGAGAGAAAAGAGAAGAAGCTACTCTACAAAAATTTATATTAAATGGCAACCCTATACCACCTGCTTGGAAATAGGCATTATAAAACTAATAAGGCACAGTCCTTGCCCTCAAGGTTCTCAGAGTTTGGTGTGTACATTTCATCTATCACAACTGAATAATCTCTAGAACTAAATATATTGCCCATTGAATCTAACTCCCAGGAAAATACACACATGAAGGCTCTTTGTCAACAATGACGGATTACATTTTAATTTCCTACACATATCACTGAAAGATTCTGATCCATCTCTGCTCCAGCCTGGCTTATGCAGGCACATCACAATATCTAAGACTGAGCACACAACAGGTTAGGCTGGAAGAATGGTGCATCAATTTTAAGTGCATTAGTTTGTGACATGTTTAGTCAGCCGTGTAACGCATAAATTTATATACTAACTCAGTGGCTTTCTTTATGCCACCCTGAAAGACTGATATGCTTTTTCCTCCCACACAGTCCTATCTTTCTAAGTCTCCTCCACAGCTGGAGAAAATAAATATTCATTTCAGAAAGGCCATCAGCTCAACACTAGCCATCTACTTCTGGATGCTAGAGAGGTCACTGTGATGAACTGCCTCATACAAGTAATTTTGGACATCACTGAACAGAGTCCATGTGCCCTAGCTTTTCTACATGCTTTGGTTTCCAACAGACAAGGAATCTTTACCAAATTTATCAAGAAGAAAGAATAAATTTGATTTTTGATTCAGCAAAAAGATCACATAGGCCCTAAGCAACATTAGAGATGATAAGTGCCTCATTCTATACCTGTCCTCATGCTGTCTAAAAGCCTCATGCTGTCTAAAATATATAAAAGATATTTTTCCTAGGTCTGACTCAGTAGCAGCACGGATTTTTAAAACTGTTCCCCCTCCAATTTTCCTGGGGAAAACCATTAGTCCTTTGCCCCTGGTTTTCTTCTGAGTGACAAGCTAATCTGAAAAATTAATTCAAGGTTTGGGTTTTACCTCATTATAGAAAAAAAACAATGCTGCTTTCCCAGATAAATAATCACAGAGCTCTCCCATGTGTCCCCCCCTCAAAGTGGTAGACAATAATAAAAAATTGGACTTAGGCTGGTAATATGAGAGATTTGCGGGCAGAATCACAATAATAATTTTAAAAAGCCATACATGTGAAATTGTAAATAAATTACTATTTTGGTTGAAAGTTGTTGGACTTGAATTTTTGAATTTGGACTTGAAGAGGAAAAGAGAAAGACTTGGGAAAGATCTTAAATGTCATGAAAATGCTTCCTATCCCTTGACTATAGACCGTTGTTGAAAGCTCCATAGCAAGAGGTATAGCATATCCAGGCCTGACTCTGCTCCTTTTCAGCTGTGTGAATTTGGCTGGTCATTTATCCTTTTGTCAGTTTGCTTGCCTGTAATATGAATGCCTAATTCAGAGTAGCCATAAAGATTAAACAAAATAACATGTAACAAACATTTATACTAGTGCCTGATACATAGTAAGCACTGGATAAATGATAGCTAGAGTGATGGGGATTACAACAGGTAAAGAGAATTTCCTTATGGCTATACTCCTAAGTTCCTATGTTCTATTGTTTTTAATACCCAAATTTGAAAGGAAGGTTTGATTATGCCTAACTCTGTAAAACTATTGACTGGAGCCAGAAAATCTAGTAGCAGGGATAAAAAAAAATCCTTAAGAGCTAGAAAAGTACAGAGTATGCCCACT
Organism: Lynx canadensis; assembly: GCF_007474595.2. NCBI lineage: Eukaryota > Metazoa > Chordata > Mammalia > Carnivora > Felidae > Lynx > Lynx canadensis. The sequence continues at coordinate 187,219,282 of NC_044303.2, read as the reverse complement.
TCCATTAAAATGCATATGAGTATTTTCCATATAGTTTCACACAAGAACAACTGAGCAGTTTAGAAAGAGGAACAAATTAATCATTGTTCCTCCTCCATGGCTTTTTCTATTAATATAAATAACGCTTCCAGGGTCAAAATGCTTTGGATGAAAAGTGGAGAGCCTTAGAGAAGGTGAATCAAAAAAACCTGGCTTGGCACAAATGTTTTTTTGTTTTGTTTTGTTTAAGTTTTGTTATTTCACTTTTTTCTGAGGACTTGAAGACTTTAAGATTCCAACAGTTTCAAGAGATGCTTCTAGTCACATGCTGATGTAGACACTGAGGTTCAGCATTAGGACAAGGTTCCAGGCCCAGGGGGCTTTGTTTCTCAGCCTCTCTTGAGGAAGAATGTACTACTTGTCTCATCCTGGTCTTTATTCTTCTTTACCTGGGGCTCATTATCTCACTCTATGCAGTTTTGGTAAGAAATGATTGTATAAATATGGTTTTATGGCTGAAGAGATACTTATGAAACCCTTAGGATGGGAAAAAAAAAGTTATTGCCTTTTACTACTTTATGATTATTGGCTTTTGATTACAGAGTGTTTTAAGGAAATCTCTCAGTTGTTAAAATAGCTGATTTTTTCACATTACAGTTATCTTCTTATTATCCCCCAGTGATAAAATTCATTTCTCTTCTAAATTCTTGTCTAATCCATTCAGTACGCATAGCACCAAAAAAGCTTTTTTTCTGGCCTAAAGCAAAATGTGCTTACCTGTTGCTTTGTTACAAATTTTGTGCAGTACCTTTTCAGAAGAAAATATTTACAAAAGGTATAGATTGATACATGGTTGTACAGTAAGCAATAGATATTATTCACAGCTAGGAAAAAGCACTTAGCAAACTCATGAATCAGAAATCTCTTCATGGTTGTGTTGCAAAGGGTAATTAGGTTTCACATTTTGTTAAGTGCCTATACTTCGATTATATGTCAAGAGGTTAACATATGATTAGAGAGCAGAAATGCCTTGTAAAGAAATTCAAGACATACTGAAATTCATGCTGCCCATCACTTGAGGGTTGGAACCATGGACTCTAATGAAATAGCCATCATTCTTCAAATGAACAGATAGATGATTGATGTTGAAGATAGATGGCTGCTGAGTAAAAAAAGTACAAATAGGCTTTCTAATCTGTTTCTTCCCTGAAGATGATCAGCCTAGTTTTATAGTAAACTATATCTCATCTTAATACAGAAGATAACAGAATCATCATCAAAATTATATATAAATATTTTTATAAGCCCATGAAAAAGACAACATAAATGAGACAGATAGTAATAAGTAGCCCTTTTAAAGCACACATTTTCTGGGCCAGCCAATTTCCACAGTTGTCTCAGTTAATTAATAACAACACTATGAGGTAGGTATTACCACCATCTTCCTTTCTTACCTATGAGGAAACCCAAGGAGGGACAGAGTAAGTAAATGTGTCAAGCTCACACAGATAGTAAATGAGAGAATCTGAACTCAAATCCATGCAGTTGACTAGTGAGCCAAAATTTTCACCAATACAGCTTCTTAGTGAAATTGCTGACAGAGACTACACTGAGAAAAATGTATCAGGCCATATGATTAGGCAATATTCAAATTGCCATATAATTTTTCTTCTCTATACCAAGTTAAACAAGCTTCACTGAAGGATTTATGTAATCAGGGAGCAGTCTTTTGAAAAGAAAATAATAATAATAATATAATAATAATAATAATATATAATGCTAGCCCAAAATGTTTCGTGTTAGGCTTATTAAAAGCTCTTTGCTTGATGATAGCTCCTTCTCTTATGAGGATGAGCTGTTTTTATACACTTACATTCTAAACTCAATCAAATATTTCCTTAAAGCATGCTATCTGCCTCAAATTATGGATTATGGGGCAGTGGATAGGAACATATTTTGTAGGAGGTCAGAAAATCCAATGTGTGTGCTTTAAGCATGGAAGGTGATTGTTAGACTTCAGGGGGAAAAATAAATTAGCCCCACAAACAAATGCTTTCAGTGGTTTTGGGAGGAGGGGGATATGATTATCTAAGCTTCAATGTGTTCACTGTGTACCCACTTAAGTCACTTACCTATGCTCACTCTCTCTGACTAGGAGTCTTTAAATTTCACAAATAAAGTATAGAATCTTCAAAACCAAGAAAAGTGACTAGTCTTCTAGAAGTTTGTTGTAAAGGTAAAAGATGTTTGCCTACAGAATTCTCAACTTGAAGAATCTTTCCATATATTACCAGAGATTTTGTCTCAGAGCAAATTAAGTATATTGACATCCTGATTGCATACACGTTGTATTCTGTCTATAGAAGAGCAGCTGTTTTACCTTTTGGTGTATGTTTAGCATTATCTACAAAACTAGGAGTATCAAGAAGCAGGGACATATCAAGTTTTGATGATGTAACAGCATAATGTGAAGCGGTCAATAAAGGAAGTGGTGAGTTAGGTAGGGTGACTCCCTGTAACGTAGATGCAAAAATAGATTAAACTAAATTTGTGTTCCCAATAGCAAAAACAGTGTGGTATGTTTATGAATTCTATCTGATTACAGGCCCGTGTTTCAAGCTTGCTTATTAACAATCTATGTCTTCACTACAAGACCTCAGAAGACATGTCACTAGTACTTTAGAACTTTAAAAAAGAGAAATTTGATTATTCTTAATATTTTTAAATATTTTATTTTTGAGGGGGGCAGGGGACCAGAGAGACAGGGGGAGAGAGGATCCCAAGCAGCTCTACACAAGGTCTCCAACTCACCTTGAGATCATCATGAAGCCAAAATCAAGAGTTGGATGCCTACCCAATTGAGCCACACAAGTGCCCCTGATTATTCTTAAATTTAACATCAGGTAGCTAGATTCAACAAACGTCTTTCATCATACCTATAATCTAGGCAGAGGGTCTTAATTTATTAAATAAAAACATTAGCCCCAAGTTGCTATCATTAGATGTTACTGTTACTATTTCTCTGTCTCTTCCTCTGTATAGCATGTTGATCCTATCTTGTAAATATCTATATAACCGATCCCTTCTTCTCATTCTAGTCTCTACCCCTAAACGTTCATGCACTCCTTGGATTAATGCAAGGAGCTCCTAAAAGATATTCCTGTTACTCAGCCCATTTGCCTGCAATTCACACATGTTCCACATGACTATCAGGGTCTATAATTTTGCTTTTTTTATTTTTTTCTTTTTTCCTTTTTTAGAGTTTGTTCATTTTTTTAATTAAAAGTAACAAATACTTGTAATATATTCAAACAAAATATAAAATGTGAAAAGTGAATGTTCTTTCTTCATCATTTTACACCCACCCTAAAGGTAGCCATTGCAAACAGTTTGGTATAGGTCTAATGGGCTCATTCTAGTTATGTTTATATCCAACAGGCATTTTCAGTTATGATACATCCCAGACATTTTTCAAGTAAGTATAAGTAAATCTACTTTATTATTTTGATTTCTACTTACTGTTTTATCTTACAGGTTTACAAAAATTGATACATTCATTTCCTCATTTAGGTACTCTTACATTGCTTTCTTTTTTTTTTTTTTTAAACGTTTATTTATTTTTGAGACAGAGAGAGACAGAGCATGAAAGGGGGAGGGTCGGAAGGAGAGGAAGACACAGAAGCAGGCTCCAGGCTCTGAGCTGTCAGCACAGAGCCCGACACAGGGCTCGAACTCACAGGCCGCGAGATCATGACCGAGCCAAAGTTGGACGCTTAACCAACTGAGCCACCCAGGCACCCCTAGGTACTCTTACATTGCTTTCAATGTTTGTTCTGTTACAAACAATGCTGAAACAAATATGATTGCAAACATATATTTCTGAACCAATGCAAGCATTTTTCAATTATAAATTCTTAAAAGAAAGTTAGCTGCATCCAGTAACATATAAAGCAAAATAAAGCTGCTTCAAGCTGCATTTTTTATTTTGATAGATATTGTCAAATAGCCAGCAACAATGTCTTGAATTATTGAGAGTACTAATGATATTTTAACATCTTTCAAAAACAAGATGGTATCTTTCTTATTTTATTATTTCTCCAATTATTACTGAGGCTAAGGAATATTTCACATATTAATCTATCATTAATGTCTCTTCTCATTTTTGTATTTTTCTTATTGATACAAATGAGATGCTTACATATTATAGATAATAATACTCTGTTCTAAGTGCTTTTCCTTCTCTTGATTCTGGAAAATAAGAAGAGAAAAAGCTTTTTATTAACGCCATGCTTTATCATATAGCCATTAATCATTTTAGGTATTTCATCTTCTCCCCATTGATTTAAAATGTCACCTTTTCATATACTAACTTCCGTTGATCTATTTAATCCACAAATTTACCCTTTGAGATGAAGGATTCTCCTTCTGTCTTAAAAAATTGAGATTTTGATACAAATTCTATTGCATTTCCAGATCAATTTCAGAGGACTGAGGTATTTATAACATTAATTATGTGTGTTTATAAAATTATTCAAATTCAGATTTTTTCTTCCTTGTAATGTTCAGAGTTACTGGAATATTGTGCATTTCCAAATCTGAAATGCCCCGTGGTATCTTGGTTTCTTTTAAAATCCTATTTAAATAAAAAAATCAAATCAGTAAAAGAACATCTCATATTTATTTATCATAATGCCTCTTCAAAGACAGAGACTATATTTCATTACTCAGCAACTCTATATGTATTAAAGAGTAGAAACTTAGAAAACTAGTGTATACGAAGTGCTCATCATAGGTTCTAGCTCCCGAACTCTATCATTCCCAGTAGTTTGGCCTTTACAATTTTAATTGGCTTACAAAATATACTACGCTTAAAGTGTTTGCTGTTATAAACTGTTGTTGTTTTGCATTTAAAGCCAAAAATCTTGTTAAGTCACAAATTAATATCCAGCTATTCCTGAAGTTATAATACTCATGTTTTGAATACTTTGAATTCAAAATGATTACTCTGTTTTGTGTGATTGTTAGATTGATTAAACACTGTTATTACATGGAAAATGTTCTTAAATAAACTTTTCCTTGTATGCTTCTGAGAGTTATCTATTACAAATTATACTCATAGTGTTTGAATCCTGTAAGTTTGATAAATAATACAGAAAAAATCAATTATTATCCACAACAAAATGCTATAGAAAAAGGGCAATAATTCATATAGAATTCATATATGATTCATGATTCATGATTCAATGATTCATATAGAATAATTTAAAGTAAATAAGTGGTTTAATGCCATCAGACTGCCTTCCTTTTCTGTTTCTGTTTTACTCACTTCAAAGAATTTTTTTTCACAGTTTATTCTCCTGTGGAAAAATTTGAAGATGGTTTCCCTGAATCACCCTGAATTTCCACTCTATCAAGGTACCCTTGAGAAATTAAATGTCAACATCTCAAAAGAGTAGATTCTATACTCCAGAGGCTGAATGGTACTCAAGACTCAATGATTAAAATTGTGGCCATAAATGGAAAATCCCTCTGCTATTATTAGTGGAGTCTCAGCCATGCTAGTAGCTGAACCAGAAATTAAGTTAGGGACACAGTCCACAGGAAATATGCCACTATAAAACAGAGGACAGAGTGAGACCTCCTCCAGAGTTGGCAGCACACAAGAAGGGATTTCATAGTTCTATCCCCTATGTTTTCTGCAATGAATTGGAAAAGTTAAAATAAATTGAAGCGTAACACCTTCCAGTCAGAGAAGGACAGATGTCATGTTTTCACTCATATGTGGATCTTGAGAAACTTAACAGAAGACCATGGGGAAAGGGAAAGGAAAAAAATAGTTGCAAACAGAGAGGGAGGGAGGCAAACCACAAGAGACTCTTAAATACAGAGAACAAACTGAGGGTGGATGGGGGGTGGGGGTGGGGAAAGGGGAAAGTGGGTGATGGGCATTGAGGAGGGCACTTGTTGGGATGAGCACTGGTGTTGTGTGGAAGCCAATTTGACAATAAATTATATTCATAAAAAATACATAAATAAACATTATAAAATAAAAAATAATAATAAATTGAAGGAGATAAGCTGTACATGCCTCCTTTGATCCACTACTGTAAACCTTCACATTAGACTTTCTGAAACCAAGTAGGTCTTCTCACATTTCATTATTAAGTGAACACTGTAAATGGTGCTACAACTGACACTGGGAAAGAGAGGTGATAAGGAGGGCTATTAGCATTGATGACAAGCACATACCACTCTTCCCTTCCCGGGACTGATAGGCCATTGACAACATGCCATCAAACTGCCTTAATAAGGCAGCGTGGGCACAGCAGAAAGATTCAGAGAATCCCTGATTCTTTTCCTTACGAGCCATGTAATTTGACATTGGACAAGTTATGTAACCTCTCTGATTGTTTTTTTCCTACCTATAAATTAGTGACCGAAATACCTCTGTTAGAGGATTTATGGAAGGATTAAGTAAATTAATCATTCAACATTCCCAAACAAGTATAAGTTACATAGTGATTGCTCATTACATATTAATTTTCCAATTTATTTTGTACCCAGATAAGATTATTTTCCTCAAAATGGAAAGGGATTTCTTTTCTTATAAAAATAATCTATAGCAGGGGCGCCTGGGTGGCGCAGTCGGTTAAGCGCCCGACTTCAGCCAGGTCACGATCTCGCGGTCCGGGAGTTCGAGCCCCGCGTCGGGCTCTGGGCTGATGGCTCAGAGCCTGGAGCCTGTTTCCGATTCTGTGTCTCCCTCTCTCTCTGCCCCTCCCCTGTTCATGCTCTGTCTCTCTCTGTCCCAAAAATAAATAAACGTTGAAAAAAAAATTTAAAAAAAAAATAATCTATAGCAGTTGCAGAAAAACTAGAAAACACAATAAGGAATAAAGGAGAAAATAATCAACCATAACCCATCACCTAGAAATAGCCACTATTAAAACACTGTCATATAAACTTCCAGAAAAAAATATAAATATAAACACTTATATGACCATATTATACATGCTGTTTTTTACTCACTTTTCAATATGTCTATATCTTAAATATCTTCTACATCATAATTTCAGTGTCTACAGAGAACTCCCCTCAAATTTAAATACCACGTCTCTTATTATGTATGTTTTTTAAATCTGTATGATATTTTTAATAAAACTGATAAATTTGTAAGGACATTCTTAAATATTGTATTTTTATACATTTGGCAAAATATTTTCTTAGGGAATAGGTTAGATTTATATTATTATTTGATATAACTACTACATAATAAATGCTATTTTCTCCATAAGACTCATGACTCCTTAGGTGCCTTTAGGCCCTTTTTCCATTCAAAAGGTAAATAACCTAATAATGTCCAACATTTGAGGGGATATGCCCCCTAAGACAGAAATTCTTAATCTTATCTCTGGCATGCTTAGAAACTGAGCTCAAAGTTATTGAATCTCTCAAGATGAGTTGTAATTCAATGAGCCTCTGTATTATGCTTTAGATTTAAAAAAATGCTTCAAGCTCAAAAATGATTTTCAATAGATTACTTCTTTAAGAACAGAAGGCAGCAGAGAATCTTAGCAATAATTCACTCAGCATCTGGCAAACCTCTCCCAATCCTTGATCTTCGAGTCATGCTAGAGTACTAAATCTGAAGGACACAGCTCTAGGTGAGGTAATGATCATTAGCACTGCCCAGGTAGAAAGCACCACTGAGTCCTGAGGCATTAAGATTGCTGAAGTGTTACATCTAATCGGCAGAATCTAATGTGAACTCAACATGGCATAATCACATGATTCCACTGGAACTCAAGTTTAAATGTACTGTCTTCTTTTTTGAACATTTCCCAGTGAGCCTGGGTGCAAGACTGCCAGGCTGTGATGGTGACAGGACCCATAAAGCCTGGTTTATGCAACAGTATAATCAAGACAGTAATCCCAACACGGCATTCTCTTTACAAAATCTCTTTGTCCCCTGACAGCTCAATTTCTTCTACCCATCAAATAAACTGACTTTTGTTACTACCTTTCAAGTTACTTGATAGAGATCACTTATTTTATTCCCTCTACAATGGACTGCTAGTCTGTCCTTAAAGTGAGAATGGGTCAGGAAACCTCCAGTAATTCTGCCTCTGTTCTTGGAGTACAGGTATCCCTTGCCTATATTGCTTTACTTGGGTCTCTTGGTAAAATTCAAGATTTAAAGATTTCCTGACTGCAATATGAGATATTGCAATGTTTAAATGTGGAATAGAGATGTTTCACAAAGAAACATTTGGAAATAATAATCAACTTTTGTAAATAAAGAGGGTAAACATAGCTTCAACCCTAATTTTCTTTGAGAAGTTACTGTAAAGTGGTACAGTCATGAAAATACTACTTTATTGCATATGGGGAATACTAATTTAACTATGAAATTTAGAAGGCTTTGCATGGATATTTGAGCACGTTTTCATCATGAGTCAGACCAAAAGGATACAAATATAGAAAAAGAAGACTGAAATGGATGCCTTAAAATACATCACAATTGATCCCGTTAAATATTCACATAGCAAAGAGTGTGTATTACATAAGTATATTAAGTTAACTCTATTTGGTGTCAGGGATTCTCCCTGGTATCCTTGAGGAATCATTTTCTTCCTTTAAAAATAATTAAAGGAATAATTAAAATTATTTAGTTGAATATCATTTGTTAGCCATACGTAAATAGTACCAATGCTACTGCATTTAAAAATTAAAATTAAGATGAAAAAAATCATGTTCCTGTATTTTTATTGGCTCTGATACCCTGGAGTTACAATAGATTTTCACTGAAAAAGTATTAAATTCCACTCACCAAATCAAAGACAGTAATCTATTAGCGTCTTCTTGTAGGCACCCTATTTTCAAAGTTTATGCATTAAGCTTCCTCCAATAATACCTTATCAATCACTATATTTCAAAAATAATTCAAATATTATTCAAAAACTATTCAAATTATTCAAAAATAATATTTAAGAATAATTTCAAAAATAAAGAATTTAGTATCAGTTCTCTTATTTGAGAGAGAAAGCATGCACTACTGAGGCCCACACTACCAGCAATAAAAGGTGGCCAAACGTGAGAACAAAATCTCATACTGAAAACAGGAAAAAGATTAGCAATTTTTTTTTTTCTTTCTGAAACTGAATTATGTTAGGAGCCTACAAAGTATGTGGCATTTCTTCAGCTGTAAAATAAGGGAAATAAACTAGAATGCTTAATCTTCTATGGGCCCTTCTAAGCATTGAAATTTCATGGCCAATATTTAAGAGTTCAAGATTTCAACAGATAGTTGAGATTAGTAAAATACATGGAATTCAACTATCTCTAAATAATGGAATTATCAGTCCCCCTGCCCCAGCATTGCCAATACCATGCCTTTTAATAGCTACTATGGAGCATCAATCACTAGACAAATAGTATAAATATAACAAAATATTTTTCTACTAATATGAGAACCACCCAAGGAATATTTTCAATCCATTTATCACAATGATCACTGGATAGGTGGGATAAAGCAAAGCGTAAATAGGCCAAGTATTTTGTCTTCTTCTAGGGTGGGAGAGAGGGAAGGAATACAAGCCATATGAACATGAAAGCTAACTAATTGCTTTGCTTAACGCTACTGACTGTTTTTAAAATAAACTACTATATCCTATAGGTCTTCATACTCTATGATGAAGAAAACCGATTTCATGGTTCAATCCTAAGCCTTCTAGCTAAGGCAGCAATGAAAAAAAGAAATCATTTGGAAACAATACAACAAGGTAAGGGGTGCAAATCCACAAGCTGAAAGACCTGGGAATCTTGTCGATGCAAAATTGCAGATTTATAAAATTTAAATATATAAGTTTCTCACAAGATTCGTTTCCTAGGATGGGTTTTATCACTCTGAGGATAATACTGTTGATTCTGCTACAGAAGCAAGCAGTAGGCAGATTTGGGACTAAATATCCAAGCTACTACTTACTGTCTATCTTTAAGTAAACTAAGTATCTTTCTGGGACTCAATTTCTGTTTTCTGTGTATTTGGTTGGTTCCTTCTCACCAACACCCCCCCTCCCCAATGTATAAAACAAAGTGGCTAGAATAAATGATCTTGAAGATATGTGAAGTAATGGAAAGAACATGGATTGGGGATCTGGTAATGGGGCTCCATTTGTAAAATGGATATCCTAGGATTGTTGTGAGGATTATTTGGTTAATGTTTATAAGAGACTATTATTTGGGTATTATTTTGGGTAATGGCAGTGAGTTAAGGGACTTTTTGCTTTCCTTGTTTTTGTTGCTGTTGCTGTTGTCCTTGATTTGTTTTCCCCCTCCCTTCTCTTACTTTATAACCCTTTTTTGAATAATATCAAACTATTAGCATGGATCTCCCTTAAGCCTTCAATAACTATAGACTCATATTGTGAAAGTAAAAAATCCATTTAATTCAAAGGGAATTACTGACCAGTGATTTCTACTTCAGGCTTTATGTCATTTAAAAATGTCTCCAAACGTATCAGGCAAGGTAATACACTTTCTCCAATCTTGTAATCACAAATTACTATTTTTAACCAAGTTTTCCAGATATATTTATTTTAAAATAGGCATGTATCATCCAGTACATGGAATGTTTTAAGTAATAAATAAGTTTTCATTGCTTAGTGAAACCCCTTAAAAAGTTCTTGAATAGAGAGGGGCACCTGGGTGGCTCAGTAGGTTATGTGGCCAACTCTTGGTTCTGGCTCAGGTCATGATCTCACAGTCGTGGGTTTGAGCCCTGCATAGGGCTCTACACTGAAGGTGTGGGGCCTGCTTGTCATTCTCTCTCTTCTCTCTCCTCTCTGCCCCTCCCCTGCTTGCACTGTTTCCATCTTTTCTCAAAATAAGTAAATAAACTTAAAAAAAATAAAAATTGCTTCAATTAAAAAAAACTTCTTGAATAAGTGGTCCTGTGAAAATTACATTGAAGCTCATTAACAAACTTATAAAACTATCCTGAATCAAAATTTAAAAAAAAAAAATTAAAAAAAAAACTATCCTGAAATCAGAAGAAAACAAAAAACTATGCCCATGTACAAGATTTACTTTCCAGAAGAAATCTAAGTTTCTTTAAAAAATCTTTTTTGTGCCAAGTATTTATCACTTAAAAAAAAAAAAAACGTGCTGAGTAGTATTTGAAGAATGAGAAAATAATGTGCCTTTAGCAAGGCGGAATTAATTACCTTTCAACCACAGATCTTTAAAACAGACAGTTCAGTTTTTCCATTATCCATCTTAAATCACAGTAGCCTTTTGAGTGCTTCATTTAAAAAAAATATTTGTTCCACTTCCCTTTTGACAATTTAAAGACAGTGACCTAATTATGCTTTTATTTTCAATGTTAATGACTCAGTTTTAGAGACCTACCAGCTGAAGTGTTCTGTCTTAAGATACTGCTATACTTATTCATTATTAACACAGACATCTAGAGTATTCTCCAAAAATAATCTAGTAAATTTACTTGACATTGATCCTGATTTTCTTGTAGGTATTCTGTGCATCTATCTGTATTCAATCTGAATATTTATCTATTTCTTCTTCTCTAACAACTAAAAGAAAGCTGGAGTGACATGCTAAATAAACGAAATGTATAAAACATCTTAATTAAATATTATGTTACTATTAACTATTTTATATGCACACATAAATACATATATAATATATAATGTGATTATATATAATTACAATACTCTTATAATTATTGCATAATTATTCTTATTGCATAAACATGTTTCCATACTTAATATAAAATATTTATATCTTAAATAATTTATAAAATTACTTATATTTCTGTTGTGTTATGAAAACCTAAGGGTAACCTTATTGTATTGATGGAGAAAATACGACCTAAATAATATAAAATGGAGAAAAAAATAAAGTCATATTTTGGTACAATAAACTTCACTACAGAATTACATATACTTCAATGCAAATGATTACAAACAAAAGTGTGTCATTTAAAAATGTCAGTATTTTCATTATTTAATAAAGCCACCATAAAAGAGACAAGTTGCTTATTAAAATAGATATGAAATGCATACATGTATGTCCAAATGAACTGAATGTTCTACAAGTCAAAAGCTATCTTGATAAGCAACATGAGATGAAAACCTATTTCTAACTTTGGTTCTGGCTATGAAGACTAATGGACATTAGACTTATATTTCCATATCTCATGTCCCTCCTCCTTTTAGTGCCTACTGTAAACAAATACAAAACCAGATAAAAATATATAGTCAACCGTGTCAACTGTATTCAAGTACTGAACATAATGCAGCACAGGGCCGTTATCCTTGGAGGAAAGGAACACAGGAAGTGAGGTTCACAGGACCACAACCTCCAACCTGGAAGCACTATTCAAAGCACAGCAGAAGGACATATATACTAAATAGGTAGCCTGGTAAGTAGAAGAATGGATACCAAGATTTGGGCTGTGAAGCAGCTGGAATCTGTGGGGCAAGATAGTAACTAGCAGAATACTGGAGAGGAGAGAGTGCAAGAGAAGAAACTCCAGCAATCCCCATAGGAGCTTTCCAGTGAGTGTTTGGCCAAATGCTACGCAGTGCAAGAATAAAGCTAAAAACTCTGTAAGGCCTTGAAAAAAAATAACTTCTGGGGATCTGTGATTCTGTGAGCTGAATGAGAATTCTATGGCTCACACAGTTATTGCAGACACTGGACTTCCAACAAGTGAGAGAACAAAGACTTCAAAGAAACAGTCTGGTCATTGTTGAGACTCAAGAGGCCACTTCCTAGGAGTCAGGTTACTGTAGCTAAAAAAAAAAAAAAAAAAAAAAAAGGAAAGAAAGAAAGAAAAGTAACAACCTACACCTACACTCAACAACTTTAAAATGTGGAAAACACCAACCATTGATAATGTAGCATTAAAAAAGTTCAGCATACATTGAAAATTACTAGACTAAAAGATAAAATGTAACTCATCAATACAGAGAAAACTGTCAATAAAAGAAGACCAAAGGCAGTTTTTTAGTTATTGCTGTTGTTGTTGTAGTTGTTTGGTGGGGGGAGTATTTCAGTATTCTTAGATAAGGACATTAATAAAAGCTTTTATAAATATTTTTCGTGGATTCAAAGATAAAGCTGTGTATAATAAGGAAACAGATGGGAAGTCTCAGCTGAGGTATAGAAACTGTTTTTAAAAATCAAATAAAGATTCAAGAATTTAAAAAGAGAAGGAAAAAATGTAACTAAAAATCTTCAATAAATCCAAAATGTGACAAGAAAGAATGAAAAAATGAACAAAAAGCAAATGGAACAAAAGGAATAGAAATAGCAGTATAGTTTTATTTGACCTCTAAAATATTTTCAGTAGGTATATTAAATGAAGATATAAATGGAGTAGACTCCTTTATAAGATATACTATCAAAACTGGATAAGAAAAAAAATCTATTAATGCTATCCATGAGAGACAGATTTTAAATATGAAATCCAGAAAGGTACAAAAAATGAAATACAAATATATATTTATATATGTATTCACATATACATAAGTATTTATATATGTATTCACATATAATATATATTTATATACATTTATATGAAGCCAAGAGTGGAAATATTAAAAACTAGCAAATAGACTTCTATACAAGGATCATGACTGTCAAGAGGGAATGTCACAATAAAAGCATCAATTTATCAAAGACACAACATGAAATGCATATACATCATTAGAGAGTTTCAAAAACATGAAGCAAAAACTGATGATCTAAAGGGAGAAACAGACTGATCCCGTAACTATGGTTGGAAATTTTAACAACTATCTTTCAGTACTTGATGGATAAAGTAGACCAAAAAAAATTAATAATTATAGAACAATACACCTGTACAGAAGAAAATACATAATTTTCTAGTGCAACAAGGAATATTCACTAAAGAAACCATATGCCAGGACATTCAATAGGTCAAACATTTATAAGGACTGAGGCCAGGTATATAATATGTTCTCTGACAACGTTACAATCAATTTAGATTTCAAGAACAATGACAACAAAGAAGTCACACAATATTTAGAAGTTTTAACAAAATACTTTTAAGTAACTCATGAATGACTTATCACAAAGAATATTAAAATATTTTGAATTGAATAACAAAACATAACATTTCAAAATTTGTGGGATGCTGCCAAAACAGTGTTATAGAGAAATTGATAGCTTTTATATGCCTGCATTTAAAAAGAAGAAAAGTTAAATTTAGTAATCTAAGGTTTACCATAAGACATTATAAAAAACAAGTACAAATCAAGCACAAAGTGGAAAGAAGGAATTAATAAATATAAGAGAAAAAGTAATTAGACCAAAAGCAAATCTTTTTTTTTTTTTTCAACGTTTATTTATTTTTGGGACAGAGAGAGACAGAGCATGAACGGGGGAGGCGCAGAGAGAGAGGGAGACACAGATCGGAAGCAGGCTCCAGGCTCCGAGCCCCCAGCCCAGAGCCCGACGCGGGGCTCGGAACTCACGGACCGCGAGATCGTGACCTGGCTGAAGTCGGACGCTTAACCGACTGCGCCACCCAGGCGCCCCCAAAAGCAACTCTTTAAATATCAATTAAATTGATAAACTTTTCATCACATTAATAAGGGAGAGAGGAGAAAAAAGAGAAAGAGAGAATACAAACCAATATCCAAAATGCAAAAGGTAGTATCAGTACAAAGCCTCAAGGCATTAAATAAAAAAAAATGAAATATGATGAACAAATTTATGTGCACACATTTTCCAAATTAGATTAATGGGGACAAATTCATTGACAGAGACAACTCACAAAAAATAGTAAATATAAATTCCCCAAAAACCATAATATAAAAACAACTCATAATGAAAATTTTTGAATCTAAAAAAGCCCTATAACCACAGATGGCTTCACTAGTGAGTGCTGTTAAATTTAAAGAAGAAATATTACTCATTTTACATAAACAGGAGCACCTGGGTGGTTCAGTCAGTTAAGCCTACAATTTCAACTCAGGTCATGATCTCATGGTTCACAGGATGGAGCCTAGGGTCAGTCTCTGCTGACAGTGGGAACCTGCTTGGAATTCTCTCTCTCCCTCTTTCTCTGCCCCAACCCACTCATGTGCACATGCTCTCTTTCTGTCTCTCAAAATAATCATTTTTAAAAAAACTAATTTTATATAAACATCTTCAAAAAATGATGAAGAGTCAACATTCCCATATCTTGTCCTGAAGCCAACATAACCCTGATACTAAAACAAGAAAAGAGTATTACAAGAAAAGAAAATTATATATCTATTTTCCACCCTACATGAACACAGACACCAAAAAAAAAAATACCAAATAAAATCTAGTAATAAATTAAGAGTATAATACAGCTGATCAGATTGAGTTTATCTTAGGCATACCAACATGCTTTAATTTTTTCAAATAAATCAATATATTTATCCTACTCATTAACATGATATAAAATAAAAATAATATGAACATATTATTAAGTTCAGAAAAGTATGTGGCAAAATTCAATACTCATTTGTGATTATTTTTAAATCCACAGCTGTTAGAAATAGAATGGAACATCCTTATTCCAGTAAAAGCATCACTGAATAATTTGCAGATATCATAATTAATATTAAGAAACCTGTTTATTTCCTCCTAAGATCAGAATCAAAGATAGTTTCCCTGCTATCATTACTTCTACTTGCATTCAATAATTTATTGGAAATCAAAACCACTGTAATAAGTAAGTAAAGTAAATAAGATCATAAAGATTAGAAAGGAAGACATAAAACTGTCTCTTCCATAGATGAGATGATTATGTACATAGAAAATCCTAAGGAAACTACAAACAAAAGTGCTAGGATTACTAAGGAATTTAGGAAGATCACAGTATGTAAGGTTAACAGTAGTGCAACTGGAATATAAATTAATTCATGTCATTTATAAAAACATCAAAACCACAAAATACTTAGGAAACATTTTAACAAATTGTGTACAATACCTCCACACAAACATTAATGAGATAAATTAGAGAAGACCTAAATAAAGGGAAAAATGTATCATGCTCATGGATTGGGGGACAAAATACTGTTAAGGTATTAACTTTCCCCAAATTGATCTATAAATTCAATGCAATCAAAATAAATCAGCAGGTATTGTTTTCAAAATTAATTGCTTATTTCACAATTTACATAAACCTACAAAGGATGCAGAATAACCACAACAATTAAGGAAAAGAAAAATCAAGTTGGGAGGACTTAACATCACCTGATTTTGAGTCTTATTCTGAAATTTATATTTACTATTTCGTGCACCATCTTTGTGAGTTGTCTCTGTCAATGAATTTGTCCCCCCTTCACCTAATTTGGAAAGTATGTACACATAAAGTTGTTCATCATATTTCATAGTCTTACTCAGCAAACCACTATCCATAGGTCGGACAGTGTTTTTGTAAATAAAATTTTAGTGACACATAGCCACAGCAATTTACTTGCATATTATCTATGCTACAACAGAGCTAAGTAATTTTAAGAGAGATCTTACACCCTGCAAATTTAAAATACTATTTCCTCCTTTAAGGAAAAGTTTATCTACCCCTGATCTAAAGCTACAGTAATCAAAATGGTGGTATCGACATAAGAGACGAACAGAGTAATGAAAGAGACTAGAATATAGCAACAGACTCATACTTGCATATTTTAATTTTTGACAATGGCAACAAAGCAATACAATGAAAAAAGGTCAATCTTTGGAATGGGCAATGTTGGTAAACTAATAATCCATAAAAAAAGAAGTTTGATTTCTTATCTCAACCCATAGAGAAAAATTAACTCAAGTTGGATCACAGACCTAACACAAAAGCAACAACTACAAAGCTTCTAAAAAATACACAGGAGAATATAATTTTTTAAATTATTTATTTATTTAAATTCAGGTTAGTTAACATACAGTGTAGTACTGGTTTCAGGAGTAGAATCCAGTGATTCATCACTCAACATGTAACACCCAGTGCACTTATCCCAACAAGTGCTCTCCTTAATGCCCATCACCCATTTAGCCCAGCTCCCCACTTACCTCCCCTCCAGCAATCCTCAGTTCTTTATATTTAAGAGTCTCTAATGTTTTGCCTCCTACATGTATATGTGTGTGTGTATCTCTTCTTTATCCATTCAACAGTCAATGGATATTTAGACTCATAATTTGGCTACTGTTGACAGTACTACTATAAACATTGGGGTTCATGTGCCCCTTTGAATCAGCATTTTTGTGTCATTTAAATAACTGCTAGAACTTGAATTCAGCAAATACATGAATTCAGCAAAGTCCAAGGATATAAAATCACATACAGAAATTGGATGCATTTCTATACACCGATAATGAAGCAGCAGAAAAAGAAATCAAGGAATCAATCCTATTTACAATTGCACCAAAAATAATAAGATACCTAGGAATAAACCCAACCAAACAGGTAAAGATCTGTAAGCCGAAAACTATAGAAGCTTATGACAGAAATTGAAGAAGACACAAAGAAATGGAAAAATATTCCATGCTCATGGATTGGAAGAACAAATATTGTTGAAATGTCTATACCACATAACGGCAATCTACACGTTAATGCAATCTCTATCAAAATAATGCCAGCATTCTTCATAGAGATAAAAAAAACAATCTGAAAATTTGTATGACCCTGATGGCCAAAGTAACATTGAAAAAGAAATCCAAAGCTGGAAACATCACAATTCCAGACTTCAAGCTGTTAAATTTGTAATCATCAGGACAGTATGGTACTGGCACAAAAACGGACACATAGATCAGTGGAACAGAATAGAAAACCCAGAAATGGACCCACAAATGCATGACCAACTAATCTTTGACAAAGCAGGAAAGAATATCTAATGGACAAAAAGACAGTCTTAAAAAATGGAATCGGGGGCGCCTGGGTGGCGCAGTCGGTTAAGCGTCCGACTTCAGCCAGGTCACGATCTCACGGTCCGGGAGTTCGAGCCCCGCGTCAGGCTCTGGGCTGATGGCTCGGAGCCTGGAGCCTGTTTCCGATTCTGTGTCTCCCTCTCTGCTGCTTCCTCCCCCGTTCATGCTCTGTCTCTCTCTGTCCCAAAAATAAATAAACGTTGAAAAAAAAAAATTAAAAAAAAAAAAAATGGAATCGGGAAAACTGGACAGCAACATGCAGAAGAATGAAACCGTGTATACCATACACAAAATAAATTCAAAATGAATGAAAGGCAGGAAACCATCAAAATCCTAGGGGAAAAAACAGGCAGTAAACTCTTTGACCTCAGCCACAGCAACTTCTTACATGTCTCCAGAGGCAAAGGAAGCAAATGCAAAATGAACTATTGGGACCTCATCAAGATAAAAAGATTCTGCACAGCAAAAGAAACAATCAACACAACTAAAAGGCAACCAACAAAATGGGAGAAGATATTTACAAATGACAGATAAAAGATCAGTATCCAAAATCTATAAGAACTTATCAAACACTCAAAAAACAAATAATCCAGTGAAGGAGTGGCAGAAGACATGAATGGACCTTTTCCAAAGAAGACATCCAGATGGCTAACAGACACATGAAAGATGCTCAACATCATCAGGGAAATACAAATCAAAAACACAATGAAATACCACCTCATACATGTCAGAACGGCTAACATGAACAACTCAGGAAACAAAGATGTTGGCAAGTATACAGAGAAAGGGGAGCACTTTTGCAGCATTGTTGGTGGGAATGCAAACTGGTGCAGCCACTCTGGAAAACCCCATGGGACGTTCCTCAAAAAATTAAATATAGATCAACCCTACTACCCAGCAGTTGCATTATTATGTATTTATCCAAAGGATACAAAAATGCTGACATGAAGGAGAGTATCTCTTTAACCTCTGGATACTCAGAGATTTTTTGGATAGGGCACAGAAAGCATAAACTAGGTAAGAAAACATTGATAAATTGAATTCCATAGAAGACTTTAAAGGTTCTGCTCATCAAAAAACTGTTAAACTCAAACTGAAGCCTATTCTAAAAAATAATGCCTGGACTTTAAAAAATTTTTGAAGTGGTAGAAGACAGGACAGGCCCAGGAAACTGTCACAGATTGGAGAAAAAATGAAAACTAAATGCATATGGTACCCCTGGATTGGATTTTGGACTGGAAAGGGACATGAGTGGAAACACTAGGAAAATTTGAATAGTCTGTAGGTTATTTAATAGTATTGTACCAATTTAATATCATAGTTTTGATAAATGTTATGTAAGATGTTAACAATAGAGAAAGCTAGGGGAGGGTATTTGGAACTCTCTGTACTATCTTTGCAACTCCTCTGTAAATCTAAAATTATTTTGAAATAAAATTACTGAGGGGAAAAAAGGTTGTTATGAAAATGAATAGGCAAACCACAGACCAAGAGGAAAAAACTATATATAGAGATAGAGACAGAGATAATAGAGAGACTGAAAGATTGAGAGAGAGAGAAAGAGAGAGATAATCTTGTAAGGGACCCAGAATGTGTACATAAGTGCTACAACTCAATAATAAAATGACAAACAACCCAACTAAAAATGAACAAGATTAAAACAGACATTTTACAGAAGAAGATATGCAAACTGGCCAATAAGCATATGAAAGATTGCTCAACAGTATTAGTCATAGAGAAAATGCAAATTAAAGCCACAATGAGATACCACTACACCCCACTAGAATGGCTAAATTTATAAAGAACAACACCAACGATTGGCAAGGATATACAGCAACCCAAATTTTCATATACTGCTGGTGGAAGTGTAAATTGAAATAACCACTTTGGAGAGAGTTGGGCAGTTTCTATAAAGTTAAACATCTATCTACACAAGACCCACTAATCCAACTTAGTACTGGGTACGCATACAAGAAATATGGAAACATACACATACAAAAAGATTTTAACAATGTTCAAATACTGTTTTAAGATAAACGCTCTTTTAATACTAGCTATTAAATTAGGGGTGCCTGGGTGGCTCAGTCGGTTGAGCATCCAACTCCTGGTTTTCGGCTCAGTTCATGAACTGGCAGTTCGGGAGTTCGAGCCACACACTGGACTCTGCTGGCAGCATGGAGCCTGCTGGGGATTTTCTCTCTCTCTCCCTCTCTCTCTGCCCCTACCCCACTTGTGCTGTCTGTTGTCTCAAAATAAATAAATCAACTTTAAAAAAATACTAGCTATTAAATTAAAAACTTTATATTACGAAATGCCTATTCTGTGAGAGGCACTATGTTAAAATATTTATAGATGCAAACTAACTCACTCTCACAAAAACCTTAGGTAACTACATATGTTGTCTATTAATACATATATTCCACAAACATTCATTAAGAACCTATATTGTGCAAAGATGTTCTAGGCACCAGAGACATACAAACTAGATGTCAAGTTCTTAGTTCTTTTAAAGCTTGCACTCTACACGGGGAGATAGCTGATGAAGACCAAACTAACATGGGTAACAATATTGTCCCATGTCCCATGTCCCCCATTTTATAGATAAGGCTTGAGAGACGGTGGCTGGAACTGAATCCAATTTCTCTGACCCAAAATGCAGAATCCCTGACTATTGCAGGATCATGCCAAAAAGCATACCATACTCTTTATTCCTTAAGACAATACCCCTCCTTTCAAGTTGTCACTTTAGCAAGTAGAGGGACATTAAAACAAACTATAATAAGTAACTTTTAATTAAATTTATAATAAAGAAAATAAACTTCCCAGGTTTCTAAAGAGAACATAAGACTGAGCCTATGGTTTCAATGAGGAGATAATTATGCAGAAACTTGAAAGATGTACTTAGTAGGTAAAAGAATAAATGCACAGTGTCTTGCCTGGACACGTATTCATAACAGTGTAGACCAAATTATTCTCTTCTTCTTAACTGGCTTCACACTTCATATTGACAATCATCTTTGTACATGACCACAGAATCACCAAGTTTTATGCTAATATCATAAAAATAAGGCATGGAAATCTGTAAACCACCATTGTATAAGTAAGGCAGAATTAACTGGCCAGAACCTAATTTCTTCTAAGCTATTCTCTTTGGAGAAGCTTTGTGGCTCCTTCCTAAACTAGCAATACTTAACTCCATTACAGGTAGCTATATAAAGAAATGAGGCAACACTACATAAATGGGGTTCCAGATCTCTCTTATTTCATTCACTCTGCATTAGTCTCAAAACAATAGAAGCAAAATAAAGCATGTACAATTCACTCTTTGATTAAAGGGCATCAACAACCAATACAATATCAGATAAAAGCATATATTAAAAGGAATTAGCTGAGTGAACTTCAATGACTTCCATCCATTCCAATGATTTTCAGGATAAAACAGCTTTCCAGTAATATTTCTACGCATGCTTTTTCTCATTTTGTACACTACCATCTAGCAATATCAATGTATATGTCCCTGAATATCACACTCAGTTTTATTACTTTGTAAATTTGGCATAGGCTGTTTCTTTTGCCTGAAAAGCCTTTATCCCATTTTTTTTTCATGAGGAAAATCAGCTTGGGCATCACATTTTCTAAAAAGTCTTCTCTGACGGGGCGCCTAGGTGGCTCAGTGGGTTAAGGGTCTAACACTTGATTTCAGCTCAGGTCATGATCTCATGGTTAGTGGGATTGAGCCCTGCATTATGCTTCATGCTGACAGCATGGGAACCTGCTTAGGATTCTCTCTCTGCCTTTCTCACTGCCTCTCTCCTGCTCACGCTTTCTCTCTCTAATAAATAAATATTAAAAACAAAGTCTTCTCTGACATCCTTAGAGAGTGAATCACTCTCCTTAGAATCAGTTCTATCTTAAACATTGATTACTGCACTCATAGCACAGGATTGCATCTTGTTTACATGTCTATCCTTTTGACTCTGCCTATTCCTCAATCCTCACTTCCTGTTATCTCCTTCCATGTGTCACAGTCAAGACATCACACCGAATACAGTATGCAAACAAAGCAAACAGGACAAACACTGACATTATGCAACCAGATCAGCTCTAATGGATGAATATAAAGCCCTCCTCTATACCCCACTGCCAAAGTCCTAGGAAGACTGCTATCACCTTTGCTTAGCCTTTTGCATTACTTCCTAATGACCTTCCAGCCTCTGGTTTCATTCCCTTTAATCCTGTCTTCACATTTTGACCACCATGATCTTTCTTTCAAAGCTAATTATTACTCCTTAAGATCTGGCTTGACTTTCACCTTCTCAGAAAATTCTTTTTTCACATAAATGAAAAGAATAAAATTTTCCCACTAATCTCTTTAAAAACTTTTATTTTATTACATAGTATTTGTGAATTTTAGTAACTTAAGCCTGGATTTCTATTCTAGCCTAGAGGATAATGTGGAGGGTTTTTTTTTTCTTGCATATCTATCAGTGTATCCAAACAATCCAATGGTATGTCTACCACTTAGACTTCATTAAAAAAAAAAAAAAAAGCATTATGGAAAGAAGGCAACGAGAAAGAAAAATTCATTTTTATGACAATTTGAGTATTCTGAAGTTTTATTAGTCATCTTCCATTATACTTCTTTGGTTTTTAAGGGTATATCCATAATTGTTAGAGGCTTGCAACCATATTCTTTCCATACCATAGTAGTCAGGATAAGAATAATCAGGTTATGGTAACAAGCATGATGCTATCAGTATTTTGACTGCGTGTAGACATACAGATATCTTACCATACCATAGTTAGCTTCACAGTAAAACAAAAGGGCTTGTCCACAATTATTGAGAAAGTAGCAACCTCACATTCATACTAAATACGTGAGTGATTATAGTGCTATTGTGGAATAGATTTGGTCTGATGGCAGAGATTCTACATCAGAAAGGAAGGTAGGGGGAACTTAAAGACACAGATCAATACGTTTAGAAAATCTTGCTCTTTTCTTACATAAAATGAATTATATATGTATGAAATGATTTTATTTTACATACCAATTTCAGACTATAGAATACACAGTCTTTGGAAAAACTTTAAAAATACTAAGTATAAAAATTGAAACATTCATAATCCCAACCATCCAGTTATGTATTACATAAGCTATTCTTACTAACCTACTAATTAAAACAAAACTGACAAACCAGCGATTACTTCAGTTAAAAAGAAAAGTGACATGGGCGCCTGGGTGGCGCAGTCGGTTAAGCGTCCGACTTCAGCCAGGTCACGATCTCACGGTCCGTGAGTTCGAGCCCCGCGTCAGGCTCTGGGCTGATGGCTCGGAGCCTGGAGCCTGGAGCCTGTTTCTGATTCTGTGTCTCCCTCTCTCTCTGCCCCTCCCCCGTTCATGCTCTGTCTCTCTCTGTCCCAAAAATAAATAAACGTTGAAAAAAAAAAAAATTAAAAGAAAAGTGACAGATTCAAGCAAAGTCACAAATGCAAAATAAATTTTAGTATAAGAGATATATGCAAACACTATTTTTAGCATATGTTTTTTACATATTCATTTTGAAAAATTGATGATTAACATCACCAAACAAAACAAATTAAATTTCAAACAGGATTTTATAGTAACATCCTAGGGTTTAGATAAATCTCTACTAGTCTCATCTGTAACATGTATCCACAGATCTCTACTAAAACTATCAATGGAAAGAAATTGCAACAACAAACAGTGGAAACGCTAAGTACAGTGAAGCTGGACATGACCTATACATTACCAAAATTTGGCTTCTTCATCATTTGATTGCTTTTTCAAAGACAAATTCATTTTAAAGTCACAATTTTGGCTCAATTTCATCTGGAGCAAGAAAGCAAATATTTTTCATATAGTTATACTCTTCCCATGCCAAAAATATTAGCCAAGAGTGATTTCATTCCAGAACTTTATAATCACAGTTCCCCACAGCACAGTGATGTGCTCATCACTGGACACTTTTGCTTAAACAGTTGCAAATGTGTTTGCTGATTATCTAACCAGAGTTTTGGAAACTCTTCCTTCAACTCTTCCCAATTCCTCTCATCCTTCACCACAAGCTTAAATGCAACTTCTTTAAAAGTCCCTCCATCCCTAAGGTACTTTCCCATCAAACCTATCACATCCATATTCTGTTTATTTCATGCACAGAATGTGTAATATTCTTTTTTAATGTTTATTTATGTTTGAGAGAAAGAAAGAGACAGAATGTGAGCAGGGGAGGGGCAGAGAGAAAGGGAGACACAGAATCTGAGGCAGGCTCCCGCCTCTGAGCTGTCAGCACAGAGCCCAATGCGGGGCTTGAACCCACAAATCGCGATCACAACCTGAGCCAAAGTCAGATGCTCAACCAACTGAGCCACCCAGGCACCCCAGAATGTGTAATATCTTATTTGTATGTTCACTTTATTACTATCTCCCATAGAAGAAGCACATGAAATGAAAGATCTGGTCTGTTTCATTCATCTTTTATCTCCTTAATACGAAATACTTATAGAAAAGTGCCTGTCCTAAAGTGAATGCTTAAAGAGTATTTGAATAAATAAATGAAAACAAGAAAGAGAAAGGAAATTCTCTTGCCTTCCCTTTATCATTAAAGTATATACACTTTTAATGGAGTCATTCTTACAAGTTATATTGCCCCCGAATGGTCCTCAGTGGGCATGAGAAATGATGTGCACTGATTATGAACTTTAACAGAATAATGGCCTTTAAACAATTCTACAGTGCTGAGGTCTCCCAGATACCCCAGCTAAGATTGATGTCCACATACTACTCTGAATTCCAATTATCTCATACCTTAGGCTTGAATTTTGAGCCAAACTTGTCTTCTTCATTTATAAGATGTGTGAGTTTAGAAGATTGTTTACTTTTTCCAATCTCTAGTTTCTTCACATTAAATATACCTTAGTCTCATAATTGTTAATTTCTTTTAATTAAGGAAATGTATATGATCTTAAAGCCTTACCAAAGCAAGTGCTCATTAAGGAGGAGCTCTAATAACTGTATTAGTCAGGGTCAAGTTGACACATAAAATTAACTACCAAAATACTACTGATCCATATTTGTCAATGCTGCTATACATAATAGTATTCTATTCATTTAGATCAGTTAATTTCAACTGCTCCTGAGTTCACTTGAAATATGGTTTACCTAAGGAAAAGGACCGTGTTAGGCAAAATAAACTCAGTCTATAAAGTCAACTTCTTTGAGAGTCATCACATTTTTTCATTACAGATATCTCTATAATCAGTTCTACATGAAAATCTTCAACAGATTTCTCTGAAACTGTATTTAACTTTTCGACTAAATGTGCATGGAAAGGAAATTAAAATGCAAAAAAAATCAAAAGCAAAAGAAATTTTTGTCTTCAGCAATAATGAGTTTATTATTGGAAAATATGTACCACTCCACCCAGAAGACAATTTGCAAAACACAGCTTTTTAATTTAGAAAATGAATGAAGTGCATACAAGTATAGCTGTGAGAAACTCAATTTTACTAGGTATTTTCCTGTTTTTATTTTTTCTAAGCAGCTTAATTACCTAAACAAAATATTTAAGTTCTGGTATGCTTCACATATCCCATTAATTCCACACTAGGTTTAAGTTCCTTTAAACGTCACTGATTTTTAATTACCATGCAAATGCATTAAGTAAGCTTCTTAGAGTTAAAGGTTAGAAGCACATGCTAGAGAACTGATAAAGGAATTCCCCGCTTTCCTGTTAATAACAACAAAATTATGAGTTCCTACTCTGTAGCTATAATTCTTTAAGATGATTTCCAATACACTAGAAATGTAATTCTCAATTAGCTTCAAAAAACCCATCAGCATATTTGTTTTATAGGTAACAAAACATGTTTAGCCTCAGTTTATGGACTCATCAACAAGTACCAAAAACCTCCATTATAATTCAGGTGGAACAAAAGAACGAACAGCTTGCCACACTAGAAAGGTGGCATGAGGAAGTCTGTATAACTAACTTGGCATTTGCTCTATTCCATGGTAGCTTTTCTGCCTACTACTATTTCATACAGGTTTGTCAAGAGGCAGCTGCTATAGAAAACATGCACAGACTTTGGATTTTCCTTTGCAAGACTTTGAGCCTTGACCCTAGCATTTGCTACTTGAATGATCAAGTGCATTGTATTTATCTCTCATTCGTACTTTCCTTATCTGCAATCATTAGCATAACATGCATATAATAAGACTTAAATGAGTTAAAGCTCTTTTATTGTTGTTGACCAATCTTAACCTTTTGCCATTTATATTGTTTAATACTTTTGCTAACATTTATTGAGTGTTTAGTATATGCCAGAAACTGTACTAAGGGCTTTATCCGAGTCTTTTACTTAATCCTCACAACTGTGTGAAGTAAATATTATTATCCCTGCTTTGCATGACTTCCAAAGCCCTCTTCTTAACCACTATGGGTACCATGGTTTCCACAAAAGACGTATGATTTCATCACAGCAACCAGAGGTAATCATTTCTGTGTCCAAATGATGGAGGAGGAAAGTGAAGATACCATGAAGCCTCCTCACACATACATATAATTAATAAGGGACCACTAAACTTGAACTCAGCTATTTTATTTATATTTAAGAGCAATGCTATTTCTGATATGCCACATGCTTCTTTTATATGTGCTTCGGGGTGGGGGCGCCTGGGTGGCTCAGGTGGTAAAGCGACCGACTTTGGCTCAGGCCATGATCTCATAGTTAGTGGGTTCGAGCCCCATGTCAGGCTCTGTGCTGACAGCTCAGAGCCTGGAGCCTGCTTCAGACTGTGTCTCTCTTTTCTCTGCCCCTCCCCCACTCATGCTCTCTTAAAAATAAACATTAAAAAAAACTGTATATGTGTTTCAGGGTGTGCAAAGTAAGAAAAGATCTGATTCTTGTCTTTGAGGAAGATTTAATATAATGGACTTTATGTATACAGCACATTTCAGGGAATGTTCTTACTAAGAAATTGCAAACTTCCATATTTTCTTTTTGTTCAATCCATGTTCAAATCATCAAAACAAAAGGCACAATGGACTGTTACCAATAGCCTAGGCAACAAAGATAAAAATGAAGCTCTGACCCAGGGAACTGAAAAACATTACATTCAGCTCTATTATTTCCCAGTCTTTGACATGTCTCTACTTTTGTTTCCAGCAATAATGTACACTTGACATAAGGGAACATTTCATCTCATCTTACTTAGGCTTTTGTCTCACCTTTTTTTGTGTATAAAACAGTACCATTTTTGTTTTCAGATATTTTGCTAGGCTCTTCTCTGTGACTGAATATGGAGGGTCTGACAATTCCTAATATGAATATATAATTAACAGGACAGAAACTGGCATGTTGGGAGATATTATATGAAATGTTATTAGATGTTTATCCCCAACTTTTCATGAATACAGCTGTGATGGAGGTAGAATTAGGACAAGATAAATAATATCAGGTATATGCGGATATCATTATGGTGTCCTTGAGAGGAATAAAAGCTTCCTTCTTCCATCTCTCCTGGAGTTAGATTATTGATTGTGATGAAAGATCTCACCTCATTCTGGAGAAGTAATATGGTCATACCTGACAAAGGTAACACAAAATACCTCAATCTGATAGGATGTATTAACACTGGATCGTTATGGCTTTGATAAACTTAGATTTGACTTTCTGAGAATAAATTTGTGCAGCAAAGGGTGAGGTCATTAAAGAAAGAATATGAGTTAGATTTAAAAGGTTTAACTTCCATCTTGACTTATAAATATGGTGGATAACCACTGTGTTCCCCAGCGACTTTGGCTGAAGTCCACTGGGGCAATATATGGTTGCCCCACATACCTTTGTATGCCACTAATACTCATTCTCATTGTGGCCCGGAAGAAAACTTAGAGGACAAGCTAATGTAAACTGCCTCTCCAGATACCTGTGTAATTTGGCTGGACATTAAAACAGTTGCAACAACCCACTAACTGCATTACTCTAAACTCAGGCTGCACAAAATGGGTCATAGTAAGTCATAGAATGGTGTGCTGGTGCCACAAGAACTGTTTAAAGGGTGGAATCTAGTGAACACACCTTACCTAAATTTTGTTAAAAAGGAGGACAGTGTAACTGAAATAACCCACAGATGACAAAATAAAACTGAAAGTTTCTGATTTGTTCATGAGAGAACACTGAGGTACATTTGAACTAAAGAGGTTAGCCAATCCTTCCTTTTGCACCACATTGGAAAAGCTTATTATTTTCTAACTATTCCCTATAAAATAAAAAGTATGAACAAAAAGAATTCCTTTGAAAAAATAAGTTCTTGATCTAGAAAAATTCCAACGTTGTAAACAATGAGTTAAAAGGAAAATGAAGACAAAGTTCTAATCCATTCTAGAAAGGGGGCTGCATACAGACATCTGTAGTAGTAGAAATTACCATCCCTTACTAAAACTTAGCTGAGAAACAGGAGTTGGGATAGACTTCACATTATTTTAATGGTCAATTAAAGTCTTACGGATTTCCCTAACTTTTGCAACAGTTTATAGTAAAAAGTACATTTGATTTCAAAAACTGAAATTATATTTATTACCATCTATAATCCTACCATAAAAGTCCTTTATAGGTAATGCTACTTGACTATAAAATTGTTCTTGATTATTGAAGAGCACAACATTCATAAACACTGCATCCCACAGAAGCCAAAGATTTCTAACACTTGCTTGAAATAAACCCACATAACAGAGAGATGCTCTGATTCATGTGGGGCAATAATAAAAAAGACACTGATAAAGTCATTGGGTATTTTGAGAAGACATCTTAAAGCATACACATTATTTTCAAATCTAAGAATATATTACAAATCATAATTTATAAATGAAATCAGAATTATTTGTGCCATACCTATAACACAAGCTATTGACCTAAACTCCACGATCAGATTTTAGATTGTAAAAGAATTTACTAACACTTGAAACAAATCACTGTGAAAAGCAGTAGTGGTTGTTTCTTAGGCATCAAGCTAAAACCAACTACCTTTGAATTTTATAAGGTTAATAAAGAACAGTATGTAGCTTCAGGGCAGAATTTATGAAGTGGTAATGAACATGTTCAGATGGCCATTCAGAGTCTGTAAAAAAGGTTAAGTTTGGATGTTAAGTTATTTTGAAAACCACTGTGCCCTTTAACACATACCAGAAAAGAGATGAATAGGCAGGTCAGAGGTTGCCTTCTGGAGACCATGAGCCATAGCATAACACTGTAAAAAGAGACTGGAAATTGATCCATGCACACATATAGACTCACAGAGTTTGTTCACCGTATGTTCATGTCAATTATCTTGCAATCCAAAACTAGTTTCTTCAAATACAGTGATAATATATGGCCTACACTAAGGCATCACCCTTAGATGATGAACTAAAATGTTCACACCCATTAATTTATATGGGAGACTTATGAAGCTCTCTTCTATGTACCTACCCTTCTGAAAATCATTC
Source organism: Lynx canadensis (assembly GCF_007474595.2). Classification (NCBI taxonomy): domain Eukaryota; kingdom Metazoa; phylum Chordata; class Mammalia; order Carnivora; family Felidae; genus Lynx; species Lynx canadensis. The sequence continues at coordinate 187,189,859 of NC_044303.2, read as the reverse complement.
TACCACTGGGTAGCCACCCAGTCTCTACTAATGAAGGAAAAAAATCAATGAAGCCTCATGATGAAACCTTTAGGATTCAACAAAGTAGTTACAATAAAAAGTTTTCATATTAGGGGAATTGACTATATTAAAGAGTTTTGCTACATGTAAGTCTCATCAAAGATTGACATATTAATGAAATAAAGCAAAAGACTATCAATAGATGGTTTGAAATTACCAAAGAAAATTCAGAAAGAAACTAAAAATAATATCTCAATTTTATGAAACAAAAAACAATTTCAAGTGAAAGTGAGGAAAGATGAAATTCTGCAAGTCATTCTGTAGTTTTTGTTTTTAAATCTATAAAGCTTATGATTTACAATTTAAGTCTATGAAATCTATCCAATGAGCAAAGCAAGGTCGAGGTATAACAGATAATACATTTGATTATTTAAATGGCATCTAACACCATGATCATATTTTCTTTTATAGCTCTTTTCCAGTGTGGTTTTCCCCTCTTTAGTCAATGTTGATGTCAGATTTTGCATTAAAATGGAGCATAAAATGAACCATTGCTACTTGTTTTTAGGATCATTTACCACCAAGTGAATTATAAAGCATTAAAAGTAAGAGAAGTTCTTAAAAACTTAAAAAAAAAATAATAACCACACCTTCTACCTGGCCATGAGGTTATGTGAGTTGTATAAATAGGAAATATTACTCTGGCTGCCTCTAGTATGTAGGGAGGAGTGGCATATAAAGGACTCTAGATGTCAGAGTCCTTGTCTTGTGTCATTTATAACCTTGAATATTTACCTGATACTCAGCTCTTTCATCATAAAATAGAGATCTGAGTTGGATGAACTGCAAGATGCCTTTCTGCTTTCCTAATTTTTATTTTTATGGTTGAATTTATCAAAGAACAAATCTTTATGCAATATGTTTTACAAAATGAAAAAAAAATTACTTATGTTAACCTATTCAAATTCTTAATATTCATTTCCTGGCTGCCCATTGTTTCATCTCTTTTACATAATTTCTTTCGGCATAGTGTCCCTTTTGACATAATGTGATAGCCAGCATTCATATGTATCAAAGTCAATTTTTAACGAATGCCTTCTTTGCACAGGAAGTATCCTAAAAACATTAAAGAAATTATATTTCATCTTCAATAAACTCCCAAAAGAGATTTACTTCATTGTGCAAATGAAGAAATTGAGGTTCAGAAATTAAGCAAACTGCCTAAATTCACACATATTTGATATGTTAATGCAGTCTGTCTGTTTCCAGACCATGTACCATGAAACCAGTTTTCAAGAATGCATATATCCTATGACAGTTGGTACCCTGACTATCCCAGCACAGAAGCCCTGTTGTTTTGGTATGGGCCCTAGCACCATGGAAAAGCATATCTGCCTTTCTGAAATGAACAAAAAAGGAGAATGGCTAAACTTCTCATCACAGCTTGCCCCATTAGATCTCAATGATCAGTAAAACTTTCCAAATAATCAATTACTGCTGTAATACACTGCTTCAGAAAACAGGTAGAGCAAGTAATATTTACTGATTTTGGGGGGTTGTCTGTAGGAGGTCTATTTGTTGGCTGTAACTTGGAACATCCATGATTCATGACGCTTGATTAACTGTGCCAATCTTTCAAATGTAGACAAATCTCATGGGGACAGACAAGCTGAAGGAACATTGGTTTTAGTGGTTTCTTGAGATTACCCAAGGCATTAAAATGAAATGATGCTTAGCAAACCCAAGCTGCTCCTTTTGCATTAACTATTAGGTTTATTGGCTCTTTAAAGGAATGTATTTGGTGTTTGTTCCAAGTACTTTATCCATGGTCACCAATACCTCTATCACTCTTTTTTAAGATTTAAAAAAAAAAAAATCTTTCTCTCAATCACATTTCCATTAACTTGCTTCCTGAATTAGAAAATAGAATATTAGATCTGAGTTTGTAACATCAAGATTCTAGTTCAAATTCTACCATTTAGTTAATCATATCTAAGTATTACTGTCTCTGGAGTTTATTTTTGAAAAAACTAAGAGAGGGAGGCAGAAAAGAAGAGTGGAAGACAAGAAAGGAGGATTGGAGGCAGGATAAGGAGGAAAAAAATAGAAACACCTTGTTGTTTATCTCCCAGGAATGGTAGGAGAATCAAATGAAATAGATGATATTAACGTACTTTTAAGATCCTCAAATGTGATAAAAATGTTACTACTGGTATTACCATTGTTGGAGGTATTTACCTTCAACTAGGAAATAGCCTTGGTAGCATGTAATAAAATTATATATATATATATATATATATATAGTGTGTGTATATATATGATATATATAATTATATATACATGTATATATAGCCATGATGCATGTTGAAAGACCATCTCTAAACCAAACTATTGTGGTTGATACACATATACATTATATATGTATATATGTGTATATATATATAGATATATACACATACATACATATATATGTATATATGTGTATATATATGATATATAATTATATATACATGTATATATAGCCATGATGCATGTTGAAAGACCATCTCTAAACCAAACTATTGTGGTTGAGATCTGAGCAACCCTATGATAACAAATTAGTTTTCTGTCTTGGCAAAGCACTAAATCAAACTTTGAAGGTAGGAAGGGACGTGTATTCTGAACATTTGTATTTTATTTTAATAGTTTTTCGTGCTCTGAGAATGACCTTGGCAATGTCTTCCAAGTGAATCAGAGAAGACAGTTATCCTTCTAGCCTTACTAAACTGTACAATCAGTTCTTTTATTTTTCCATCACAGAAAGCAAATAGTAGCTATAAAACTACGTTGTAGGGCATCTGCACTTCCCAAGATGAAATCTTATGCTATTTCCAATAAGAAGGGTGTTTTCCTTATACGAACCTTGGATCTTTATCTGTTGAACATAAAGCTCTAGTTAGTCTCATATATTTAATAGCCCCCCTAGGTATTATCACACATTTAAGATGAGACACATTTGATTCAGAAAGAAAATTACTTTTAGAAAGAGAGTAGAGCTGTATCTTACTTGCATTTAACTTCTCAATAAAATTCTTTTCACAAGTATGAACAAATATTAGCATCTAGAAGTATTAGCATCTAACAATTTCATAGCAGACTCCTGCAGACAGAACACCTTGAGAGGATTATACCCTAAAGCTCTACAGAATTAGCAAAGTGCTTATTCTGCAAAACAACTGCAAAATATTCCATTAGAAAGAGGAACACTTTCTGATAAACAACACAACTACTGTTTGTCAGCTTTTTTCTGGCCTAATAAGCAAAGCTGTCTTTTTTTTTTTTCATAGTTCTTTCCAACTTTGGTTGCAAATCTTTAAGAATTTAGAATTAAAAAAAAACTGGGTTTTTTTTACTCAAAGATTTTCAGGATTTCAGAACTGGAAGGTTATATCAATCTAGTCATTTTTCATTACCTTCATCCCCACCTGTCCCCACACCACACACAAAAATGTAACTATAGTCCAGAGGGGGGATAAAATGACATACTTGATATGACACACTAGTGTGTAGGTGAATCGTACTGAGAATTTAGGTCTCCTGAATACTAGCCTAATGCCCTAGGATTCCTTTCCAGCACATAGCTTCTTTGACCATCAAATGACCATGTGCTTTTCAAGATACCATTACCCTTGATATGGTGTCCATTCTGCATAAAACTGAAATCATGAATGTGTCAGCGGGCTTGTGGCATCAACCAAAATTAAATTTGTATGTATATAATGTTATTAATAGATATAATTTATTGAGATTTATATGTGCAAAGAACTTTACTAAGCCTTGTATGTATATTAAATCATTTAATTTTTAGAATACTCTTTTGAGGCTGATACTATCAATATTCCTATTCTATAGATGAGAAAAGTGATGATTTAAGGAATTAGGTTATTTGGACCATATTACATAGCTAATAAGAAAAGTCAAAATTCCACAGCCCAGATCTTCAACTACTATGAAATGCTACCAATGTTTATAAAACTGTCAAAGAAAAACATACTCTTAGAAATTTTCATAAGCAAACCTGCCTTTATAAGTTTTAAGAAAGAAAACTATTTCTTGTAGTTGGAGACATAACTACCAAATGTATTTAGTTGTAATCAAGCAATAAAAAACAGATTGTCTCATTCTGTTCTTTAAATACATTTCAACCAATTTCAAAGACATTCAACATTAACAAAGACTTTCAAGGATTGAGGTTTAAACTTTATTTATCTGGTAGGCTTAGTTCATTGTTGACTTCCTTACTACTCTTACATCTGAAATATTATGGCATATTTATTAGCTGTTAAGTCACAACAATTATACCTCATTTTATGTACAATCTGGTACTCCTGCTTTGTTCTGCTCTTAGGTTTACTTTTTTAATCCTAGCCATAAATTCTAGTCCACAAACTTCAGAAAGGAATGAGGACTGTCTAAAGATGTCAAGTTGGGAACCATTCCTTAAATTCTGAGTACTCTGTTGTCACCAGCACTGATATGTAGACCCTTAACATAACTGTATGACCACTGTGAGAGCTCTGTACAATGACTTCTAGAACAAATTATGAAAATCAACCAAAATATCCTTGAATAAAAATTGAAGACTGAAGGTAAGCAATGATAAAAACTTCTGAACCAAACTATGGTTTTGTTGCGCTATAACTTCTTAAGAGAAAGCACTAATAAAAGGGATTATATGTTATTCTACCACTAGCTTAACTCATTTCTTATGTAACTTCCATGAGTCAGACCTTTTTTAAGCTAGATCTGCCAGTAGTTAAAATAGTCAAAAAAACAGACATGGTCCTGACCTCATGAAGCACAGTCTAATGGGTTATGGGATCATTTCTCAGTAGAGAGAAACTGTTAAGGACTATGAGTAGAAAAGATTTTCTTGATTCTAATTCTTACATTAATCAATATATTAACAAGGAGCATCCATACATTTTTAGGCCATACAAATTCACAACTTACTACAAAGCAAACCTGAACATAAGTACTATAACTTTTTTTATAAACAATATTAAAAAGCAAATCTAAGAATAATTAATATGAAACAAAAAGCTTCACATTATTTTCTATAATTCTCCCAATTTTAATACAAAGGTTATTTTCCTTTTTTAAAAAAAAATGTTTATTATTTTGGGGATCCTGGGTGGCTCAGTCAGTTAAGCATCCAACTCTTGATTTCAGTTCAGATCATGATCTCCTGGTTCATAAGTGTGATCCCCGCACCAGGATCTACACTGATAGTGTTGAGTCTGCTTGGGATTTTCTCTCTCTCCCTCTGTCTCTGCCCCTCCCCATTACTCACTCTCTCACACTCCCAAAAAGAAATTATTTATATATTATTAAATAAATTGTTTATTTTTGAGAGCGTGAGAGAGCACACACACAGGGGCTGGGGAGGGGCAGAGAGGGGCAGGGGGGATGGAGGTTCTGACAGCAGACAGCCAGATGTGAGGCTTGAACTCATGAAACATGAGATCATGACCTGAGAAGTCTTTCGCTTAACCTGACTGAGCACCCAGGAGCCACAAGATGTTTTCCTTTTTATGCTTTCCATAATCTTAATTAGCAAAAATATACTTCTTCATTAAATCACATTTTCAATACTTCTTATTTAATTTGAACCATCTCTCATTTAAGTAAAGTTGAAACAGATACGTAAGCAAGAACAATAGATATGCAATTTCACATGCTCTGTCTTCTATTGGTTTATATCCAGAGTACTTATATTCATACCATACTTATTGTTCTGAAACAGGAGTCATAAAATTTTTTCTGTGATGACCAAAGAGTAAATATTTTGGATTTTGTAGGCCATATTGTCTCTGTTGTAACTACTCAACTCTGCATTTAAAATGCAAAAGCAGGGGCACCTGGGTGGCTCAGTGGGTTGAGCACACAGGCCACGATCTCATTATCATGGGATCAAGCTCTGCATCAGGCTCCACGCTGAGTGTGGAGCCTGCTTGGGATTCTCTCTCTCTCTCTCTCTCTCTCTCTCTCTCTCTCTTCTCTCCCTCTCTCTCTCTCTCTCTCTCTCTCTTTCTCTCCCTCTCTCTCTCTCTCTCTCTCTCAAAATAAACATTAAAAACAAATAAATTGCAACAGCAGGTATCGATAATATCTAACCAAATGGGCATTGGTGCATTCCAATAAAAGTTTATTTATAAAATAGGCAAGTATAGGCCCTTCCTCTAAAATATCAATAATCTTTTGGCCAAAACTAGCTGAATAAAGATGAGCATGATTATCAAAGCATGTCTCACTAAAGTCCAGTTTAAAAAATAAAAATTTCTACAATATATCTTTGAAGATAAATTTTATCATTATCTTTTAGAATGGACAATAAATCTATAGACAATTAAGAATCGGATTCCTTTTAATTGTGCTAGTAAGTTTTCTATTTATATTAGTACTGTACCTGTATTTTTTATGAAAATAAACAGAACCAAAACACATTTGTCAAAAGATCAAGCCTTACTTGATACATCAGTCAGAAGCCTAAATTCACTGATGTGTAACACATCAATATTTTAATATTAAAAACATCCATCTAATACACACACACACACACACACACACACACACACACTTGCAAAACAGCATGGAATTCTACCCTTACTTTAGTTTTCCTTTATTTACAAGAAACACATTTTCCTGTCCAAGGATATATAGTCTTTTCAAACTGATGTATGTGGCATTGCTATTTCACATGATATCCCCATCTATAATGCAGCTAACTTAAATTTACCAACATCAAATAATTCAACGTGAAGGTTAGAAGTTCTTATTTAAACAGAAAAAAAGTTATACTCTATTTATGTATGTATGTGTGGGTATCTATGTATGTGACAGCCAAATACCATATGCTATTGACAATGCTGGACTAATTTGTAGAAAGTCTTCCTCCATCTGTGCTTTTGCTTTTTCTTAAAGGCACTTCTGACTTAACCAATACAAAAGTTACAACTCAACCAAGGAGACACTATAATTCCCTAAAATGTATATGGTATTCTATGTTTTCCCTAAAATTTAACATAGTAATCTCTAACTTCATGCACAACTAAACTATTCTTAGCTGAAGGATTCAACATGAAAACTAAAAACTACTCAGTAAAGCAGATTGATAAGTCAGTGTATTTAAGATGGTCAAATCACTTATGAACTTAGACTATCATAATGGGAAAGCCTAACCTTTACAGTTTTCAATATTTGGTGATCAAGTATGATTCAAGGTCAATTAGGTTTAGTATTAAATCCAGACAAGTCTTCACTCTGAAAAAGGTTGTGGCTATATTCACACACTGTGTCAGTTAACATTGTTTTATTCTCTGGTTGTATCTGCCCTCAACATAAAACATGCCCTCTTCAACTGTCTGTAATTAAATCATCCATACATATATCAAGTAATAGATACCAGAGTTTAAATGTAGCATGTGATGATGATTTGGTTTACAGCAAAAAAAGGTTTCTTATTTTCACAAGGTTTGCGATATGCAAGATAAAAAGGGGATATATTAAAAGGAGACTTTAGCTTTAAATCTAAATTTTATGAACCTCATTGGGGTAAAGGAATGGAAGACTGCACCTTCAATGGTAATTCATGTTGGTTTTATGGGACCAAGTAAGTCAATCTTATGTTGGAGATTGAAATGGAAATAAAACAATTATTTTAAATGTTTAAGTTGGTTAGGAATAATAAACTGAAAAAGTGCACAATATCTATCTATCTATCTATCTATCTATCTATTCAAACAGGTTACTGATACCAAAGGTATTTCATGCATAAATTGCAATGGAAATGGTACTCGGAGTGGTAAAGATAAAAAACACCCTTCTCAGATGGTTATATGGCATTTGTTCTTTTGGCCAAGAATCAAAATAATAATTGGATATAAAAATCCTAATCGCCATAACCATACAAACTGTAAAGTATTTAAGAATTAATTTAACAAGAATTATGTAAAGCCTATGGGAATAAATTTAACAAGAAATGTGCAAGAGTTCCATGTAGAAAACTATAATTTTACTGACGGACACAGCAGACTATGTATAAATGGTGAGACATAGTATGGTTTTCAATACAAGGAGCCACTGCCGTTGAGAACTAAATTTTCTACCAAATTTCAAGCAATTACAACCAAAATGCTGGCACAGCATTTTTTTTAACTTGCCAAAATATAAAGATTGTATGAAAGTGTAACTATCTCATAATGGTTAAGTATAAATAAATAGAAACATAATGAGGGGAGATTTGCCTTGATATTTAAGGTTAAAATAATTAAAACCATATTATGCTTACACTATACACACACACACACACACACACACACACACACACATATGTAGAGAGGGAGAGAGAGAAAGATGGAGAGAGAGAATATTAATGAGGCAAATTACAGAGTAAAAACATAGACCTAAGGACAGATGAGATTTCCTATATGATAAAGACAAGATTTCAAATAATAGGGAAAGGATAGACTATTTCATAAATTTTACTGTGACAAATACCTATCCATTTATCTACCTATCTGTCAAATCTGACAATACATGATTGTTTTATATAGTTTCATTCATGATACTAAAAATCCACAAAATAATCATAATGTCTGTCAAAATAGGATTGATTTATAAAATCAATGAAATTCTATGCAACCCTTGGATATTATTGTAAAAAAATTTTAGATGTCATCAAAAGATTTTCACAAAATATTAAGAGCAAAAATCATAAAACATGATGTCTGATACCATCTGATAATATTTCACGTACCTCCCAAGAAGTCTGGAGGCTTACTGATCATTTTGCTAATAGTATTTATATCTGGGTGGTGATATTAATAGGCATCTTCACTTTTAATTATAGTTTACACTGTTACTGATTTTTCTATAATGGACAGAAATAAGTAAAAAACAATTCTAGATAAAAACAGAAAATATTTTTTAAATGGAAGAAAATTAAGAAAATCACAGAACAGATAAATTTACCCACTTAACAAAATAAATATGACAAAAATTTTTCATTTATTTCCCTTAATTTCCAAATACAGAAACGCTGAACAAGAATTTTGTACAAGGTTTTATCACCAGTGACAAATTCAGGACAAATCCAGAACTCCCAGTCCCTGCTTTTGATATGAATACTGACTTTTTCACAATAATTATAGAAATAATCTCTAGAAAAATTCAATAACATACTTTAAGCCCAAGGACTGCTACCTTTCAAAGAAACATAGAGCTTAATAATTATATGTGTGTGTGTATATTATTAGATATAAAATATACATACCCTAAATTTTATGTTTGATTTTAATCAACCCAATTGTATATTTGATAAAGTAGATAAAAAGAAATTAGAAACATTTTGCTTAAGCCACATATTGTTCTCAACCTTGAAGAACACAACTGTATTCAAACTGAAGTTTTTAGATTGACCTTGAAATACATCACAATTATTATTTCACACAAATGCTAATCATCAGCCTACTGAATATTTGAGATGCTCTGAGATAGGTACCACCTCATTAAAATAACAAGTAAGGTATCAAGGGGTGATATTTTCTTCATTCTGAAAGTCATAAAACTTAATCAAGATCTAATTTTGTTCTTAATTCTCAAGATTACCATATCCTTTGCAGAGCAGATTTTGTTTCAAGCATGAATTGGATTTATTCCTCAGTGATGAAAGAGGATTTATAATAGCCAGGAAAAAAGTAAATCATAATCTTCAATTTATCCACAAACTCTAATGATGCTGACATAGTGATAATTACTAATTTAACTGACCTCTCAATGAATTAGATTGCCTACTTCCTTATGTTCTATTTATTTTAGTTTTGTAGGCTTCCCAAAAGTCATCTGGGAATCTGGAATGTGGATTGTTAACAATCATCCTGGGAGATTATGATGGAGGCAGGTCCATTCAATTTTTTCAACTTCCTTTTTCTTTCACTTCAGAAAAACACAAAATAAATGGGATAGGGGACAAATCAGGCTCGAATTCCAGTTCTAGGTATACTGTAATTTTTCAAAACTGCTTTCATTGACTTTTTTAAATTAAAATATGTATTAATTATCAAATGCTTAAAAGTACAGAAAGAATCCACATGCATTTTGATATTGTTGATTCCATATCACGTAATTCAAAAAGACAGTCCCTGATTTTATATATATATATATATATATATAATATATATATATATATATATATATATATCTTTCATGGTAATCTTTGTTGCATACTTTACATATATAAATATTCATTTATACTAAACAGGACACAGTGACTATGTAGGAAAGGCCTTCTGCTATTTCTAACTATTGAAAACACATTACACACTCTTCAAGAACAGGAATACATATGTCTATCCCTCTTCGCCTCTCCCTCTCTGCATCTCTTTTTGTCCCTCTCCTCTTTAAAGCTCAAAGACACAGCAGCATTTGATTTAATCAAGTTTTGTTCCTGCCGTATTTGCACTAGGCACTAAAACAACAACAAAATGGGAAACCCAGAGCTCTAGGATTGTGGCTACTTTTTTAATGAGAACATAAACAATTAAGAGGTATTCTGTCCAAATCTGGGAATTTTAACACCAAGGCACACCTATAGCATTGCCACTTTGACGTATCCTAAGTAGAAAAAGTTCCATTAAACAACAAATTTCCACCTAAGTGGTGGGGATGATGATCAGAGTCAGTTTGGTAAATTAATGAAATAAAGATATTTTAAAATGTGGCTTTCAAAGATGGTTCATTAAATAGATAGACAGGGAGAGTTTCCTGGTCTGTTAGAAAATGTATAATTAAGATATGAACATGAAAGCTGATCTTTCTGAATAACCAGAGAATACATATATATTATAATATATAATTTATAATATGTATATATATTTCAGAAAATATTACTCTGTAGTGTTAAAAAGCAATTGGCAAAATGATTTTATTCAGATTTCTTATAGAACAGAACTTAGCCTCCAACAAGCAGTCTAAAATAAAGCACTGAAAAAAATCTGAAGGAAATGAGGAAACTATGTTTTTCATATGCTCTGTAATTTTACATATCTCTCACGTGTAAATTTGGCAAGTACTTAAAATATTATGACTTTTAGAATAACAAAGGTATTCTCTAATGAATTCAGTTAGAAAAATGGTTTGTCACACCGACAAGCTAGTATGATTCAAGTAAACACTTAAAAGCATTCTTCCAACACATAAGCCAGATGCAAATTTACGCAGCCTAGCAGATCAGCCCCACCAAAAGAAAGAGCTGGCTTAACAGTGCTTGAAAGAGGAAAGGTTTACACAACTGACTGATGGGAGAATGCTTCAAGAGGTCTGCAGTCTATTAACTCAAACACTCATTTGGAAAAAGAAATAGAAATACGTCTTTACAAAATAAGTCTTGGGGCGCCTGGGTGGCGCAGTCGGTTAAGCGTCCGACTTCAGCCAGGTCACGATCTCGCGGTCCGGGAGTTCGAGCCCCGCGTCGGGCTCTGGGCTGACCGCTCAGAGCCTGGGGCCTGCTTCTGATTCTGTGTCTCCCTCTCTCTCTGCCCCTCCCCCATTCATGCTCTGTCTCTCTCTGTCCCAAAAATAAATAAACGTTGAAAAAAAAAATTAAAAAACAAAATAAGTCTTTAAGTTTCTTTGTAGGTCAAAGAAAGCAAACAGAAAAAAATATTTAAATTTCATTTTTTGGATCACAGTATCTGCAACAATGGTAAGTATACAGAAAGGTGATTAGATTTTACAACCTAACAATGGGCACCTATTCACTTATATTTAAAGCTGTTGACAACTCTCCTTCTTATTTATGATTCCTTAAAATGGCCTATAAATCATTCTTTAAAGATTAATGTTAAAAATATTTCCTGAAACATCTACAGTTGATGAAATGTCAACAGCCTCACAAAACAGGACAATTTGTAAAGATGATCTTTGCATGATTATTTAAGAGCTACCTGTCTGATTATACAGTCCCTTGTAAAATCCATTTAAACGGTAGTCCTAAGAAGCAAGAAGATTCAATAATTACTTTAAAACAAATGCTCCCTTCTGGAAGGGAGGAACAGCACACTCTCTAAAATATTACTTGCTCTATGTTGATGCTTTAGAAATTGGAAGGTAGGAATAAATGGGACTGTTTCCACAGAAAAAAGTCACCTTTCAAATATCTATATTCCAAGCCATACTATCCAATATTTCCCCTTAGCAGGATAATAATGAAGAATAAAATGGCCATTAATGGATAATAATGAAGAATAAAATGGCCTTTAATTTCCATTATATTCACTGTATCGCTATTTTCATAGAAAATGCAAAACCCTAAACCAGTGTCAAGATGACCATGAGATGCAAATATAACTTTATAATATTTTATAAAATCCTCTTCTTTTAAGTTTATTATTTATTTCTTTTGAAAGATGGGGGGGGGGGCAGAGAAAGAGGGAGAAAGAGAATACCAAGCAGGCTCCGTGTTGTCAGCATAAAGCCCAATGTGGGAGTGGGCTTTCATTTCACACAACTGTGAGATCATGACTGGAGCCCAAATCAAGACTTGGATGCTCAACTAACTGAGCCACCCAGGTGCCCCTCAAATCCTCTTTAAATCTCTACTTTGAGTATGTTTGATAGTGAACATTATGTATTAGTTCATAGCTAGATAAATACACATTTATTAAGCAAGTCAAGTAGATTAATTCTCATGATGCAACCATCATTTCTATTTAAAATAAAAAATAAAATAGTTGAGTGAGAAGTGTCTTTTAAAAACCATTTAATTTAATAAACTATGTAAAAGTCTAGAGATAAACATTTTATAAAAATGTTTTTGATGCAATGGTCTTCTACCAATTAGGCACTGAATTATTGATCTTTAGAGGAGCAACCTCAAGATGTTTGTTTAATCACTGAGGCCTAAAGTTTAAGCACATACTTCAAGAATTATAATTAGGCAGCCATAAATAATTAATAGGGAGCTATTCAGTGCCATTGTCCCTATATGTAACGTGTAATGCTACTATTACTAACCACCAATTACATAGCTACCTTTCTAAACAAGGATAGCGAAATCATATTACCATGAAATGTATATTAAAATATAAGTATTTCTGATATTTTTCAGACATCTTAAAACTAAATAATCAATACAGCTATTATTAATTTTTTCATAGTATCAAACACTGTGCTAGGTGCTCATCCCTCCACCATTTTGCAACCATTGTTCAACCTTTGTTCTTTTTAAATATAGAACTGCGATCATTTTAATGATGTGTGTCAATAAAATTATTGTGGAAGTTCCAAAGGACATTTTATAAAAATAGAAATCAGATCTGGAAAATGTTTTTCAATGTTCTCATACTTCCTTTATGAAGTGTTTTCTGCCTTTAACTTTGTTCCTTGTGAAGATGCTTAAGGCTCTCTCACAGTGTCAGAGCACCCACCCAAGAAATCCCAAGGTCTCTTCTGCAGAGCCATCAAGATCCTATGCAATTAAGTCTCACTCTACATATTCATACCCTCCATATGCACCCTACCATTCTCATCCACTTACATTAGCTGTGAAATCTTAGAAATTATATAATCTATCCAGTTGTTAGTTTCTGCATTTCTAAAAGAAGATGATAATACTATTATCTAGGTCATTGGATTTCTGTGAGCATTAAGATAGCCATACACACCCTAAATTTATATTTTTGCAATATTACTATTGTTAATATGCAATGGTTTTCTTCATGCTGTCTATACCCTACTGCCCTTTCCCACAGGACTGTTCTAATTTTCCATCTATTCAAATTGCACTGATTCCATTTGTTCAGTTCAACTCTCTTGCCATGAAGTCTCTTTCTGCAAATCCCACCCACCCTTACTACTTAGATCTTTATATTGTTGTAAAAATCCATATTACAACTAGAGGCCAGTCAGTTGTTGTCAAATTCTTTTATTACTAATTATCCAGCTTCCAACTTCACTATAAAATTCATGTTCCTCTAACAGTGCCTTTCAGATCGTACCTGTGTCATTCACGTAGAAAACTTAACATGAAGACCCCTGAACGCCATCCTAGACTGAGGAGTCAGACTCTGAATATGGGCCTTAAAAATATGAATATTAACACTAGACTCAGAGATTGTACTGCACAGAAAAATTTGACAATCACTGTAAAACTTGATTCCCAATTTTTTATTTTGACTCTTTTACCTGAGAGACATACCAGTCTCCTCTCCCACCATCTGAAACACTCTTCTCTCCATCAACCCTCACCTCCCTCTTCAGGCAGTAAGATTAATCTTTCTTGACTCTAGGAAGTACCTTAGTCCCATTTCCCATCCTTCCACAATCCAGCTTAACTTAAGTTAAGCCCTCTCTTAACTGCTTAAGTTAGCCCTTGATAAACACTTCCTGGTAGCTTGATGTACTGAAGTCCTTCAACTACCCCTTCAACCAATTCTGCCAATCCATGTTTGGCAAGCATCTACTAATTGTCTGGCATCATGCTGGGCACTTTCCATGAATTTGTACACCTCAAAATCTCCGATCTTCCTCTATGGCTTACTTTTGTATCACTTTTCTAAGATACAGGTAGATTCACCTTTAAAACTTCATTAATTGTTGCTATTGTGTTAGGAGAGAAGTTATTTTAGCTTCAATTGCCAAACAATTACTTCTAAGTTAAGACCTCTTGGCAAGTAAGTGGGCAGTAGGGGCCAAATTATAGTGCAAGGAAAAAGACTTGGCAATAAAAATGCAGATAGAATGTTAACAAAATGAGCACCAGCAAGAGCCAATGAATGGGCTAAAGACATTCCTATATTTTTCCATATAAATGGGGGCAGGATAACATAAAACCATGTCTCTCCTTGCATATAAATATTATATATATGTATATACATATATATAATATATATACACACACACATGATATATAATGCAAATGAAATGCACATAAATCTTGTGTTTTAAAAACTCATAACCCCTGCTTCTTGTTCCTCTTTTAACTGTTCCTAAGTATTTTTGTCATCTGAAAAGTGTAAATTGATTTTGGAAAAACCGATTAATATCAGAATAGAAACAGTAAAGAGTGGCTGTGTAAATATGAGTCAACTTGATATATCATTTTTTAAAATTTCCATTTATACGCTACTTAAATCCAGTTCTCTATTTTGTATGTGATTTATATATTATTGTTAATGGTGCAAAAGTAAAAGTAAATATGGGAGTACCCGGTGGCTTAGTCAGTTAAGCGTCCAACTTCGGCTCAGGTCATCATCTCATGGTTCATGGGTTCGAGCCCTGCATCAGGCTCTATGCTGACAGCTCAGAGCCTGGAACCTGCTTTGTATTCTGTGCCTCCCTCTCTCTCTCTGCCTCTCCCCTGCTTGTGCTCTGTCTCTCTCAAAAATATAAACATTAAAAGAAAAATTTAAAAGATAAAGTAAATAAGTTTATTTTTAAATAATCAATAGCTATAATTATGACTAATAATCTATAAAATATATTTTAAAATGGTTTCTCAGAATGAATAAAAAATAAAATGTCAATATATTATATGTTCGTAAGATCGAGCAAAAATACCCACCAGTTTACACTGGTGGTAGTAGAGATGTGTATTTTTATAAAGAAAGCATAAATCTGTAAAAATATGCATGGTGTGTTAAGTGAAAATATAGACTATAAAATTATCTCTACAAAACAAGTGCAATGTGTAAAACATGAATAAACTAATAGACGAGAGCTAGAAGGTAATACAAATTAAAACACAGTTTTAATAAATAATAGGGATATGGGTAATTTTTGCTTTTGATATTTGTTGGTATTTTCAAATTGGTTTCGTCACAATGTACCACCAAACATAAATGAAAATGGTGACGAAGCAAAATCAATGAGAAAATCTCAGTGACAAATCTCTTTTCTCTAGTTGCTTAGAGACAAAACCACAACACCATTCTTTACACCAGTGGCTCTCAACTGGGGACAATCCCCTCACCCCACATGGCACATTTAGCAATTTCTGGAGACACTTTTGGTTTTCACAACAGCAGGAGTACTTCTGGCAGCCGAGTGGAGTAGAGGCAAGAAATGCCATGAAATTTCTTACAATGCACATGACCGCCCACTCACAACAAAAAAGTATCTGGTCCAAAGTGACAGCAAGGCTGAAGGTAAGAAACTTTGTTATAGAATGATCATAAAACAAATCGTGCCCTTCCCCAAAGTTAATATATACACCCTTCCCATATAGTTAGGAAAAACACTTTGATTTACATTCTTAAAAATTCCCACAACCACTTAATTACTTGGAGGAGCACACCAAAGCACACATGATGCACTAAAACATGAAACTTGAGATACTTCCTTAGCCTGCTGTCTCCTGCAGAGGAAGCCCATTATCACTCTTTATTTCATGCCCATAGTTAAGCAAGAGCATTGTTCAGGGTACCCACAAGGTAACAGCAAAAAAAATTGCCCTAAGAGTTAACCAGAAAAAAATAGACTTAAAACTGTCAATATCAACTGTCATAGATGTTTTAAAATAGGTCTTCTAGAGATGTAATCTTTATAATGAGTCTCATTTATACTACATGGGATGGAGGAAGGAAAGCTCTGGGAAGAAAAGGAAAAGAATTCAACCACCTTTAGGAGAATTATCTGCAGAGCAATTAACCAGAAATCAGAAAAATGTGTTCTCAATGAAAAAAAAAGTTCAATTGAAAATGAGGTATTTATGATAACAAAAAGGGGGGGAAAGGGGTGGTGTTTTCACACAGTGTCCACTCACAGCCCATAACCCCTGAGTTTATGATTCATAAACATGCAGCCAGTATTCCTGGCAATTATTGGCCTAATTGTTATCTGATAGATTCTTCTAGGGCAAAAGAAATTATTAGACAAGTTAACCAATAGCACCCATTCATAATGACAGAAATTACAACACATGAAATATTCTGGATCTTATGTAAATTTCCTTTATTGCATGGTTTAAATCATGCTCAACAGATGTAATTTAAAGTATGTGTTTCTCAAGGATGGGTATCATTTCTTATATTTAATATATACTGAATAAACTACCTACTTGGAATCACTAATAAAATTAAGATTTTTTTTTAAGGCGAAGAGAGTGAGAAGTATCATCTTATGATTAGTTTCTCTGATCTATCCACTCTTTCAAAAAATAGCAACTACAACAAAACAGGGTTCTCAAGGAATGAAAATGATTTTTTTTAATGAGTCTTTGCTACAACTTAAAACTGCAGCATGGTTAAGATCAAGCAATGTGAAGTCAGTCATTTGTTAGCTGTGTGACCTTGAACGAGTCACTTAACCTCTCTTGGCCTCAGGTTCCTCTTTTGTAAGTAGGTTGATGTAGCTACCTCACTGTTTTATAGGAGCATTGGATGAAATAATGCAAATCAACAGAATACTTACATGAGTTAAGAACTCAATAAGCACTAGCTTTATTCTATTCTATTTGTGTTACATGACGTGGAAAATGTTGGGTAATATACAAGAGAGGGAGAGGGGATAATGGTGCAAAGGAGTAGAAGAAAAAGGAGAGAACATGATAGCTTGCTAAAAGTTGGGAAGGAGAACTTCTAAGCATAATTCACTTAGGCTTAAGCCTGTCTGTAGTCGGAGAGTGTTCATATACACTTCACCATGCTTCACTGCTTCTTGGCTATCCTTCTGTGTGTCCCAGGTAACCTCACTTACTTACCCTTTCTCCACAGAGGCCAATTTTAACCTCCTCTATTCTCAATAGGAAATGTCTCCCATGTTGGAGAGAATATAGAGGTCTTCAATTAAGTGAGCCTTTAGCTTCCTGTCCCGCCGCCCCACCTATCTCCTGTGTTGTATCTGCAACCTGCTCCCTTCCAAAGGAAACTTCTCCAAATTATATATCACTCCTTTTAGTAACTGCTCTCTCCCCATTTTACTTCAGATCCAAACTTTCAAAAATATAGTTCCCAACTACCAAAGGTCCTCTATATTTACCAGTGAGCTCTTGTTACTACTACACTCGGTAGATGAATCTCACAACTTATTTCAATTGATCATTTTGGCATGTGACATAACTGATCACTTCCTTCTTTTTTAAACTCTCTTGTACCTCCACTACCAAACACTGTTATCTGCAGGTTCTCTTCCTAACTCTCTGATTGTTGCTTAGCTCCTTGTTACTCTTTGTGGACTCCTTTTCAGTGTTCCTCCACTTGTGCTCACCAGATCTCCAACTGTAGCTGTCTTTTCACTTTCCCTTTTTAATTGTGTCCATTCATAGTGTTATAAATATTACCTATACGATGACAATGTAGAAGCTCACCTCTCTAGTCATGACTTTTTTACGTAGCTCTAGACCTATATTTCCCAATCCCCACTGGGAGATTTCATGTGTGTTGAAAAGTCAACATATCCCAAACTGAGCTCACCATCTGCCCGTATACCTAATCCCTCACTCCCGCCTCCAACTTGGATGCCCCTTTTGCTTCTGAATATTAATAAATAGTACCATCAGAAATTTGGGATTCACCAGGTCCTTCTGCTTCTACCTCATAAATGTGCTGTTTTTCTTTCTTCTATTTTACATCCCTGCCTCAATTCGTCAATTCTTCCTGGATTTTTGCAGTGAGTTTTCATCTTATCCCCCAACTTAAGTCTTGCTTAACTCTTCATATTTCAGAAGCATCTTCTTGAAGTGTGAATCTGTTCATGCAATTCTCCTATTCACATCCTTTCATGGATCTCTACAGTCTTTGGAACAAAATTTAACACTTCAAGCTGCAAAAATGGTCTGTATAATTTGATCACCACCTGTGATCTCAATACAAGCTCTTATCACCTCCTTACTCCCACTCCAATTCCAGTCAAAGTTACTTGCAAATTCCTAACCCCATTTATTTTTCTGTGTCTTTTTCCTATGTGCCATTATTTCTACTTGGAACATCTATCCACAGTCCTTTAATTTCTAGTTAATTTCTTCACCTAGAAATTTCTATGTAATATCTTAGTATTCTGCATTCCCAATATGCCCTTTGTATTTCCTCTTTCAAAGCACTTATAATCCTGTATTGTGATTTTTTCTATATTAAACAACGAATGCCTTGAATTTGAGGACTATGATTCTATGCTCTGTTTCTCCACATATATGGTATTGTGTCTAGTGAATAATAACAAATTGCTGCTATGAAAACAAATAGTTCACCCAATATTTGTGGCATTCACCCAGAGTCTAACATCCAACCAGTCATTGTGTATAGAGCAAAACCACATGGAGTGATATATTATAACTCTGTCTACATGTAGTTTATAACATGATCAGGAAAACAGAATGAATATGTAACATACACAGCATTTTGAAATGGCAAATAACAAATGAATGGTGAAACCAAGAAGTGACAAAGGAATTCATGGGAAATAGAGACCACTAGGTACTCATTCAGCTGCTCAAAAAAGCTTTAAAGAAAAGATAAGACTATGCTAAGCATAAGTACAGTAAGAGTCTACAGAAGAATTAAGAATAGTGAGCACCTAGATATTAAGTCTCATGAGGTCAGGAGACAAATCAATTTTGTTCATTGCTCTGTCTCTGAGGCCTACAACATGGCTGGATCATAGTAGCTGCTAAATAAGCATTTGTGTTGAACTGAATTTTAAACTGTGCATCTGGTGATGCAAGAAAACATCTGTTTTAAAAAAAAGGCAGCAGTTTTCTTCATTTGCCATTCCATAAAAAGGTATTTGTGTGTGTTTACTAGAACTCTTTCCTCAAAAGTGAAATATTGCTTCACTCTTTGGTTGGCAAATGTGTTGTTTCAAGATGGAGAAGAATCTACTTTAAATGAAGAGAAAGCTATTTCAGTCCATAATTCTCAGAGCCAATTTTGGATCTTAAAATGCACTTTTCATCAAAGAACCTTAACAAAAAGATCCCTGCCAATGTAACCAAGACATCTAAAAATATTTCATTCTAGAGCCAAGCTTTCCACTCAGGAGCATTCTAATTGAAATCACATTCTTCCAAAGATCTAGCATTGGGCCAACAGTCACCTGAGTAAGCTACCAACCTCACCTTCACGAGTAAGAACTCACAACTGTATGACATTTAGGAATTCTGCACTTTCCTTACATTTATGCTAGATTTCCATGTTTTCCTGGAACTTTTTTGTACTCAACAGAGCTACTAAATAAACCAAACCAGAAATACATATAACTTTGAGTTGGAAGTCAAATTAATATGTCCCCTCTCAATTCACACATAAAAAAAAAAAGAAAAAAAACAAACTTGAGACCTAGTATATTACCTTTAGGGCAGCAGCTGGAGTGGACACAAATTCTCTTGAATGATAGCCTGTTATTCAGTCTTCTACATAAGCTATGTTCATGGAACATCAACACTTTCACATATATAGTTTTGTTAATTCTGGTAGTCACCTGAAATAGGTACAATGGGACTATTCCTCCTCTTTAACAGGTGAGGAAATTTAGCCCTGTCCATCTGTGAATTCCCTGAGGATGACTGAGCAGCAGAAGCAGAACTAGTATTCAAGACTCCTGATTTGGTTCAGATTTTTTGATCATTGTCATTTACCAAGAGTATCACATTGACATGTCTCTTTTCCTTCAGTACAAATGAGTCAGTAACAATCTAAATGGTCTGGAGCCTACCATCCTTCAAAGGAAGATTCGCCATAAAAAGAAAGTTACAATTACCAGAGGTTGCAGGTAATAAAAGATAATGAGGCAAAAACATGTATGTTAATCGCTTTTGAGGTTTCATTTAAATAATCAACCATTCTTTCAGAACTAAAAATAATCAAGACATATTAACACTTTTAGACCCCTATACTAGAGGTAATATGCCACAAGCATCTTTATTTTATTTACACACCAATGATGAAATTTCCCATCTGTTGCTTCAAATCAAATAAGCATACTTAAAAATAACATACATCACAAAATTTTTCTTTGAAGGATTAATTTAAGTCACTATAATGTTAGCTGAAATAAGTGTTAATTTTTCAACAAGTAAAAAATGTGTCTGGACAAGTCCACTGGTAGCAGTAGGCTAAGAAAGGAATCTGGCATGGAATTTTTAACATTTCGTTCTAATCATTAATGCTGCAGTACTGGCCTATTTACAACCTGACATTTGTTTTTGCACTTTCAACATCCCATGATTTTTCATCAACAGTAAATAGCTTTAAGAGATGTCACCCCGCCTTAGCTGGGTCTATATTTTGACTAGCAGGTCTTGGCATTGTGTCCAGCTCAGATACCTCTCCAAAATGCTGTATGCAGGTAAAAGGTGAACAAAATTTAAAACACACACACACACACACACCACATACACACACACAAACACACAGCACAGCACTACTCTAAACAGTTGGGGGATATAATATATCCAAGTTCATAGCTGACCTATCACAGGTGACCTATCATCTCATCATTGTTTGTTTAGAATCTATTTCCTAATTTTCCATAGAACACCATTTTTGTGATGCTCCAAAGAGGGTTGTAAAAAAATAAATAAATAAAAAAGGCAAAAGAAAGCAGCCTAATTTAACCACATGCAGGACGCACAGAACCACATCTGATTTCTGTCATCACTTTGTGTCTAGCAACACAATTTAGATTCAAGTATATTCGGGACTTAGGAAGTACCCATATTAGGACCTTTTTAAATTTTTCTAGTAAAACTCAAAATTTAAACTAATGAAAGACCTCTAGAATTCCACAAAAGCGAATATTTGTGCATCTGAGAAATTAGTTTCCCAAGGAAAATGTATTCTCTAGACACACAGGGAATTTTCATAATATGTGGGAAATCTGTGGTTCTGAATCACCCAATATTGTCTCAGTCTGTGTTTATATCCTATATGAAAAAAGCCTTCCCAATAATTAGAATATAAGAAGATACATGGCATTAAAACTTTGTGGAAACTTTATAGAAAGAGTTGAATATTCCCTGGAGTAGTTATGTTTTATAATGTCATAATGCTAATGACTATCACCTGTCTTTGGACAATGTATAGGGATGAGGTTAGTTATTTGAGTTTTCTCTCTATTTAAACTCTGAGAATATGAAAATCTGCATAATGTTAAGAACATATCAACTACTTTTGCTGTCTTGAGTTAATTAGTAAATGTCCTAACTTTCAAGTCCTGATGGCTGGCTGAGAAGTCTTTTACATAAAACTTTACACACTACACCCTTTTCTTTATTAGTGCATTTCATTTCTAGGAAGAACCATGCCACAACAGTCTTCTGAAATGTGCGGTGTGCTTTCAGTATTGAAAGTAACATTACCATCTTACAGTCAAATGTGGCCTTTCTAGACAGACTTTTCCAAGGGAGAAAACTTTAACAACACAGAGTAGAAAAGTTACTGGAGAAAGAAGCAGCCCAAGTATTCTGGGGTATCTAGGACACTTGTCATGGTTTTGTCTGTCTGCAGTGCCCCCACATGGGCAGCAGGGGGCGCTCCTGCATGAAACAAACCCCCCACAAGTGTCCCTGGTCAGGAAGAGAGAGGCTTTTTCTCAGTATTTGCCCCAATTCCAAGGAGGCAGCCACTAAGGAGTGCTGCTGTCCATAAACTGTACAAGCTTAGGACACGCAGTGTACAACACTGCAAAAGTGACTAGATAGGGCACATGGGTCTTAGCCTACCTTCAGAACACAGGGTGGACAATTTTTTAATTTATTTTTGTGGGGAAGAGACATTAAAAGAGCAGGTGAACAATTGTGGGGGGAGGTGACAGCCATCAGCTTGTAAAAAGGCCATATCTGAAAGCAACAAGTGGACATCTGTATCCCAGGGTCATTTATTTAGTCTATTAGCGACAGTTTAGTTTGTAAGATTATATTCCTTGTGAAATAGCCTCAAAACCGTTCCCTCTTTTCCTGACCCCACTCCAAACTCAGAAATCACTTGATGAACCTGGTTCCTCAATAAACCTTAGGAAATGTAGCTTCTGCAAGGGATCTTGTGCATGTGGTTGTGTTTTGCACATGAATTATGATGCATTTTACTTGCTCTGTACCAATTCTCAAGTATCCGAACCAGGTTGGAAAAATCATTAGGGACCAAAAGCAAGGGCTCTGAAACCTCAAACACAGTGGGTTCCAAAGCAAAATTCCCAGCCCTCATCCCCATTTCATATGCTTACTCATGCTTATGCCACCCCCACTGACTGACCCCTTCCTACTTCCTGTCCCCAAATGAAGGTCTGCAAAGGTACAACTATAAACCTCAGTACTCACCATATTGACTTCGGAAACCATATCGATGCTAGCAATGTCAATGTTCATTCCCACGGCCACAGGGGGACCTGCGAACCAAGATGGCCAGCCACGTGATTTCTCAGAACTTCATTCATTCTCAGCAAGAGTAGTCCCTGGGCTTGGGGTATTCTGCCCCAGATCCCTCCCCCCGCTGTTCACCCTCATTGCTCCTTTTTAAAAAGAGTGCCAGGCACTCCTCTAGGAAACGCTCTATGGAACATGCACACACGTGCCTTTGTGGAAGAGATTCCAATTCTGTCTACATATGTAGCTGTCTCAGTGTGAGAATACACACAACTCACAGAAGCACAGGAATCAGTCTAGCCCGAGGGAATTTTATATATTGCACTAAAACCCCCTCCTCCTCATTCTTTCCCACTGTCCTTCAGTGAGCAGGTTTAACTCTTTGAGCTTCATAAGAGTCTAAAGCAAATTAAATGGGCATAACAGTGTATCTAAGGCTGCAGCAAGGGGTCCTTCGCCCTTCTCCCACCTACCTCCCCACCTACCTTCTGGCGCTCCCGAACCCCCCCCTCCCTCCCACCGCCCTAAGCAGTGGGGCTTCCAGGACTGGAGAATACCCAGACACCAGCCACTTTAAACCATGCCAGAACTCTTCCAAAGTAGGCGGGCACAGGGGATTAATGCCACTTTTCAACCAATTGCCTGAACATTTTATTCTCAAAAATGTTCACGATGGCCTCCAGTAAGCCAGGTTCTCTGGGTACACCATTAACTAAACTTAAGAGGCTCGTATCTCAATGAAGCAAAGGCGGTGAAGCAAAGGATTTTAGCAGTGAAGGTGAAGAACAGCAGTCACCTATAAACTCTAAGAGGGTCTCACTGAAAGACCATCTAAGTGCTGGATACTGACAAATAGGCTTAAGTTTGGATCACTTTCTCAATATGGTAACACAGAGACACATCCGATATACCACATGCAGCCAACAATAGGGAGAGGGAAGGCACAGCGCACACAAAGCTCAAAAGACAGCTTAGGCTATAACTAGGCTGTTTCTTATTTCCAAGGCAACCCCATTACCTCCAAAATCTGGTCTCAGACGAATGTCATAGCCTTTCAGGAGTCTATCCACTGTCTCTTTAACCAGCGACATATTACTAGGGTCATTGACACTAAAAAAAAAAAAGAAAAGACAATAAACAGGCATCAATAAGGCAGCAGGAACAGCGTCTTCAGCATCTATCCGATCCTCACTACAGATCCCTGCTCACAGAGGTATGCAGACAGAGCCCTTCAAAGTGAATGAAAAAGAGAATGCTGGGCACACTTACCTCTGCGCACAGACAGCGGCGATTATTAAGGGGAATGACCAAATCCCAAAGTAGCCCTTTTTCCGGACTCTCCACATCCCTTTAGTTTTTGATGGGATTGAGGGTTTCACTGAAGAGAGGAGATCCAACTTAGTCTGCCCAGTGCAGTAATTCTAATGTGAGGCGCATGCGCACGGTGTACCAAAACATCAAAGGGGCAGCGGCGGCTGCCTGGGACCGAGCAGATTTTCTTGCTAAGGAAAAAAAAAAAAAAAAAAAAAAAAAAAATTAAAGGGAGAAAGAAAAAACATATATGTGTACAACATATACATATTGAATATCACCCCACTGGAGGGCCCAGAGTAAAATCTTTGTTTTCCTTCCGTTAAGACAAAAAACTAGAGCCTCGGGTAAGTTTTGGTAGTTGCGGGAGGCAGTTTTGCACCTCACGGGTTGTGGGTTTTTGGGGCGTGTATGTATGTTTCCTCTTAAATATGCAAAACCAGATTAGGAATTTAAAAGACAGCAGGTGTGGAGTGCTAGTGGAAGACGGGTGCCTGGGAGCCCATTTCTGGTCTCAACAAGCCTATGAGGCGAGGAGTTTGAACTTTATTTCCCGGAGAATAGCATCCCCTGCGTGGGGCGAGACGTGTGCTGGAGGTGGGGGTTGTGCGGCGGGGGTTGGGGGGAGGGACGGTGGGTGCAGTAGTCGAAGGGGGAGGAGGAAAGAAACCAATGGGAGAAGTGCTGAGCAATCCATTGGATTTGGGGCGGGGGGGGGGGGTAGAGAATAAGAAATGGAAAAATAAAAAGAAAGAAAAAGAAAAGAATAAAATGGTGCCTGGTCTCTTCTAGGAGTCAAGGAGCAAGCTTTTCTTCACTACTCACGAGCGATTTCTTTCTCCTTCTCCTCACCCTTTACCCCCTATTCCCAGAGAAGAAAACGTCGGGTCCCGGTTTCTTGCCGTGTGACGTGCCTGACCCGCTAGTCCGGATTATTTATAGAAGGGGGGGGGGCGAGGGGAGCAGAAAGGCAACGTTCCTCTCCAGGTTTCGGTCTGATTCTGCATTGGGAAATTATTAGTGGGGAGGGTGGGTTTGGATCAGGGGTGCTGGGACACGGGGCGTGGGGAACGCGCGTGGCTAGCACCGGAGCCTGGGTGCAGGGTGCGAGGGGGCTGGGGCGGGGACACGGTGCAGGAAGGGCGGGTGGCCCTGGGGCGGACCCCCACCCGACGCCCCCTCGGAGCACGCGCACAGGCGCGCGCACGTGAAGGCACTCTCCCCACCCGCCCCCCGCCCCTCCTTACCTCGCCTGCTAGCGCTCGCCGCCCATCCCGCCGCGTGCTGAGCTGGAGCCTCCGGCCTCTCTGCCCTAGGCGGAGAGCCGGGCGTGGGCGGCCTGGGACACCTGGCTATTCCGGGGATGTGTGTGCCTCGGGACGGGAAAGCCAGAGCAGTCCCTAGAAGGCAGCAAAATGAGGATGGGGCCCAGGAGCGCCAGGGGGCCCGGTGTTCTCCCCCGGTCTCCGCGCCACCCCTCGTCCTCGCTTCCCTTCCCAGGGCGGGGGACACTCTCACACCCTGAGGTTGTCTCTTCCCTCCCGCCCGAGGCTTTGCCGGACTCCCCACGGCTGCCGAGTCCCAGAGGAGGCAGCGAGCGAGCTCTGTGGTCGGAGAGGGAGGGAGATACTCAATTCAGGGCAGAAATGTTTCCTCAGCTCGCGGGAGAGAGACGTGCCGCGGGCGCCGCGGGCTGCCACTAGGCTGGGATCTGGGCCGCGTTAAGGAGCCCGAACCCAAGGCTGGGACGAATGCCTCCCCGCTACTCCCGAGTTATCTTGGAACAGGGGAGGGGGGGGGAGGGGAGGGAGGGCAGGTGCTCCCGGCGGCCCCCCCCTACTCCTCGGTGCAGAACTGGAAAAGCGAGAGCGCAAACCTACATCCTTGGACCCAGAGCAGTTTTCGCTTCTCACTCTTGAGGGCTGACCGTTGCTGTCTATTAACTGAGCGCTTACTACTTGCCTGGAGTGCTTTGTTAATACAACAATCCTAGGATTTAGCCCTCACCTCAGTTTCCCCATATCGATTTAGAAACTGGCACACTGAAGCAAGCAACTCGCCCAAGGTCACCTAGGAGGCGAGAGGTGGAAACAGAATTGGACTCCAAAGCCAGCGTCCCTAACCACTAGACTAGACAGGCTTGGTTCCCACGTCCGAGACCTTGCCGGCTGCCGGCTCTCGGCCGCGGCGCAGTTCCCCCGGCCCGAGGAGCCCTCGGCCGCTGCGGGAGTGGGAGGCGCGCGCTTGCGGGCCAAGTCGGAGAGGAGGAGGGGCGCTCGCCGCCCGCAGCCGAGGCAGGGGCTGGCGGCGCTCGGCCGGCTCTCGGTCCCCGCAGCACCCGGGCCTCCCCGCGGTCCGGGTCCGAGCCTTGCTCCTGACCCATTTACCTCCGGACAACCTCCTCCCCCGCCTAGGTCAGAGGGTCATCCTGGGGAGGCTTGGGGGGGAGGGTGGAGGCGGGAGGGCTTTGAGGCGGGAATCCGAAAGCGCCCCTGGAGGAAACGCGAGCGGGAAGGAAGAGCTGTGTGCCTTCACCGAGTAAGGGAGTTTCTGAATTAGGGACAGGTGAAAATCAGCGCCGTAAACGAGAAAGGTGAAATCTGTAATTCTTCCATCATTAATTACTCAGGTTGCGAGTTACAGGAAAAAATATAGACCCATGATAGAGCAAAATTGCCAATTTTCCTCCATTTCTTTTTACATTCTCTACAATGGGAATCTTTTACACAAGCGAACGTCCTGAAGGAAGAACAAAGTTTAGATTACTAGCATTACGTCCAGCGGATTCCTAAAGCAGTTTGAACCCCAAGTAACTAACTGGTGAAACCCTAGCAATCTTGTCTTTTCCTTCCGACTTTTATTTATCCTTGTTGCACTTTCTGCACTGCCAGCCTCTCCCGCTTACGCTCTCTTCAGTTTGGGTTAGGAAAGAAAAATCAGTAAAAAGAACAGTACCACAAATACTGTCATTCAGCAGTAATAATAACAGCCCAGTGAAGAGTTAAACAAGTACTTATTGAAGGCTTACCTTATACAGAAAATTAAGGGAGAGGGGCAAAGAGTTAAAATAACTTGTGTCTCAGCATGTAAAACAATAGCACAGTGCAAACTGAGAGTTTCAAAGGAACTGGAGGCAGAACTTTGGGTTTAAATCCCAGTTTGAATACTCCGTATCTTTGTGACTTGGACAGGTCAGTTAGCCTCTCTAAGCCATGGTTTACTCCTGTGTAAAACTGAGAATGATAATTGCACCTTCTCCATTTGATTTTACAATGACATAAATATATGTGGAGTATTGGCATGAAATTAACAAATATTAACAATTTTTAATAATAAAGCATATGAGACAGGAAAACAACAAGGTTTAATAGCATTAATCTATATAGTCTGAGAGGACATAAATTTAATGCAATTATCATAGACTGGCTTGAGAAGAGAGAAACAGACATTTCAAGGGAATTAAGGTTAAAAGGCAATGTATGAAACCAATCAAAAGTAGAAAAATATTTTCTCTATTGTAATCCAGGGATCTATTACCAATAGATGTTACAACTAACAAAGAGATATTTCCACTAGCTATAAAACTGAGATCAACTTATACCTGAAATGGCCCGTTTAATTGTACAGCAGACTTCTAGGACTTCTCTAGGACTTCTCTCCGGAAGACTGATATCGCTACCTAGGAATGTGAAAATTGGAACAATAATGTGCAAGGGAGGGCACTACTGGAATCTGAAGATGTATCAGTTGCTGGAGAGCATCCTCTGTGATCCAGATACACAATGAGAAGGCAAAATTGTAAGTACTATTTAGAGATCATGACTCAAAATCATCTCTGTGCATGAAGCATATAAATGCCAGATAAAAGCAATCATCAATCATCTGCCCTAATCTTTACTAAAATAGTCATTCATTTATTCAGTAATATGTACTGGGCACCTACTCTATGTCAAACATTATTTGACAAGCACTGGGGATGACATGTGGTAAAGGCAGACATGGTCCTTATCCTCTTGGAGTTCACACTCCACACGGGTAGAGCCATTATAGAAGTAATAACTGGTGTAGCATGATGTGTAAAGTGGGAAAGACAGGATATTATGGAATCTATAATTGCTGCAAATAAACCAGTTTATTGAATAAAACTTGCTGGATAAATTCATGCTTCAATTGAGATTTGAAAGATGGGTAGCCTAATGAAGAGTTGGGGCAAGAATGTTCCAGGAAGAAGAAATAGTATGTGCAAATATCTTGGGCCAAGAGAGGATAGCATAGATGAAGAATGAAGGAAGAACCCTGAGACTAAAGGAGAAGGGTAAGAGTGGTCCCAAGAGTGATGCAGTTAGAGATCTGGGCAGTAGCAATTTGGGACCATTGATCTGTTGAGGTAGGGGAATGACAGAGTAGTTTTAGTGACACTGGAGGAAGATGGTAGTAGCTGTAGTGAGATCTGTTTTTGCAGGAATCCAGAGGAGAATTGATGTTCACCTGAATTAGGATAGTGACAGTAAATATGTAGAGAAGTGGCCCAAGTTATGTGATAGAACTGACTACACTTTGTGACAGATGGAATATGGGGAATGAGAGAGGTATCCAAAGATGACTCACACATTTCTGGTTTGAGTAGTTCAGTAGTGGTGCTGGAAAAAGTTGCTGGAGATAATACACTCAGTTTGGGTCACAGTTTAAGTTTAAGGTACCTGCTAGACATCCAAGGCACACTGGATGTTTTGATATATGCACCTGAAGCTCAGAAGTGAGGGTTGAGGTGGGACCAATAGAAAATTTCCATGTTTCATCCTAACACCTTTGTTGCCCTTTCCTGCTTTGTATTTTCTTTAGAAATATACTACCGTTATATTTTACACATTTTATTTCATCTTACTGCATGGAATAAAAGTTAAAAAGAAATCACAGAGATTTTTATCTGATTTACTCACTGCTGTATTCCAGTACTAGTGCCTATAGTAGACACTTAATACATATGTTTTAATGAATGAGTATATTTGAAGATGCTGAGGGTGTAAATAACTTAAATCATAAGAGCACATAAGACTTTTCTCAGGAGGATGAGCAGAATGAGGATACTAGAGGATCTAGAAGGAATCTTCTGGTAAAAGACAGTTACAGCCATCAAAAGACTCAAATTAGGACTGGCCTAAAAGGTAAGAGGAAGATACTGTGGTGATAAAAGCCAAGGAAAGAGAATATTCTGATAAAGGACTGTTCAGCTGTATTAAATTCTTAAAATGTATGTTAATTTTGGAGTAGACATTATGTGCATATGGTATAAAATACAGAAGGTAATGCACTCTGTCCCTCTGCCACCCTGATTCCTTCCCTGGAAACTAACACAACTCCGTGGGGAGGGGGTAATGTGGAATTCTGTATCATAGCCTTTTATCTGATGAAGAACAAGTATGGAATATGCCCACGGTGCCAGGTCAGTTTCACTGACCTGCTGCTGGTGGTGAATCATCAGCAGTGATGATTTTGGGGAAGGTTTCATGGAACATGGGTTACCTATTTTGCCAAATCATTTAAAT
The DNA here is from genome assembly GCF_007474595.2 of Lynx canadensis. Lineage (NCBI taxonomy): Eukaryota > Metazoa > Chordata > Mammalia > Carnivora > Felidae > Lynx > Lynx canadensis. Next base: position 187,159,670 of record NC_044303.2, on the reverse strand, counting down.
ACTTTTTAAATGATTACTTTTCAAAAAAAGTATTTAAAAATGTACTATTACTTTTTAAATGAATAATGGATCTTTTAGCTTTAAATATTGATTGGGGTATAAATAATATTTAGAAATTTCAGTAATACTAAAGACTAGGGAGAACATCAGAAACACTATGTAGGAAGAAAATATACATTTATTACTTTCAGTACATACAATAATATAAACTTACCAATTACTAATAAAGTGTGTCAAGTATATGGCTTCCTGGAACCTAGTGTAATATACAAATAAGAATCATTTTTAAACAATATTTACATATATCTTATGCATTAATGCACCTTTATTTATTTGTATATGCTAAAGGATCCTAGAGTAGTTTAACTGTTATAAAATTTTTTTTCTCTTATGCTAATTAAAAATACCCTTTATTTATATGTCTGGCAAACCTTGCTTTCACAGACACTGGAAAATAAAAATTATCTCTAAATTATAAATTGCAAGTATGGGCTTATGTCTTAATGATGTTTTATCACATAGAATTAGAAATGTGAATTCTATGTTCACTGAGTCCTGAGTGTTTCTCCTTCAACAGTTTAAGACTAACATTAAGTCTGAGTTTCTGTAAAATTCTTGGCCATAGTAAGCCTGATGACATAAAAACCAATTTAAACTATTTAACTGAAAATTAACATGTAATATAGTATAGCAATATTAATGTGTCACATAGTGTTTCAAATTCTCTGCATATAATAATATTTAATCCTTAATATGCCTATGAAAGGTTATTATTACAATATTTCATATATGAAGAAATATAAGCAAAAATTAAGTGACTATAAGATTATACAGTTTATAAAAAATACTGAAGGACTCAGGCCTTTCCTGATAACTATCAACTTTATAAATAAAACTTCCATAAATTTGTCTACTTTACAGTCAGTTCTCAGCATGTCTCATCTAGTGAGTTTTATAACAAAATAAAATCTTAGCCCAAAGGATCTCTGCATCTAACAGAGATTTGATAACAATCAGATGACCAACAGGAAATTTTCAGGGCTTGAATTACCAGATTTTTTGAAGGTCCTTTTACCTTGCAGCACCACCTCAAATTAATCGATCTTGAAGAGTACAGAAAAGTGTACCTTAAAGTACAAAATGAAATTACTGATGCTCCAAATGGAGGTAAATTGTTAAATGAGGAAATTGCCTAACTTCTGACACCATGGGGATACTAATTGTATTCAGTCTCAGTAGTAACAAAACACCACATCCCTTATCTTTTTACCAACCACTTCTCCAAACCTGAAGGAGGAGGAGAGGTGTGCCTCATCAATACAAGTGAAGGAACAAAACTGATGTACGAGCAGTGACATTGCAGATTCTAAGGAGTAACTTTTGAAAATTTCCGTCAGGTTTGTTGGTTACTTAGGGATGAGCTTTGAGGGATGGCCAAAGATAGGTAATCCACTATGACCAATGGAGTTTTCCAGGATGTGGGTCACACCACGCTGAGGCCCTTTCCTGATGCTCCTCTCCCAGGACTATTATCCACTAGCTGCCTGAATTAGAGAACCTAGGTTTACAAGCCTTTAGAGGGCCTATAAAAATGCTGTAATCTTGAAAAAAAATGTACATATTAGCTCCAAATTAGAAAAGCAAACTAAATGCTGAAATTAATGTTTAATTAAATGTCTATAAAACATAATATTATGTCTATAATTTTAAACTTAAATTTCACATGGGAAATACATTTTTTAAAAATTTTTTTTTTCAACGTTTATTTATCTTTGGGACAGAGAGAGACAGAGCATGAACGGGAGGGGCAGAGAGAGAGGGAGACCAGAATCGGAAACAGGCTCCAGGCTCTGAGCCATCAGCCCAGAGCCTGACGCGGGGCTCGAACCCACGGACTGCGAGATCGTGACCTGGCTGAAGTCGGATGCTTAACCGACTGCGCCACCCAGGCGCCCCGAAAATACATTTTTAATATGTTTTATTTTATATGTCATGGGGCCTCCACGAGTTAGAGGACTCGGGCATATGAAGGTTGTGAAAATCTCCAGCTGTCATCAGCTTCAAGGAAAGTTAGTCCTTTCCCTACTTCAATCTAAACCAATTGTAGAGTCTTGCTTTTTGTTTTGCTTTGTTTTTTTCTTTAAATTACCTTCAGAAACATCTCCATTTGCTAATTCTACAAGGGACTTGTATTCTTATTTTATTATTCTCTATGCTCACTACATTCACCTAACTTGTATGAGACACTCATTAATTGATAAATTGTAATTCCAATTATTCATGACTAATACATATTGAGTGCTTGATTACTAGCTTGTTTATTCTGTGATGAACATCAACAATTACTCATTTAACTCTGTGAAGTATTATTCAGTGCTCTTGGGATTGAAAGGGACAGAAACCAAATTCAAACTAGCTAAAAAATGAATACTAGGTCATGTTAAGGGTGTTCAACTCTGAGTGCAGGTAAATTGAGAAGACTCAAAGTTCTGTTTTATGAAGTTTGGCTTCCAAAGATAACCATAAACTGGCTTCGTTTAGCAACACTGAGAAGATTAGCAATTTAGTTACACCACCCAATTCTGGGGGCTTGGATCCCACTCCTATCATCAATCAGTCACTTGCCCTGGATCCTGAAGCTGGGATAAACCATATTCAAACAATATGGACTGTGAATGGTTGAGGAATAATGACCCAAAGTAAGACTATTAATGTTCTGTTACCAGAAAGAGAGGAAATGGATGCTGAACAGATAAAGTCACAGATATCTACTAGAGGTGGAATAGGTATTATTACTAACCATATGCTTTAGATACAGAAATTATGACATGGGGACTTGAATGTTGCTAGAAGAAGAATCCAAATTCACCATATCTGTCTTGCATGAATGTCCCTGCAACTGGCCAGGAAGGATGAATGAATGAATATATCAATCTAGGACATCTGGTCTCTCAGATTCATGTCAAGGGTGGATGATTGCTACATTACATTTTAGCAGCTCACATAATCATATGTGAAACAATCACCCTGAAAACTGTTTTTAAAAAGTCATGGTATAACTGAGTAAACATAAGTAAATACATGTAGGAAATGATATTAATAAAATTATGAATGAGAATAACCAGGGATAAAAGGTCCTCATAAATTAATATTTGAGTAACTAAGACCTATTAGTAAAAACATTATAATATTAATGTCAAATAATTGTATTAGCTCTACTTACACATAGTAAAACCTTATCAATATATATTGAATGAATGAATTCCACAGCAACATTTTTGCTAAGTATTTAAATAGAATAGTAGCATATTAATACTCATAGAATAGCCTCTTAATTAGTGTTAATATGTGATTTTTCTTAATAATAAAAATATACTTTTGTTTGGTATTTAACCATGACACATAAGTCATTGTTGATACCAAATGACCTTTCCTGATACTGGTGTTCTCACCTGTCTACACCTCATTAATTTTCACAAAATACTATGAGGTAAGTTCTAATATTATTTGTCTTTCACAATATTATGAAAGTGTCAAGATTTTGTGATTGAGAAAGCTTCTCCGCAGAAAAGGAGGAGGAGAAGTAGTCAGTCTGTAAGAGTGAAGATTTTCTTTAATTGGAAACCTTAAGAGTAGGTGATAACAACCAATGTTTCCTTTCATGTTTTAACATAATTCTCCCATATTAGAAACTGCATGAAGACACATTTTGTTCCTACTTCCTGAGAAAATGAATTTGCTTTCAGGTTCAAATAAATTATTAACAACCATAAAGGAAGTGTCCTACTGAGGGATGTGGTATGTGGTAGCCTAGAGCACAGCCATTGCATTATAAAATAAAGACAGTGCCTTTCAGGATAGAAAGCCCAACAGCCAATATCTATCAGTGTTATTTTTATGAGTGTAATGTCTTTTTTAAAAAAAATCCCAGTTTTCTTGAGATATAATTGACATAGGGCTGTATGGGTTTGATGTGTATAGCTTAGTGATGTGACTTACATATATTATGAAATGATTACCACAATAAGTGTAGTGATACCCATTATCTCATATAGATACAAAAAAGGGAAAAAAGTTTGTTCTTGTGATAACTCTTAGCATTTACTTTCTTAACAACTTTCAAATATGCCATTCAGCTGTGTTAACTATAGTCATCATGTTGTAGATTACATCTCTAGTACTTCTTTATCTTACAACTAGATGTTTGTACTTTTTGACCACCTTCCTCAAATTATCCCTCCCCTCCCCTCCACCTCTGGTAACCACAACTCTGGTCTTTTTTCTACAAGTCTGTTTATTTGTTTATTTGTTTTTTAGATTTCACATGTAAGTGAGATCTTACAGTATATGTCTTTGTCTAACTTATTTCACTTAGCATTGAACTCCCTCAATTTCCATCATGTTGTCACAAAAGGCAGCATTTCCTTGGTTTTTATTCCATCGTGTATGTGTTCTTCAACTTCTTTATCAATTCATCCATCAGTGGACACTTAGGTTGTTTCCATGTCTTGGCTCTTGTAAATAATACTGCTATGGATGAATGTCAGGGTGCAGATATCTCTTCAACATAGTAATTTATTTCTTTTGAATATATTCCCAGAAGTAGAATTGTTGGATGATATGATAGTCCTATTTTTAATTTTTTGAGGAACCTTCATACTGTTTTAGAAAGTGGCTGTACCAGTTTATAATCCCATCAACAGTAGACAAGGATTCTTTTATCCACATCCTTACCAGCATTTATCTTTTGTATTTTTGATGCTAGCCATTGTAACAGGTGTGAGTTGATGTCTTATTGTGATTTTCACTTGCATTTCCCTAATGATTACTGACATGGAGCACTTTTCCATGTGCCTGTTGGCCATTCTTTTGTCTTCTTTTGAAAAATGTCTATTCAGGTCCTTTGTCCATTTTTTAAAATGTTTATTTATTTTTTTTGAGAGAAAGGGAGAATGTGTGCACAGAGAGGGGCAGAAAGAGAGGAGAGAGAGAATCCCAAGCAGGCTCCGCACTGTGGGGCTCAATCCCCAAAACTGTGAGATCCTGACCTGAGCCGAAATCAAGAGTCCAATGCTTAACTGACTAAGCCACCCAGGCACCCCTCTTTGTCCACTTTTAAAATTGTATTATTTTATTTTATTTTTTTGCTAGACATACTTTATTGTAATGAGAGTTTAGAACTAAGTGACTTAGCTGTTGGAGCCAATGATAATTCAACAAGAAGCAGTGAGTACTTTGGGAGTTTGGTAGGCTTCAAAGATGCACTTTACTGAGAAGTTCGCATGTAAACCCTGATGCTTCAGGAGATGATTGTAGATATATGGACAGAGATTTAAATAGGATAGTATCACAACATGTATCAGCTTTCTTTCCATCCTGATTAAACTGCCAAGAAAGTCTCAGTTTGATAGCAACATGTCATCAACATTCCCCTAACAACTTTGTTCCTTCTCTATTTTAACTGAGAGATGTAAATCTTCAGATCCAAATGTATTGATCTTTCTTATTATGGTTATATTCCATTTATGGCCAGTAATATTAAATTTACACAAAAGGTGGTGATACTGCCTTTCTTTAAAATACATTTATGCAAGTTAAAGGTGAGTAAATTCAAGAAACTACTGACAAAAATAACAGAGCAGGTGGCACATGCATTTGACAAAAATAATGTAGGTAGTATATAAAAATTCTGGTATAAAAACATTTGGGAAACTGACTAAATAATTTGGGCAGGATCAATCTGTCAAAGTTCTTTTTTTTTTTTTTAATTTTTTTTCAACGTTTTTTATTTATTTTTGGGACAGAGAGAGACAGAGCGTGAACGGGGAGGGGCAGAGAGAGAGGGAGACACAGAATCGGAAACAGGCTCCAGGCTCCGAGCCATCAGCCCAGAGCCCGACGCGGGGCTCGAACCTACGGACCGCGAGATCGTGACCTGGCTGAAGTCGGACGCTTAACCGACTGCGCCACCCAGGCGCCCCTAATCTGTCAAAGTTCTAAAAGAGAAATTCTCATAGTTTAGGCTACAGTGAAAGCCTTCTAACTCTTAAGAATCTATTATTATCAAATGTCACTAGTGTGAGTGACCAGCACCCAGAAGATATGAGATGAAACTAAACATCATAAAACAGCAAAGTCATCTCTATATGTAGGGTATCAAAATCTAATTCAGTAATTCAATGAATATCCTGAGCATCTATGTATTTGCAAGTGTTCTTGATTCTGGGGTAAACAAAAAGATTCTTCCTTTCAAGGAGCTAAGTTGTAGCAGAGTGAGGAGGATAGCAAAAATAATTAAACAGTAGAATATTAATGTCACAAGAAAGGTATAGACCAAGAAGAACCTAATCCAAGGAAAATTGAAGGAAAAATAGACCACAACCGGTTAGAATTAAATGAGAAAGCCTTTACTGAAGAGATGCTATTTGGGGGCACCTGGGCTCAGCAAGTTAAGCATTTGACTTTGGCTCAGGTCATGATCTCATGGTTTGTGGGTTTGAGCCCTATGTTTAGCACTGTGCTGACAGCTCAAAGCCTGGAGCCTGCTTCAGATTCTATGTCTCCCTCTCTCTCTCTCTCTCTCTGTCCCTCCCCAACTTGTGCTTTCTCTCTCTCTCAAAAATAAATAAATAAGCATTGAAAAAAAAAATAGATGTGATTTGAAATGGACCTAGAAGGGTGGGTAATGGAAACATTTGAGGTAAGTTTCCTCATTGGCAAACCAGTGTCTGGCTAGAGAAATAAATGACTGGCAATGTCAGCCGTGATGTGGAAAACATTGACATCAGGGTGAAGATTTCAAGTTATGTAAATAGATGTAAGATCTGGAATCCAGTCATCCTTTGATCATTTATTGGCTATGTTATAGTTGCCACATCATTTTGAGAAAACCTTTTCTGATAGTAAATATTTTAGGTTTTGTAGGAACTTAAGTATGCAGTAGTAGCATGAAAGCAGTCATATAAACTTCAACAATACAGAGAGGTCAGGGAGCAAGGAGCAATAAAGAAGGGGAAAAAAGACAAAAACAAAACACTACTGGGAAAATATGGTAAGATCTTTACCAGGAAACGAAGTAAACAAACAAAACACTTCTCATGTTATATAAATCATACTAGTAATTTGAGAGGATCTTGTATGTCACTTCCACGTACAAAGGGGCGTGAGATCTGAAAGGAATGCCATGGCATCATAGATCATTTTAATCTTAGTGTGAAGCTGAACTGACGTGGGGAAGAAACACTACATCTTAGATTCTTTTAAAATTAGACGGGATCCTGAGAAACTCAACAGGAACCCATGGGGGAGGGGAAGGAAAAAAAAAAAAAAGAGGTTAGAGTGGGAGAGAGCCAAAGCATAAGAGACTGTTAAAGACTGAGAACAAACTGAGGGTTGATGGGGGGTGGGAGGGAGGGGAGGGTGGGTGATGGGTATTGAGGAGGGCACCTTTTGGGATGAGCACTGGGTGTTGTATGGAAACCAATTTGTCAATAAATTTCATATATATAAAAAAAAATAAAAAGTCATTACCAAAAAAAAAAAAGAAAAAAAATAAAATAAATTAGACGGGAAAAGCACTGAAGAATTTACTGCAAGAAGCCTGAATAGTGAAATGAATGCTTACTCTTTTTTTTCCTCTAGGGAGTGGGGTTATGTGGCATACAAGGAACTGGCTGCCCCCTTCCATCCTTCTATATGGAGAGGGAGGTATAAATGGGTATGAGAAGAGAAAACCATTAAGATGTTATTTGGATAAAAACTGATGTTCTACCAGAAAACAAAGAAAGTAGAGTAGGAGAGTGATGGTAAAAAAAAAAAGAAAGAAAGAAAAAAAACCCTAAAATTTAAAGTTAAAAAAGTCAGATATCAGTTAAAACAACTTTTGAAGCTTGCAAATCAAACTCATAGTTTTGGAAAGAGCCTCAAGTAATCATTGAGATGTTAAGGTAAAATACAATATGAATTTTTATAAATAAAACAAAAAACTTCAAATAGCTAGCTTGCAGCAGAAATTTCTGGTCTAATCCTTCAAACAGGTTTATTTATTTATTTTCCTCTGTTATTAAGGTCATACAGAAGACTAAACTAGTGCTCTACCTAAATTCCCTCAGATAATTTTTTTATCCTCCCAACCCCACACCACCCACCTACCCCATGCACATTATTTTGGAGTGATTTCTATGAGCAGTACCTGCATTCACCCTCTTCAGTATACCACCCCTTGGGCTACTGGGCAGCTTTGGACCACTGGAAAATACTGGAGAATTTGCAGCCTCCTCAGTGCCCATTAACCAATGATTATGTGGTGGGCAGTAGAGCAATCCTTAAGCAACTTATACTCCAGAGTTTCCTCGTGAAGTCAGGCTCAAACTTACCTGCCTAATGGCTTTGGCTTGAAATTTCACCCTTATTTGGTTTACTCCAACTTCCCTATCTTATTTCCCCTACTTGCTTATCACGTGCCCAAAAGTTTTTCTTTCTTGGTCTGCTTCTGGGGAGTGAGCTTCAGAGCACTGGAAAGTATGAGATCCAATCCAGGGAAAACCTTTGTTTTTGGAAAATAAGACATCATTATTAGAACCCTGCAGATGGGGGCGCCTGGGTGGCTCAGTCGGTTAAGTGTCCGACTTTGGCTCAGGTCATGATCTCGTGGTTCACGAGTTGGAGCCCTGCGTCGGGCTCAGAGCCTGGAGCCTGCTTCCGATTCTGTGTCTCCCTCTCTCTCTGACCCTCCCCCCATTCATGCTCTGTCTCTCTCTGTCTCAAAAATAAATAAACGTTAAAAAAAATTTAAAAAAAAGAACTCTGCAGATGCAAATGATACCATAAGTTATATAAGAAAACAACTACTTTTGTTGTTACTTTCACACTAGCTATGTGATTTTTTTTTTTTTTTTTTTTTTTTTTGGTGGAGGAGGGTGGGGAGGTGAAGAGGAGGTAGACAAGGTACAGCTTCTTCCTGTCTCCTAGTTGTCTCATATGTAATATAAGGCTGTCAAATTAAGTGATCCCTAAAGTTCCTTCTCTATCTAAAATTCTGTGACCTAAATCAGGCAGTTGACAACTATGGATCACTAACCAAACATAGCTTGATCCTGTTTTATAGGCTCATGGCTGAACTCATTATTTTAGATACTATCAATGCTTGCTATTATGCCACAACTACAGAATTGAATAGCATAGGTTGTAGGTCTGTTATCATCCTCAACATTTTTTTAAGTTAGATGCAGAAATTAAGACAAAGTAAGCTTAAATAACTTGCCCACGTCCACAAGGCAAGTAATGGCAGAGCTGAGATTTACATTCAGCCAATCTGCCTTCAGAGTTGGTGGTTTTAGCCACTGTGATCATTTGGGAAGGTCATAATAAAAATGAATGTTAAATCCTTCTGACTCATAGTAACTACATTGTGTTTATTTTGTTTTTGGGAGCAGGGTTAACATTAACAGGAAGACTTGTGAAAGCATGAATGGAGGAGAGGGAGGGGGGGACCGTCTGCAGGTTCCACAAAGTTGTTAGGAAATAACAAGAATAAAATATAGCCTACTTATTTTTTCACCATCACATGCAGTTCTAAAATGTGGTTTTGTGTTCTCTTCATTTTCCCTCATGGTGCAAATCACAGACACGTTCACAAACAAATTCGCAACTAAGATGCTTGACTTGGTCCTTAGCACGCCAGCTCCTGCATCTGTGGAGCGGAACTAATCATTTTAAGTCACTTCTCACCCCTCCTACTTCCTCTGCGATTGCAGTTTTGCTTAGGCAACATGATGGATGACAATGCCAACAGTAGACAATTTTACTTCTGACAATCCACAGTGTTATACTACAACAGCACAGTCTGTTTTATATTTTCTGCTTGTTTGTTTTAGAGCCCATTGACATAAATTCCCTCAACACATATTTGTGTATCCTTTTCCACTGAGTTAAAGACTCATTTGGATGGAACAAGTTCACATACTGATATAAGTGGAGGAAGAAGGAAAAATCCCAAAGAAGATAGGATGGAGAGGCATTTTTCAATTTATTTTCCTCAAATGAATGATAGGATTTAAATCATGGAGGAATAGGGGTAGCTAATATGAACTTATATTTTTTTTAAGAAAAGGTGTTCTTTTCTGGTAAATATTTTGCCACTCACAATTTGACAATTGCATCATGTGAACTTGGCTAAAATAACCTGGTTTGGGGCATTATAGCTCTAATTTAATACCTTTCCTCATGTTGGAAAAGTGGGTGATACATTACTTACTCTGCCCAGGTCAGAGTTTCCTCACGTGGCCATTTTTAGTAGAGTCTGTGTCTGCAGTAAGATTAAATCACTTTCCTTCTCTCTCTCTGCCTGTGTGTGTTCATGCGTGTATGTGCTTGTGTGTGTGTTTAACTTTGCCATAATTAAATGATTGCCTGAGTATACAATTGTGCTAGCCACTGTGATAAGTGCTTAATATGCTTTACTTCATTTAATATTCACATTAATTCTGAGGTCAGGTTTGCTATCTATAATTTTCAAGTGAAGAAATAAAGATTATTAAAAGTTAAGAGGTGGGTCCAAAGTGACAAAACTGGTAAATAATACACCCTAGATCCCAATTCAGGTCAGTGTGCCTTAAATCCTATACAAGAACTCAAACAGATAAAGTATAGATATACTCAAGTAGTAATGTGAACCAAGAAAGATACAGGTTGCCAAGTAGGGATCGATCATAGTGATGAATCTAGAACGACAGAGAGAAGGTTAAGAAGTTGTATTACCAAAGTCAGAATGGTGATAATCATTCACCAAGGTAGTTAAAAAAACGTTTATCCTGGCCAGAAACTTGTTAGAGATTAGGGATTGGGGGACAGGTAGGTGGCTGATGTCCAGAACAGCACAAGGACTCAGAACCAGCATTGAAAGACCTACTAACTCCAACATCTTTCATTAACATAAAAGATGTAAAGGGAGCTGATTTTGAAGCAGAAATTTTCTAAACTAAGAAAACAAATCAGCTTTTGTGGAGCACCTACTTTGTGTTGAATATTGTACACAGGCTGTATGTGTTAGCTTATTTACTCTTCCTCAAAATACAGGAGAGACTAGAGAAGTTAATTTCCTTTTCTACAACTACAGAAGTAGCAAGGCAGAATGTGGATGTGGGGTAGCATTGGGAAGCAGGTTGGCATTTCACTGTAAGCTAAAATTATTTTCATGGGGTGCCTGGGTGGCTCAGTCGGTTAAGCATCCAACTTTGGCTCAGGTCATGATCTCACAGTTCGTGGGTTCAAGCCCCGCATCGGGTGACAGCTCAGAGCCTGGAGCCTGCTTCAGATTCTGTGTCTCCCTCTCTCTCTGCCCCTCTCGTACTCATGCTCTGTCTCTTGAAAATAAACACAATGTTAAAAAAAATTTAAACATTTTTTCATTATAAAGTGGTGCTACTATAAGCTTATAGAAGAAAAAGCCCTGATTATTTAGGGACATTCCAAAGTTTCTTTTTTTCTTTTTTTTCAATAAATTTAAGTTTATTTTTAAGTTTTTATTCAAATTCCAGTTAGTTAACACACAGTGTAATATTAGTTTCAGATGTACAATATAGTGACTCAACACTTCTACACAGCACCATACTTACCACAATAAGTGCCCTCTTTAATCTTCATCACCTATTTAACCTAGCTCCCCATCCTCCTTCCCTATAGTTCTCTCTATAGTTCAGTCTTTTTCTTGGACTTTTTCAGGAAGCTCCCTTCCTTCTTCTCTATAGTTCAGTCTTTTTCTTGGTTTGCCTCTCCATCTCTTTTTTCCCCTTTGGCTCATTTATTTTGTTAAATTCCACATATGAGTGAAATCATAGGGTACTTGTCTTTCTCTGACTTCTTTTGCTTAGCATAATACTCTCTAGCTCCATCTACATTGTTACAAGTGGCAAGATTTCATTCTTTTTTATGGCCAAGTAATATTGGAAAACAAAAGCAAAATGAAAGCTTCTGCACAGCAAAGGAAACAATCAATAAAACTAAAAGGCAACTGATGGAATAGGAGAAGGTATTTGCAAATGACTTATCTGTTTAAGGGTTAGTATCCAAAATATATAAAGAACTTATAAACTCAGCACCCAAAAAATGAATAATCCGGGGCGCCTGGGTGGCGCAGTCGGTTAAGCGTCCGACTTCAGCCAGGTCACGATCTCGCGGTCCGTGAGTTCGAGCCCCGCGTCGGGCTCTGGGCTGATGGCTCAGAGCCTGGAGCCTGCTTCCGATTCTGTGTCTCCCTCTCTCTCTGCCCCTCCCCCGTTCACGCTCTGTCTCTCTCTGTCCCCAAAATAAATAAAAAACGTTGAAAAAAAATTAAAAAAAAAATGAATAATCCAATTAAAACTGGGCAGAACACATGAACAGACATTTCCTCAAACATCCAGATGGCCAACAGACACATGAAAAGATGATCAACATCGCTGATCATCAGGGAAATACAAATCAAAACCACAATGACATATAACCTCACACCTGTCAGAATGGCTAAAATCAACAACACGAGGAACGATAGCCTGTGGACAAAGGGGAACCCTCTTGCACTGTTAGTGGGAATGCAAAGTTTTGTTTTTTTCTTGAAAATTGATTTAAAGAAAGCAAAGGATAACGTATCATGGTTTTGAAAATATCCATTATTTAAATAATATCTACTTGCTTTGAAAGAAATATACATCATTATTCACCCATAGTTTAATGCTATGCATGTGGAATTCAGGTATGAAAATCACTGAATCTGCCCCTGAGACTGGAATAGTGTAGGGAAAATTAGAGAAAAAGCTACAAGGTCTCTTGATGAGTAATATGAAAAGTTCAAAGCAGAAAGCCTGTTTAAAAATAAATTGTGATTCCCTAATACTTTTAATTTTTAGGAGGGTTGTTTATAAAGAATATAATGTACTTAGCATTTAACAACTTGTTTTGTCAAAAGTTTCTCACTAAGATTTGACCCATAAGGAAATGGAATCCAGAGACAAGCCCTGGAAGGCATTAGAATGCATGATGAATTTCTGTTGGCCATCCATATATACCTTTTAAGGAAAGGTAACTATAGAGAACAAACCAAGGGTTGATGGAGAGAGGTGGGTAGGGGATGGGTTAAATGGGTGATGGGTATTAAGGAGGACACTTGTGATGAGCACTGGGTGTTATGTGTAAGTGATAAATCACTAAATTCCACACCTGAAGCCAATTTTAGCATGTATGTTAACTAGAATTCAAATAAAACTTGAAATCAAAAAAGAAAAGAAAATCATAAGTAGTAACTATGCATCAAATTTCCTTTGCTTAAATCTAAAGTTCTCTTCTATGAACTTACACAAACCATGACTTTATATTCTAGCCAAGTTCCTTTTCCCTGGTCTCATTCCTTAAGCTGCGGATTCTTTCCAAAGTGGTTTACTTGCTCTGTTTCCCTTCACAACTTCAAGGGGTGCAGCAGGTACATCTGAAGAATTCCTTTTGCTCCATGACCTTCCAGGCATTCTTTCTTCAGCCCAGAATTACTTCTGGACCCTCATCTAGGTCACTCCTTCCTTCACTACACTCTGTTTACACTGGCCACCCACACCAAGCAGACTCCTGCCTCTGAGCTTTGCCCCTGTGGTCCTTTGCCTGGAATATTCTTCCCCCTTTCACATGGATAACTGAATGTCCAGGTCTCGTCATCTCACATGTAACCTGTTCAGAGTGGTCATTCCTATGCTTCTCCAACTCCAGGCAACTCTCTCTGTCCTGTTACAGCCATTCACTATCTTCTTTTCTGAGTTGTTGTTGGTTTTTTTTTTAAACTTGTTCATTGTTTGTCTTCCTCCATTAAAATGTGGACTTCAAGAAATCAGGGCCATCTACTTCAACACAGTATCCAAAAGATCTGACACATAATAGGACTAAAATAAAATTTACATTGAATGAATGACTAAATTTTGAATCTTTCTTTCCCCATGAATCATTCCTCTTTAACTTAATATTGCTGTTTCATTCCTCTTATCAGGTATAAGAGTTGCGTATTTTTGAGAATATTATGTGAGACAATTTGCATATTTTAATCCTTCTAACAACTCTGTGAGGTAACCAGTAATATACTCATGAAAACTGACAAAGCTAATAAATATCAGAACCAGAATTTGAATAAAAGATGTTTTAACAGCAATAGTCTTGTCATTAAGCTATGTAACTATTTGCCTTTTTTGTTGCCTAACTGCTCTGATTAGGACTTCTAGTGCTATGTTGTACAGGGGTGGTAAGAGTGGGCACCCTTGTTTTGTTTCTGATCTTAGGGGAAAGGTTTCAACCATTCACCACTGAATGTGGCACGAGCTTCTCATATATGGCAATATTAAAGTGAGGTCCTTGGTTGTGCTCACTATCTCATTTTAGTAAATGCTGTCTCATATGTTTTTCTCCCCCATCCTTACCCTTTACCCCAAGTCATGGGTTTTTTCTTGTAATCTTGATATGGTTAATGGTTCTTTGAACCTTGTTATAGATTCCTTTTGCATTCCTACAGCAAGGAGCATGGTGTAAGGCATGTTGTGGACATATTATCAATGCTTGTTGAATTGAATTTATGAAATGGATATACATGATAAAAATAAGGAAAATCTCCTAGAAAATTTTGAGAGTACACACTCGTTCTGCACTGAATAAAATTGACTGTCCAAACAAATATGGAGGCAGAGTCATCACTGTATAACCTTTAAGGCGAATTAGCGTAAGAGAATGGTATAGTTGCATGTGAAAATTAACCAATCCTTTCAAAATTTATTGAGAAATTCCAGGATATTGGTTTGAGGTACAATATTTTCTCACTAGATTAAAACTCCATATCACAAAACTCCTGTTTCAAAATGGACTCACCTTCTGGTTACTTTCTGCCTCAGGGAAATTTGCTTGAATTTTCATTGATTCTCTGACTTCCTACAGATAAATAGCTTTTCAAAAAAAGTAGGTTACTAAATGGAAACAGTACATATTGTGTTGGTTATTTATTTTTAAGCATCGGTTGAAAACACTAAAGTGAGAAAAAACAACTACATGTAATTTAGATCACCTAGTAAGTAAGACTGGGAATTGAGAGAAACAAATGCTATTGCTAGGGGTTAACACAGCTAATACTTAGAAACACTGAACATTCAATGCTTTCACTGAGCATTTACTGTGTGCTGGGTACTTTCTAGGTACTAGAAACACAGTGGTAAATAAGACAGGATTCCTTTGCTCTGGGAAGGCACGTTTTAATAGGGAATAAGTTATTGAATAAATAAACTTAAGAGATACATAATAACAAATTGTTATAAAGTCATTTTAAGTAAAGAATGGGGAAATAGGGAAAATTATCAGAGGAGGAGGTGTTGAGAAGTCACTATATATGCTATGTGACAAAATTATTTTATTTATTTATAATTTTTTAACATTTTTATTTCTTTTTGAGAGACAGACAATGAGCAGAGGAGGGGCAGAGAGAGAGAGAGAGAGGGAGACACAGAATCTGAAGCAGGCTCGAACCCACGAACTGTGAGATCACGACCTGAGATGAAGTCAGACACTTAACCAACTGAGCCACCCAGTCGCCCCATGACAAAATTACTTTTAAATTGGAATCTGAAGGTATTACCCAGGCATACACTGGTAGTGATGGTGTTGAGATGGAAAGAGGAGAGGGCAGTAGAAGGAGATGAATCTAGTGGAGAGAACAATAAGCATGAAGTTCTCCCCATACTGAGATAGGAGAAAGACTGACTGGACTGAGGAAGTCCAATGTGACTGGAGTAAAGTGAGCAAGTGAGACCCTAAACACAGAGAATAGACCATATTTGATAAGTAAACCAAGTAAGATGAAACTACTGACAATGGCTGCTAAAAACACATTGCCAGGTGTATTTTTGGTGGTATGATTGATTCAATCAGATACCTTTCTCTTCTTTTACAAGAAAACAGTGAATTTATAAATTTATAAATGAGTGAATTCACTCACATCATCATATAAAAAGCAATTATTGAATGCCTGCAATATGCAAGGCACCACCCTATGGTGGTGATGGCATTTAGAAATGAGCCATCATGCTAAAACAAATTTGGGCATTTACCAACTGAATCACAGAATACATTATTTTCATAATATTAAAAAAAAATTGTACTCAGTAGACTTGGGTTAGGGTAGAAGGGATGAATGAATCCACAAATTGTCCTCAGAATTTGTGATTTGGACCAAGGATCAGGCTCTAAACCTTACTCCTTTAGGTTGAATCCTGGCCTCACCACTTCCAGAATGTAGGCAACTGCATTCTTTGTTTTGAGCCTTAGTGTACTGTTCTGTAAACTGGAGGTTATGGTAAAAAATCTTACTTGAAACACAAGTTATCTAGGGGGAGGCTAAACAGATAATGCATGTGAAACACATTTATAAGTGTTTGTCACCTAATATGGACTTAATAAATGGTAACCATTATATTTTACTCCACCCACTAAACTAGAAGGATTTTTCTTTTTATTGTAATTTTCAGTTTGAGGGCATTTATTTGACTCTAGCCATACCTGGCTGATTGTTAGAACCACCAGAAATAATCATTTGATTGGCCTGGGAACATGGTTGAGCACCTGTGTTTAAAACTCCCCAGGTGATTCTAATGTGCAGTGATGGCTGCAAACCACTGACCTTAAGGCTGTTTCAGCAGGATGACAACAGCTAGCTCCACTCTGCACCCTGACCTACCTCAGATAAGAACTCAAATAAGTGGTGAAATTGCCAAAGGGCAGATGAAAAAGATACAGACTGAAACATTAAGGAACCTGAAAGATACATATACTGTGTTCCCAGGGCCCTCTTTGCCTGTGTTTTCTGTTTGGTATTAGTTTACAACTGGCTGTGAATATTCAGTATCTCATCCCTGAGACCTTAGTTCCCGTTGCTTCTTTGCAGAACCCAGTGACATTAAGAACTAAAATGACTCTTTCAAGTCATTAGTTGGAACATCTTTGCATCATGTTAGTATATTTAATAGTCTCTCAGAAACCTGAAAGAGCCTATGTATTTATGAAAGTGTCTAATGGATTTGAAAGAGTATCTTACAGAAAAGATTTGAGACTACAGATCATCATGTTCTTTCACAAATGACCCCCTTCTTCCAATTCTCCTAAGCCATCTATGATCATGTCATTCCTCAGTACAAAAACTTGCAATGGCTTCCAATGACTGGAAGAAAACTTTTAATTCCTGGAACATGGCTTTCAAGTCTCTTGATCATCAGGACCAACCGTCATTTCTAGATGTTTCAAACTTTTTGCTTTTGCAGAAACCTGTGTTTTAGCCAAATTATCTATTTACTATACCCTGAATGCACTTTGCGCTTTTTCCCCTCTATACCACTGGTTTTCAAACTTTAATATGCATACAAATCACCTGGGAATCCTATTAAAGTACATGTTTACTAGTATTTATTGTTGAACATGTTTATTAGTGTTCATTAGCTGGGCATGGGAGCACAATGAGGTTCTACATTTCTAACAAACTCCCATGTTATACAATTGCTGTCGGTGCTAGAACCATACTTGGGTACCAAGAATTTACACATAGGCACATGGGCTAATAAAATCTCAGGTGAACCAAAATGCCCTATCTTGTCCTCTTTGCCTATCTCATTTCTACTTGCCTTCAATGTTTATGTGACAGAGTGATTAACAAAGATACTCATTGACTTTCTTTCCCTATAGTCCTTTCTCATTCTTCATCCATTCCACAGAGATATCATGACCTTGTGTGCCTTCTTGTTCCAGTAGAGATTTCTGTTTCTGGACCCAAAAAGTGACTTAAGATACATCCTAGTCTGTTTTTTGTTTTCCTAAAGCCTAATAAGCGATTGAGAGGAATTGTGTTGGCTTTCTTTGGGAGGAGGAAAGAGTCTGGCTCTTTGAGAAGGGGTAGCAGTGAGGAGAATCCCATGCTGGGAAGGAAATAGAAGTCTGAGGAGGCCAAAATGATTAAGGGGATGACTGCATTCTGTATCTAGGGTGCAGGAACCTAGCAACAGTGCTTCCAACCTTGCCAGAGAGGCAAACACCCCAAGTTTAACACATAAAATAGAGAATCTTGGTCACTGATGGAAGGAAGCTTATTCCTCCCCATATTTAAACAAACTCAGAACCTCTGTACAAATGGTTGGAGATAGAATGAAAAAAACTAATGTGATGTTCCACATGCTAGGGGACTGTGAAAAGTTTTAGGTTGATTTATAGAAAATAAATGGATACTTGTTTAGGGCTGAATCTTTGAAACAAGCTTCCTATGTAGCAAACTTATATCTGATCCAGTCTCCACCTTGAAGCCTGATTTGATGTGTTTAAGGGAATCATGGCTGAGGCAAGAAGCCCCGACTTTGGATTTCTGATCGATTCCTAATTTGGGTGTAGGTGAGCCTGAGTTCTTGTTTGTCAAAATGTGGTGGATATGGCATGCGGTGTCTGAGTAGTAAATGTTTGCTACTCTCATACCTACTAACTTTGCCACTGCTATTATGACAGCCATAAACACTTTTGCTATAATCAAGGTAGCATTTTATTATCACAGTTTGACATCCTCAAAATTCCTAAAGCAATGTTGTGCACATAATTTATTTGAGTATTCCTCAGAATCCTCCTGCACAGCAACCAGGCACTAAATAATAAACTTTTGATCATGATGATGCCTGTGAATTTATTACCTACTCTAGATAGTTATTTTTCCATACATCTCAGTTCTGTACCTGTAGCATAAACTCTGAAGACAGAAATTATACTTGAGACTTCTTTGTAATCCATAAGTGATTTTATAAATAGTAGACACTTAGCAAATACATGGCAACTGGTTGTTACAAAACAATGACTTTTGATAATTTAGGAAAAGAGTAGGAGACATAAATTTAGATATAATTTGACAATCTGGGATTAGAGAAAGTATTGCATTTTACACTATATCACCTCCATATTGCTTCAACCCTAATTATATCCAAAAGCAGCCTATGTTTTGTTGCTTGCCAAGTAGGCTGAATGTTAGGATGCGTGCAACTATGGAAACAACAGCAGCAACAAGCTGACCAGTAAGGAGAATCTCCTTTTCTTCATCTGTTTTATAAATATTTTTGCTAAGCTTTTGAACCTTGGGTATTAAGGAAAAAATCATTGCTGTTAATCCAATTAAGTAGCTCTTGTTTTTAAAAGTATACCCTGATGTGTATGTAAGCAAACTCTAACAATAAATTCTTTAGAATTCAGTCAGTTTGGGGTTCAATTCCACCCTAGCAACCGAAACTTTACAGCTGCTATCAGAAAAAGGGTAATTACTTTGGTCAACATTTTCTAAGTAACTCCAGCTGTCTTATCAAGCTTGCGTTGTCAGAAAGACACCTTTCCTGTTGGGGGGACATGAGTTGTAGAAGTACCACCATGGTGCCAGTGAAAGAATTGGGAAAAAAATATTTCAGAGCCCATATTGTAGGTTTTGTTTTTGTTTTTATTTTGTTTGTTTCTCTAGCATTTGAGATACTAATAATATCTACTGTGCTTTTAGACAACCTTTCACTGAATTTTAGGGACTATAGAAAATGAGATTCTATAGCTTTTTTCTTTGAAATTAAACTCACATGGAATCAATACTAAGAATGGCCATCGGTACAAATCTCTGCCCACCCAACATAAACAAAAGTGAAGATGTCAGTAACATATATTCTGTAGTCAGTAAGACTTTATCACCTCAGTGTGACTTCCTCTGTATAGAAACCTCTTTCTAGATCTAGTCAAAGGTCAAGAATGGCTCATTCTTATCAGTGCAAGTATTCAGGGAAATTCTCATCATTCGTGGAATCAGGATCATTCACAAATGACTTTTAATTCATACAATTAGTCATCATATTTTTTCCCTTTTTTCTCCAGTGAGAGAAGATTAAGTGAGAAGAAGCTTATAGCTAGGTAATAAGGAAAGGATAGGTGAGGAAAGAAGAGTGAAGGAAAGAAGAGTGAAGGGTTGGTGTCAATGGAACTGATCAAAGTGCAGTTAGAGTCCAAACCCTTTATTATTAGCACTAGCAGTGGAATGTTCCTGTAGAAGACTGGCACTGATCATCATTATCCCCATTTTACCTAAAAAATTCAAACTCCTTACTCTGACTTACTCTCCATCATCAGTGACTGACAACTCTTTGAACTTATCTCATACCATTCTCTACTTTGCATACTATGCTTGAGTCACTCACTTTTGATTCTCAGACTTATCAAGCTCATTCCTAATTAGAAATTTTGCACTGGCTGTTCCTTCTGCTTGTGTTGCCACCCCTTGATCTTTGTATAGCTAGCTTCTGCTTGTCATTACAATTTCAGCTTAAATGTCTCATCCTCCCAGAGGTCTCCCTTGATCATCATGCATAAGGTAGTCACTAATTTTCTAATTTAATTATCTGTGTTACACTTAACATTAGCTTATCTTTTTCTTAAGCATTTTATTATCATTTTTCTCCACTTGAAGATAAACTCCACAGAACAAGGTTCTGACTGGTTTTGTTCACTCCCAGTATCCTTAGGAATTACAATAACAAGTATAAGTAAGTAGTCAATAAACATTGTTGAAGGTGTGAATGAACTTGAGAAGACATTACCTTAGAGATTTTTAGTCAAGTGATTCTTAAATTGAAATCCATAGATTATATAAATATCTTTGCATGAATTGTGTGTGTGTGTGTGTGTGTGTGTGTGTGTGTGTGTGTGTTCCTGAAGATAAACCATGGTTTTCAGCATACTCCCAAAAGGGTCTGTTAACTAATATCTCATATCTCAAGTTGGGTTCCCCTGTTCCCCAGAAGCATCTCTAAGATGAGGATTCATGTGAAAGTGATGCATTAGGAGGTGTTTCCATGAGAAACAGGTTGCCAAGTGAGGAAGTGAGACTAGGAATGGAAGCAAGACAAGCAAGGGTGAGATATCAAACCAAATTCCTGTTTTGCAGTGGTCTCTAGAGCCCCCTCAGAGTGGTGGATATCAAGGGCCTAAGAAGCTGGGAGATTCATAACCTACATCTTTAGTCACTGGATCATGGTTTCCCAGTGCTGGGGATAGGCATGGGGGTTGTAATTCTGACTCTCTCAGTTTTCAGAGAAAGCTTTCCCAGGAATCCTGAGGTCAGTCTTCCAATGAAGGGAGGCAGGTTCTAGCTCTTGAAAATAAAAACACACTGGAATCTGATGTTCATGAAAGTGGGAAAGAGATCCCAGGGAATATGGGTGGAGCACTGACCATGTATGCTATACCTCCTTCAAAAGAAACAGAAAGTTTAAGAATTACCAATCTAGTCTAATTTCCTTATTTTAAAACAAGACCTACTAAGGTGAGGTGGTTCTCAAATAGTTACACAATTAATTGGTGAGATCTGTTTGGATCACATCTAAGGTCTTATATAACTAACCCATTTGCTATCTATTCATTTTTAAAAATTCAGATGTAAGATACTCTCTTTGAAGTTATGGTGAATACAAACATGTATAAATTACTGCCTCTGTTCATAGTGATTATAGGAGACAAAGATGCACATAAACAAGTACTACAAATAGTTGCATAAAAAGGATATTTTAAGGGAGAACAAGAGCAGAGAATAATCATTTCCAGTTTAGGGACTGAAGGAAGATTTTGCTGAAATTGAGATATTTGACCTTGGTGTGTCTTTCTTACTATATACATGTATATGTATATATGTATATGTATATGTATGTAATATATACATATTCATTAATTCATTCAAAGATATTTAAATGAGTGTCTATATTTTAGACATGGTAATATGCATGGGAATAAAGTAGTAAATGAAAAAGGCCAAGACTGTACTCTTATTTAATTTATATTTTATTTGGGTAAAGACCAATAATAACTAGGAAGAATAACAAACAAAATAATGCCAAATGGTAATAAGTACTATGAAAGCTATAAAGGATAAATGAAGAGAAGTGGCGGAAGAAAAAATTGGCTATTTTAGATGTAGTGATTAGGGAAGGCCACTTTGACATTTAAAATGAGACATGAAGGATGAAAAGTGACAGAAGCAAAGAAGAAAACACCTAGGTGAAGACAAATCCAGGCAAAATGAAGGGCAAGTGCAAAAGCCCTGGGGTATGAAAAAGCTTAGAATAAGTCAAGAAATCAAAAAAAAAAATAGGGAGTCTGAGGTGTACCTGGGTCGCTCAGTCAGTTAATCATCTGACTTTGGCTCAGGTCATGATCTCACAGTTCATGACTTTGAGCTCCCCATCAGGCTCTCTGCTGACATCTCAGAGCCTGGAGCCTGCTTTGGGTTCTGTGTCTCCCTCTCTCTCTGCCCCTCCCCCACTCATGCTCTGTCTCTCTCCCTCTCTCATTATTCTCTCTCTCAAAAATAAATAAGCATTAAAAAAAACAGTGAGTTTGAAACTTTAGTACTTAAAGGTTAACCTAGTTTAGAAAGATTGGCAGGGTCTTATAGGACAGAGTTAAGGAATTTGCATTTTAAATGTAATGATTAAACATGATTTGCTTATGTTTCAAAATTTACTATGTGTACCAGCTATAAAAAATTGGAATCTGAAATTTAAAAAAGTACTATTTATATATCAGCCCCCTTCCAAAAAGTAAGTACTTAGCTATAAATCTAAGATAATATGCACAAGGTCCATAGGAGAAAAACTAAAAGAACACTGTTGAAAGAAGACCTAAATAAGTGGGAAAGTATTGTGTGTTTATAGAATGGAAGATTCAATGTCATTAAGATGTCAGTTCTCTCCAACTTGATCTATAGATTCAACCCTACCCCAGTCAAAATTCTAGCAAGCTACTTTATAGATATCAGCACAAATGATTTTGACATTTCTATGCAAATGTGAAGGACATAGAATAACCAACATAATCCTAAGAAGCAAAATCAAATTTACCAACTTAACTACCTTACTTCAAGACTTGCTATAAAGTTATAGTAACCACAAAACCTTTCTTTTGGTAAAAAGAATAGGTGCATAGATCAGTGTAACAATTTAGAGAACTCAGAAATAGACCCACATAAATTTAGCTAACTTATTTTTAACAAAGGCACAAGGCAATCAATATAGAAAGTATCTTCTTAATGCATGGTGCCGGGAAAGGGATTTTTTGCACAGCGGTGCTGAAAAAAAGCAAGGAAATCCATATAAAAAGAGAACTTAATCAAATATCATAACTTATACAAAATTTAAAATGATTATATGCCTACATGTAAAATGATATGTAAAATGTAAAAATTCTAGAAGAAAACATAGGAGAAAATTTATGTGACCCTGGGTTTGGTGATAACCTTTTCAATACAACACTAAGAACACAATTCATTAAAGAAAAAAAAAGATGAAATTGGTCTTTATTAAAATTAACACCTTTCATGCTGTGAAAGATATAGATGGGCTTATAGAAGCTCTTGGTTTCTAATACTGTTCTCCAAATGAAAGGATCCAAGTCTCTTTAGGAAAAAGCCTGATTTTAGGACTAGGGTAGGTGTATGGAAGATGAACCTGAAGCATATTGTAGTGCCAGAAAGTAAGGAAGAACTCCGAAAACAAAACAAAATACACGAAAACAAAATGCTATACACAACTGTGGGAGTATGCCAAAAGGCACAGACACCAACTGCAAGAGCTCCCAATGTCTAAAGCTGGAATGACTTGAAAGGCAAAATTAATAACTAGCATTGGATTATAGCATAAAGTATAAAATAAATATCCATGACCTCATACTTATAAACAAGTAATTTAGTAAATCAAATGAGGAATAGCCAAGTGCCCTCTGCAGGAGAATTTTGAATAATTTATATAGATACTCCTCCATCAAGATGTGGGGAGTGGGCATAACTCTTTAAGTGTGAGCTGTACATAATAACTTCCATTTAAAGAGCACATTATGGAAAGGAGAAAAGAGAGTATGCTTACAGTAGAGAAACCTAACAAACACTACCTCAGCCAGGTGATCATGGTTTAATTCACAGCAATGTCATGTTGATAGCATGATTTCTTACTATGATATGATGAAATGGCACCTTACTTATGTGGCCTTTTCCCCCAAAATTTATAATTCCAGTTTAATCACAAGAAAAAAGAAACCCCAATTCAGGGATATTCTACAAAATACCTCTTCAGTACTCCTCAAAACTTTCAAAGTCATCACAAACACGGAATGTTTAAATCACTGTCACAGTCTGGAAAAGCTTAAGGAAACACACCAACTGAATGTAATGTGGTATCCTAGATGTAATTCTGGAGCAGAGAAATAACACTAGGTAAAATCTAAGGAAATCTAAGCAAGTGATGTCACCAAGATGGTGACATACGTTGTTTCTGACTTCACTCCCCCTCACAAAAACAACAACTAATTCAAGAACAGGACATCACTGAGAAAATACTAAATATGACAGTGAGGATGAAGCACGTCCCTGTACTACAGACACCAAGACAGACTGTATTATAAGTTAAGACTGCATTGCTCTCTTCCAGCCAGCACAGCATCATGCAGAGAGGTGTCCCCTGAACCACTGGTTCCTCCAGTGTGGAAAGAAAACCGGGGGGGACAACCAGTCTCTCCCCACTAGCATTGTAGATTACTTTGTGGGAAACCTTACTCTGATCTCGAAACCGTGGGTATTGCAGGGGTTGCTGAGGCCCAACCACTGGGAATCTGACAGAGAAGGGAGGAGGGGTTTCCAGCAATCAGCACACATAACTTGGAAGAGTGAGTTCATTACTGTAGTGCCTAAGTAATAATCTCAACCAGCAGTTTTGCTCATCTGCAGAATCATGTTTGGGCACACTCTGACAAGGGAACTTGGTGGAGTGCATATCTGCCTGATTGCATCTTCAAATGAGGAATTTGGGGCCATAGAGCCTAGTTTGCCCAAGCCCAGACAAGGAGCTGAACTGCAGGCCCACGCATCCACTGTGGAGAGTGTCTTCTAGCACCATCTGACCAAAATGGCTGGTGACAGCTCCTAGAAGCAGTGTGGCCTAGTGGTGTTTGAGCTGAGAGGTGGGCAGGCAGAGCTGATCACCTCCAGAGCAAAACAAGTACCAGGCATGGAGTGCTCCAGTGCTATGAACAGGCAGGCGTATTAATTCATAACTAAGGCTGCGGGTAATCCCTGGCCCCATGCAACTGGAGATACTGTTGGAATTTGAGAGTAGTCTGGACAGGCCCCTCCTCCTCCTGCCCAGGCAAAGAAACTGAGACGTAACCCCATAAACTGTGGAGACTGTTTTTCAGCCCCATCTGACCAGAAGGGTTGGCAACAACTCCTGGAAGCAGTGTGGCCTAGTGGCCCTCAAGCTGAGAGGAGAACAGGCAGAACCAGCAGGTCGCAGAGCAAAGCCAGTGGCCCTGTTTGATTAGGGAACTAGAGGTATGAGTCAGCTTGAGTTAAGACAACGAACAAATAACAGTACCAGACTTAGAGCTGATTCTCCCACTGTGACCAGGTAGGAAATCTAATTCAGAGCTCTGGTCCTTGCTGAATAAAGTCACTCAAACCGTGGAACATTACCAAGAACACATGAGTCTGCATGGCCCACTCATAGCCTATGTATAGTGGCACCTATATACAGTAGCACTATATACAATAGCCCTATGTACAGTGGAACAAAGAGCACAACCCATGGCTTCTCCCATCTGAACAGCATAAGGTGGCCTCTCCTAATCAGGGAATTCAGTGCACACTCTTGCCTGATTTGGGGTCTTCAAACAATGAACTGTACAGGCCCTGGGTCCCATCCTGCTGCTCTGTCAGGGAAGGGAAGCTAATTCATTTCCCCATCTACTATAGAATGGAGTACCTAGTCCTGGCCATTTAGTAAGCCTCACCAGAGAATCCAGGCAAGTGCAGAACCTATACTACAGCCACATTGGGTAGAGAACCAAGCCAGCAGTCTTATCCAACTCTTCTCGCCAGTGTCACACTCCCTATTGTGTCTTCAGAGTTTGGACAGTTGCCACATCCAAAATAGACCATAATAGGGGCGCCTGGGTGGCGCAGGTCCGGTTAAGCGTCCGACTTCAGCCAGGTCACGATCTCGCGGTCCGGGAGTTCGAGCCCCGCGTCGGGCTCTGGGCTGATGGCTCAGAGCCTGGAGCCTGTTTCCGATTCTGTGTCTCCCGTCTCTCTCTGCCCCTCCCCCGTTCATGCTCTGTCTCTCTCTGTCCCAAAAATAAATAAACGTTGGAAAAAAAAATTAAAAAAAAAAAACAAAAATAGACCATAATAGCAGAAGCACCAGAAACCTAAACTAAGCTAACTGATGAAGAACTGTTTCTGCCAAAGCAAACATGTTAAGTCTGGAAGAGGAGCCCAATTACTCAATATGCAGATGTCAATATAAGTAGTCAAGAATCACCAAAAATTCAAGTAAATGTGAGACCACCAGAGGAAACTAATAAATCTCCAATAAACTGGCCCCAAAGAAATGTAGATCTATGATTATCAGATAAAAGAATTCAGAATAATCTTAACAAGTTTAGTGAACTATAAGAAAACACAGACAACTAAAACAAAATTAGTAAAAGAATGTATGAACAAAACAAGAAAGTTTGACAGAGAAATAGCAAACATCAAAACATACAGAACACAGAGAAATCCTAGAGTTGAAAAAAGTGCAATAACTAAATTGAAGAATTCATAAAAGTTTCAAAAATAGGCTCAACCATAGTAGAAGAAAGAATCAATCATCTGGAGGTAGGAATTGGAAATTACCCTGACAAAGCAAACAGAAAAAGAATGAAATAAAAAAAAAACTATGGGAATTAGAGACACAAAGGAAAGAAACATATCTGCATTAAAGAATTCCTGGAAAAGAAGAAAAAAGGACAGAGAGTACAATTTAAAGCAACAATGCTGAAAAATTCGCAAAAATTCTCAAATGGGAGAGACATGGATATCCAGATCCATGAATCCCCAAGGACCCAAATACTTGAATCCAATAGGGCTACACCAAAACACATTATAAATAATTTTACAAAAGTCAAAGATAAGAAAGAATTTTGAGTGACAATAAAAAAGAGAGAAGTTATGTACAGAAACAAACCCCATAATATTATTGCAGATTTCTCAGATAGTATTTCAAGTACGAATGAAGGTTATATTCAAAATAGGGAAAAAAATAACTTCAAGAATAACGTCAAGAATTCTTTTTTTAAATGTTTATTTGTTTTAGAGAGAGAGAGTGTGTGTGAGTGTGGGAGTGGGGCGAGAGAGAGGGAGACACAGAATCCAAAGCAGGCTCCAGGCTCTGAGCTGTCAGCGCAGAGCATGATATGGGACTCAAACTCACGAACTGTGAGATCATGACCTGGCAAAAGTCAGACACATTAACAGACTGAGCAAACCAGACACCCTGTCAGTCAAGAATTTATACCGGCAAACCTGTCCTTCAGAAATAAATGAAGAATAAGATTTTTCTAAACACACAAAAGCGGAGGACTCTATTACCATCATACTTACCCTATAAGAAGTGCTGAGGGGAGCTCTTTCAATAAAAGTAAAAGAATGCCAATTAACATCACAAAAACATAAAAAGATAGTGTAAATCTCACTAGGAATAGTTGGTAATTTTAAATACATAGTCAAAGTTAGATTTTTACAATATGGTAATAGTGATGCATATTCGCTTAAATACTCTTTTTAAAGAATTAAATGTAGGTGGGGGCACCTGGGTGGCTCAGTTGGTTAAAGCGTCCAACTTCAGCTCACATCATGTCATGATCTCATGGTTCGTGAGTTCGAGCCCCACATCAGGCTCTGTGCTGACAGCTGGGAGCCTGAGGCCTGCTTCAGATTCTGTGACGTCTTCTCTCTCTGCTTCTCCCCACTCTCTTTATCAAAATAAATTAATACTAAAAAAAATAAAACAATAATGAAGTCACAATAACCTTAACTATAATAATCTGTTATTAGTTAACAGTATAAAAACACATATAATTGTAATAGAAATAACCTAAAATGTGAAGGAGAAGAGAAACAAAAGTGCAAAGTTTACAAATTGTATTGAAGTTAAGTTGTTATCAGTTAAAATAGAGTGTTGTATGTTTAAAAATATTTTATGTAAGCTTCATGGTAACAAAGGAAAATCTTGTAGTCATTACACAAAAGAACATGATAAGATCAAAGCATATGAAGCAAAAGACTTCACAACACCCACACCAAAGACAGCAAGATGGGGCACCTGGCTGGCTCAGTCAGTAGAACATGCAACTCTTGATCGTGGGGTCATGAGTTCAAGCCTCATGCTGGGGGTAGTTTACTTTAAAAAAAAAAGAACATTAAAAAAAAAGACAGCTAGATAAAAACAGTCTACAAAACAGCTAGAAAATAACAAAATAGCCAACATAAGTTCTTACCTATCAATGATTACTTTAAATATAAATGAATTAAATTCTCCAATTAAAGACATAGAATGGCTGAGTGAATTAAAAAAAAAAGAAAAAAAAGATTCTGCAATATGTTATCTACAAGAGATATAGCCTTAAAAACACACATAGACTGAGAATGAAGGGATGTAAATAGATACTTTCAAGCAAGTGGTTACAATAACAACAAAAAAAGCAGATAGTTATACATATATCAGAATAAACTTTAGAAATAGTAAAAAGAGATTAAGAGGACATGTATAATGATAAAGGGGTCAATACATGAAGGAGATATAACAATTGTAAATATTACACACCCAACATTGGAGCACTTACATATATAAAGCAAAAACTAACATAGTTAGAGAGAAATAAACAATAATATACTAATAGTTGGGGACTGTAATTGGTCCACTCTCAACAATGGAAAGGTCATCCAGAGAGAGAATCAATAATGAACAGTGGATTTGAACAACACTGTAGACCAATTGGACCTAACAGACATACAAGAACATTCTATCAAATACCAGAATATACATTCTTCTCAAGTATACATGGAACATACTTTTTAGGAATACCCCATGTAGGCCACAGAACAAGTCATACATAGCAAATCAATATTGAAATTATACCAAGTGTCTTCTCTGGCCACTAGTTTCATGACATGAAACTAGAAATCATAACAACATGAAAACTGAAAATTCATGAACAATGGAAATTAAATAACATTCTCATGAACAACCAATTGGATCAAAGAATAAAAGATAATAAAAAAGGTTCTTGAGAGGAAATTAAAATGGAATACAAGATATCAGAACATATGATATTTCACAAAGCAGTCATAAGGGGGAAGTTCATAGCAATAAACACCTACATTAAGAAAAAAGAAGATCCCAAATAAACAACCTAACTCTATACTTAAGTAATAGTAAAATAAAGATAAACTGAGACCAGATTTCACATAAGAAAAGGGAATACAAATTAGAACAGAAATAAATGAAATAAAGAACAGAAAAACAATAGAAAATATTAAACAAACTAAGTTACTTCTTTGGAAAGATAAACAAGAGACAGACCCTTATCTAAACTTACCAAGGAAAAAGAGAAAGGACCCAAATCAAAGTTATAAATGAAAAAGGAGACACCAGAACAGATCTCACAGAATTCAAAGGATCATAAGAAGGTAGTATAAAGAACTATATGCCAACAAACTAAACAACTTAGAATAAGTAAAAAATTCTTAGAACATACAACTTACTTGTACTGAGTTAGGAAAAAAAAAGCAAAGAAAGAAGAAAAAGAAAAAAGAAAATCTGAATAAGCCAATTATTACTAAGGAGATGGAATCAGTAATCAAGATCTCCCTACAATGAAAAAGAAAAGGATCAGATGGTTTCATTGGTGAATTTTACCAAACATTTAAAGAAAAAATTAGCAATAACGATTCTCAACTCTTCCAAAAATCAAGGAGGGGAGACTCCCAAACTCATTTTATGAGGCCAGCATTATCCTGATACCAAAAACCAAAAAGGTTGCTACTAGAAAAGAAATATTCATACCAATACCTTTAATGAATATAGATGAAAAATTCTCAATAAAATGTTAGTAACCAAATGTAACAATATGTTAAAAGGATCATTCACCATAATCAATTGGGATTTATCTGTGGGTTTGAAGGATGTTCAGTATATACAAATCAATCAATGGATAAATCACATTAATAGAATAAAAGAATCACATGGTCATCTCAATGGGTACAGAAGAAGCATCTGACAAAATTCAACACTTAATCATGATATAAACTTTTAACAAATTTGGCATAGAAGAAACATATTTCAACATAATAAAGGCCATATCATGGCAAGCCCACAGCTAACATCATACTTATTGGTGAAGGATGGAAAGATTTTCCTCTAAGATCAGGAACAAAACAAGGGTGCATACTTCACCACTCTTATTCAACATAATACTAGAAGTCCTAGCTAGAACAATCAGGCAAGAAAATATGAATGAAAGTGTTAGAATTGGAAAGGAAGAAGTAAATTGTCTCTATTTGGAAATGACATAACTTTAGGGGTGCCTGGGTAGCTCAGTCAGTAAATGTCCAACGTTTAATTTCGGCTCAGGTCATGATCTCACAGTTTGTGGTTCAAGTCCAACATCAGGCTATGCACTGAGAATGTGAGCATGCTTGGGAATTCTCTCTCATTTCCCTCTCTCTGACCCTCCCCTGTTTGTATGCTCTCCCTCTCAAAATAATCAATAAACATTAAAAAAAAAAAAAGGGAAATGACATAATTTATATGCAGAAAATCCTAAATAGTCAACTGTTTGATCTAGTCAATAAATTTCAGCAAAGTTGCAGGATGAAAAATTAACATAAAAAATCAGTATGTGTCTATGCATGAACTTTTTTTTGAAAAATAAATTGATCCCATATACAATAGCAGCAAAAACAATAAAATAGTTGGGAATAAATTTAACTAAGGTGAAAGATCCCTACTCTGAAAACTATAAAACATTGATGAAAGAAATTGAACAAAACCAAATAAATAAATGTACCCTGTGTTCATGTATTAGAAGAATTAATATTGTTATGGATGTGAGTACTACTAAGATCCATGTAGTAGATGCAATATAATCTCTATCAAGATTCCAATGTCATTCTTCACAGAAGTAGAGAAAACACTCATAAAATTCATGTAGTACCAGAAAGACTTCAAATAGCCAATGAAATCTCGAGAAAGAAGAAAAAGGCAGGAGGTATCATACCTCCTGATTTCAAGATATACTATAAAGCTATAGTCATCAAAAAAGTATAGTGCTGGCATAAAAACAAAAATATAGACCAACAGAACAGGAACTGAGAGCCCATAATAAACCCAAGCATATATGGCAAACTAATATTTGACAAGGGAGCTAAGAATATTTAATGGAAAAAAAAAGGTATTTCCAATAAATGGTGTTAGAATACTGGATATTCACATGTAAAAGAAAGAAACTAGGCTTATGCTACTCACAGAAATCAATTCAAAATGGATTAAGGACTTAAATGTAAGACCTGAACAATTAAACTCCTAGAAGAAAACATAGAAATAAAGCTTCTTTATATGGGTCTTGTTAATGATGTTTTGGATATGACACCTAAAGTACAAACCACGGAATGAAAGATTAACAATGGAATATCAACTAAAAGCTTCTGCTCAGCAAAAGAAGTCATGAAAAAAGTGAAAAGAAAACCTAAGGATTAGGAAAAAATATTTCCACGCCATATATCTGGTAAAGGGTTAATACTTAAAATATATACAAAAATATGTACATATATATATATGTATATATATAACCCATTAGCAACAACAAAAAAACAAACAGTAAAAACAAAACAAAAATTTAAAATGGGCAAAGGACCTGAATAGACACTTCTTTAAAGAAGATATATGAAAGGTCAACAGGTACATAAAAAAACTGTCATTAAGGAAAATACAAATTAAAACTACAATGTGGTGTCACCTCACAATACTAGAATGACTGTTATTAAAAAGACAAGAGATAACAAACATTGGCATGGATGTGGTGAAAAGGGAATCCTTGTGCACTGTTAGTGCGATTGTAAATTGGTGTAAACACTATAGAAACAGTATGGAAAATCATCAAAAAATTAAGAATAGAACTACCATTTGATGCAGCAATTCCATTT
Source organism: Lynx canadensis (assembly GCF_007474595.2). Classification (NCBI taxonomy): domain Eukaryota; kingdom Metazoa; phylum Chordata; class Mammalia; order Carnivora; family Felidae; genus Lynx; species Lynx canadensis. The sequence continues at coordinate 187,127,566 of NC_044303.2, read as the reverse complement.
CTGGGATATATCCAAAGGAAATAAAAACACTAATTCAAAAAAGATATCTGCATCCCACGTTCACAGCAGTAGTATTGACAGTAGCCAAGACATGGAATCAATCTAAATGTCCATCAATGGATGAATGGATAAAGAAGTTGGTTTATATATAATGAAACATTATTCAGCCATTAAAAAAAGAATCCTTCCATTTGTGAGAACATGGATGGACCTTGAAGCCATTATGCTAAGTCAAATAAGTTAAAGACAAATACTGCATGACCTCATTTATATGTGGAATCAAAAGCAAAACAAACACAAAAACAAAAAAAACTTGAAGAAAAAGAGAGTTATGGTTGCCAGAGGTGAAAGTGGGAGAGGGAAAATTTGAAGGTGGTCAAAGGTATATAGTTCCAGGTACAAGTACTAGGGACATATAACACCATGACTGTAGCTAACATTGCTTGATACATAGGAAAGTTGTTAAGTGAGGAAATTGTAAGAGTTTTTCATCACAGGGAATTTTTTTCCTTTTTTCCTGGTTTTCTTTTTTTTTTTATTTTATTTATATGAGAAGATGGATGTTAGCTGAACCTATTATGTTATCATTTCACAGTATGTATAACTGAAAGCACCATGCCCTCAGCCTTCACTATCCAGTGAGGTACATCAATTATTTCTCAATAAAACTGAAAAAAAAATAAAATGCCCAAGACTAAAATAAAAATCTAAGTAAATCCGAGTGAAGTGTGAACTTTAGGTAATAATATGTCTCAACAGTGGTTTAGTAGTTGCAACAAATATACAACACTGATGTAAGATGTTAATAATAGGGTAACTAGATGTGAACTATATGAGAACTATTTTTACTATCTTACTACTTTTCTGTAAATCTGAACGATTATAAAATAAGAATTTTACTTTAAAATTACAGTGAAATAATAATCAAAAATAGTAAATAACTCAAGAGTCCATCAAACAGTAAAATAGGTAAACAAATTTAGGTCTATGCTTTTGGTGGAATACTACACTGCGCCGAAAATAACAACTTCTCATTCATACAACAATATGATGCATTTCAAAAATATTTTATTGAGGGCGCCTGGGTGGCGCAGTCGGTTAAGCGTCCGACTTCAGCCAGGTCACGATCTCGCGGTCCGGGAGTTCGAGCCCCGCGTCGGGCTCTGGGCTGATGGCTCAGAGCCTGGAGCCTGTTTCCCGATTCTGTGTCTCCCCTCTCTCTCTGCCCTCCCCCCGTTCATGCTCTGTCTCTCTCTGTCCCCAAAATAAATAAACGTTGAAAAAAAAATTTTATTGAGAAAGAAGCAGAAATAAAGAGTACATGCTGCATTATTTAATCTATATAAGCTTCCTGTGAAAGAAATCAAAATAGTGGTTGCTGCTGAAGGATGGGGATTGGAAGAAGGCATGAGAGAAATTTCTGGAGTTTTGAAAATGTTGTATATTTCAATTTGATATAGTTGCATGAAGTATATATGTATTAAAACTCACTAAATTGTGTTTTGTTTTTACAAACTGTGCTTTTCATGGAATGTAAATTTTACTTCAGAAAACACCCACACTAAAATTTTTAAAGTACTTGGCTACAGTGGAGAGAATAAATTTTAGGAGATTAGTATCAAAAAGACTATTTAGGAGGTTATTATGGACTTTGGAGGAAAAATAAGTGATAAAACAGAAAATGAGAGAAATAGATGAATTGGGGATATATTTTGGAATGGAGGCAACCAGGACATACTGTTTTATTAGATGTGGACAATTAGAAATTTTTAGGAAGAGCGCTCTGAAGTTTATGAACAGATGCAGATATCAGTCGCATGTCTGCTACTTTTCGGTTGTGTGATCACACAGAATTGCTTCATCTGTTTGAGGCTTCCAGTATCTCATCTTTTAAAGTAAGCTAATTAGACTTTTTGTCTACCTGACTCATAGGTCCAGAAAGAATTCATGAGGTAATATTTACAGTAAGTTCATAAATTGTAGTGTATTAGATATGAAAATTATTTTAAATATATTATGTAAGCAGTGCAATAGCACTGTAAAATATGTCATGGATACTTTAATCATCAACCATGAGCAGGTAAAATATCCTAGGGTAGTAACAGTTCTATTTCTCTGAAGAGGTATTACAACTAAGAATTTCAAATTTGAATCTTTAATTAAGACTAGGTAGAAAACAAATTTTAAATGCCTGGTAAGAGATCAAGATTGCAGTACTGAGAAATTGTGCTATATCATGTCTATTAGGAGAGTCTTCAAAATTCCATGCACAGATCTTCCTGCAACACGGTAACACCTCAACTCAGTATGGTTTTGCATCAGCTTGCAAATATGCACAGAGAGGCATTGTTATTCTTTGGAGCAACTTATCTGGGGCTATGCCATTCTGACTCTTTGCTCAGAACTCTCATGATAAGTCCAGCATGACAGCCAATCAAACATTACTCCACTAAGGTTCCTAGGAAAACGGACACACAGCTAAAGAAACGAATTGCACACAGTTGAGAAGAAAAATACTGCAGGCAATTTCACCTTACTGATAGTTTTTCTTCCTAAAAAGAATATATGAATATACATACCAAGGATCAGTTTTTAAAAAACAGGACACTAAAAACCAACAAAGCAATGAAACAAAGGACCAGAACACCCTTCTTGTTCGAATCTATGAATAAGATTGTCTTCTGAAATTTGGTTACAGATGATAACACTGAAATAGTGGGTGATTTGAAAAATGTGTTTAACTTCCTAGAAAAGATCATTTAGAATAGCATTCTTGTTCTAATCCTCAGTCTAAACTAAGATTTGTTTGTTGGGATTATTTTTTATAAAGATCTGATTGGGTGGATATTGAAAAACATGTATTTGTGTTTTACTTGCAGAATGTCGAACATACTCAAGACATAGCAGGCTCTCAACAAAAAATTATTGCATCAATAAGGAACAAGCCCTGGACTTTCTAAATCTATAATGTCCCCATTCTATTCTCAACTCAAGGCACAAGCATGATTAGTTCAGTGGTTGATGAGCAAACACCAGATTAAGGTGAAAACTAACAGTAGTTTTGGCCATTTTTCCTTTTTAAATTTGAGTTTGCTTTCTGCTGATCCAGGATGCAATCAGTATGTTATAGCTGAGATCTAAATAGATGAAATGAATTGCAGATTCTTACCTTTATATTCCAGTGTGAATTTAACACTTTGAAAAGAGATGAACCCTGAGTATTAATTTAACAAACATGTATTAAGTCCTCACAATGTGTCAGGTGGGGAATGTTGACTGTATCATAACTGATTTTGAACAATGTTTAACATTCAAAAATTAATGATTTTTTTTGTATACTAGGCCTAACCAAATATGACAGACTGATAGAACTGCAAAGAACTATGTTGGTATGTGGCCAGTTTCAGGATCTCTAAATCCTCGAATGCCATTTTTCAGCAATTACCACGAGAGATTAGAACCTGAATAATATGATGCATCGAACTAGATAGGCTTTATATTTGGTCTCTTGCCCTGGTAGTCCCCAGATGAACATCCAAAATTTCTAAAATCTAGCTGAGTTACCTTTAAATCTAGACTAGAGAAAGTTTAAGTACCCAGAATATAAATTTGTTAGATGGAGAATCACATCTTCTTGTTTACCCCTGTATCTTGAGTGCCTGGCACAGAAGTTGAGCTTAGTAGAGTTTGTTCCATCTTCCTACTGTACCATGGATATGATTGGAAGGAATTAATGGACTAACTGTTGGATGATGAAGCTCAGTGCAGTCCCTTTTCAAGGAAATATATGTGATCTGTTAGGGGCAGAATGGACTCTACAGTAAGTTTCTGCATAGTAATGATCATTTAAAAAGGTAATACAATTGAAAAAAAAACATATTCTTATGATTTTTAAATCATGCTATACTTCCATATGGTCTATAGATCTGATTTCTGAAAATTTTCTATATATATGTATGCAGATAGAACTTTCTAGAGTGACCTACAATGAAATACTATCAAACATCTCTGGGTGGTAGAATTTATGTCATCTCATATTATGAACAATAAAGTTGATTTAAGACTATTTTAACCAACACATTCATTATTAGGTTTAAGATAAATATATTAACATTACTACAACATTATACATCTGGTTTGTGTATAAATATAAAATAGTGCCTGGTGTATAGTAGGTGTTCAATACATTTTTTAATGGTTTATATGTAATTTGTGCAGATAATAAAAACATACCTGCAGCATAACCCTTTTGACTATTTAATAAGTTATTACGTACTTTAGATAATTTAAAATGGACTAATTCAGATTCTGTCTATATGATGAAAGCATTAATTGTACACTTTTCAGTTCTGATAGGGCTACATTTCTTATAGTGAAATGCATTAGCTATCTAGAATTGATCATGTTGCCTCCAAAATCTTGGTTTTATGAAAGTCTCAAATCTTTTATACGGTTTTGTGCATACAACTGAAGATATCCCAAGGTGAATTATTTGAAAAGGAAAACAAGGCTGCAAATGAAAAGAAATGCAGACCTTCTTCTCTTCGAGAGAGTTCGCTGAAGCAAAACTTACTAAAGTAATTACAGCCTTGAGTATTGTTTTAAAACTGTCAAAGTATTCACTTTCCAAATACCCTCTATTTCATCCTGTTTGTGGATAGCCACAGGTAGAGGGGAAAAAATAGAAATACTGCCCAATATAGCTATTCTTAGATGATTCTCTCAGGTGGTTAATCACCAGGATTAATTAGCAAGCAGCTACTGTGAGAACTTGATCTTTTTTCTTAATTCTTAGTCTTACATCACCAGGTATTTTCTAAAATCAGGCTGAGCACAATCCATAAATTAAGTATCGAAGCTTGCCCCTGAGGGAAGAGCACTCTTAGGTGTCCACCCAGCAGGAGGAACCATGCTCTGCGCTCAGAGTGAGGTGGTGACTTGAAAAATATATTTGTTCCCACCTACACCTTCTCCCACTGACAAATGCTGTGGCTCTCCAGGCCAGAACTCTACTCTAACAAATAGATTTACAAAATAAAATGAAAAGATAAGGCAGAAATGGAAAGAAGAGAAAATAAAAGCCTGTCAGAAATGTAACACCTGCATAAATTGAATATCTAATTGTGCCCACACCTGCAAAATAGTACTTTTCTTTGTTTTAAAAAAATTTTTTTTTCAACGTTTATTTATTTTTGGGACAGAGAGAGACAGAGCATGAACGGGGGAGGGGCAGAGAGAGAGGGAGACACAGAATCGGAAACAGGCTCCAGGCTCTGAGCCATCAGCCCAGAGCCCGACGTGGGGCTCGAACTCCCGGACCGCGAGATCGTGACCTGGCTGAAGTCGGACGCTTAACCGACTGCGCCACCCAGGCGCCCCAAAATAGTACTTTTCAAAGCAACTGAGAGTTGCTGTCTCAAAACCAGTGCATCTGGTTATGTCTAAATGGTCTCATAGTTAAACACTTCTGGTCATGGGACAGATAGGCTAGAGAATATGAAAATGTTTGCTAGAACTGAATATAACAAACCATTTTTTTTAGTTTTTATTCAAATCCAGTTAGTTAACATACAGTGAAATGTTTTTCCAGGTGTAGAATATTCAGCACTTCCATACAGCACCCGGTGCTCATCACAAGTGCCCTCCTTAGTCTCCATCATCTGTTTAGTCCATCCTCCAACACCTCCCCTCAGACAACCATTCTTTTATAACTCCAAATTCTAAAGTGGTTAAGAATACTACCTACTCATGCCACCCCATTCTGAAGTACCATATTCAAGAAGCTTGCCTAGAATTTGATACATAGCAACCCAAATACTTGAGTTGGCATTAAATACCATTATTCATTTTTTAAAAAATATTTTTGAGAGAGAGAGAGTGTGAGCAGGGGAGGGGCAGAGAGAGAGGAAGACAGAGGATCTGAAGCAGACTCTGTGCTGTGGGGCTCAAACTCACAAACTGGGAGATCATGACCTAAGCCGAAGCAAGAAACATACCTGACTGAGCCACCCAGACGCCCATCATTATTCATTTTTTAATGAACAGTTTTGAGCTTGTGTTGGAGCTGTGGGGATAGGGCAGGGGAGACAAGGGCTGAGAGTGGCTGCCTCCAAATAACTATGACTCATTCTTCTCTTGTGGACCTTATAGTATAGTTTCAGACATTCATTATTTTTATGTAATATTACTGATTTGTACCACATAACTTTACATTAGACCATAAAAAATACAGAGCCTGAATATTTATTTTCACATAAGTGGAAAAAAGCCTGAATAATTTGCATAGGTTTCAGAAAATGGACAACTGTAGGACTCAATAAGAGGTAATGTGCAGACCATCTAACTAGAAGAAACTGTCAGTGTGAATACTATGTACCAAGGAACTATGTTAGTTGCTCTGTGAGCGCCTTTGTTTTTTCATTTTTTCCCCTCCCTCTGACTTGCTTATTTGTAATTGTCATCTGGATTAGAAGCTAGGATATTTTTGGGATCACAGAGAGTCAACCTGAATCACAGTCTCATGAAGAATGGAAGTTACAGTCAGACGGCTTCCAGGAAAAGAACCACAAAGTCATTTAAAAAACAAGATCTATTGTAAGTTTTATCCCTTCTTTGAAGCATCAGGAATGATATCCCTGGGGTATTTCTCAGTAAAAAATAGATGCAATGTGTGTCACACAGGTACTTCTTAGAAACTCAAACTGCTTTGCAATATCATGTAATACTTTCACAAAGTCACAATATTTCTCCTTGCAATTGTTCTTAGTAAGTAAGCAGGGGAGGGGTGGAGAAATCATGATCCCTTATGACAGAATAATGTAGGCACTCAAATTTCTGATAGGTTTCTCCAGTTTTTTGCTTCATGGGTCAAGGCATTGTAAGTATAGATGATGGAAATCTCAAAATTATTTCTGTGTATAAACATAGGTTAATGGAGATATGATAAGACATTATTGAAACCTTAGTATATTTGCCAGTCACTGTGATAAGTAATTCATATATGTAATTTAGAACAAGCTGTTTGTAACAATGATTAGGACTCTCTTTCCAATAGTTCTAATTCTCCTCCAAGGCTATGGTAGGATTACAATTTTCTGCCCCCTTGAAGTTGAATGAGGCAATATGACTTTCTTTGGCTGGTGAAATATAAGCAGTTAAAGCCAAATCAACACACAACCACTGCTCTCACTTTCCCTCTGCTTTAGTGATCAGCTAATTTTATGTGGCAGTTATTCTAACAGCAAAGGTTCCAGAGTGAGAAGAAATGGAGTGGAGTGCCTCAACTGACCTACAAAAGACATATAGCATGAGTGAGAGGTAAAATAAACCAACCAACCTTTGTTGCTACTTTATATGCTACTAAAATTTTGGAATTCTTTGTTATCAAAGCATAACCTGTTTTAACCTGTTCTAATTAATAAGTTATCAAGTAGATACCTGCATTTTACTGATAAGTTGAAGGCTCAAGTAAATTTTCTAATTTGTTCAAGGTGAAAGATGCAATAAAAGACAGAACTGTGATTTGAACAATTCTTTCTGACTTTGGAGCCCAACTCTCTACCATTAAACTTATTTAATGGACTTGAATTAGTGCTTGCAATATATGTATTTTTGTGTGAACTCCCTTAGACTTAGTGGTTCTAGAAAAGATTTGTCTGTGATACTGTTTCTTTGGAATATCTTTTAAAAGCCAAACCAAGAAAATAAAAATACTTTCCATAACGCTTTATGGTTTACAAAGTATTTTCATAAGTAACTTGTAGTAACTTGTGGTATCTTCGCAGTAAACCTGTGACTTAGACAAGACAAGCAAAGACAGTTGAGGCACAGGAAAGTTAATAGTTGACATGCTCAAGGTCAAGTAGCTAGGTAATGACAAATTCTGGGATGAGAATCCCAGAGCCAAGAATTATTATCCAGCGACAGCAGCAGGAGGGAGGTCTGTAGAGGTAGTGATCATTCCTGCCACATTAGAGAGAAGCCTTTTGTTAAACTCAGCTCTGCAAACAATCTGAAATTTTATTTTGCAATCAGGATCATTGATAACATTTTCAATCACTCTTCATTGTAATCAGTTATATTTTTAGAACTGATTAATACCGCCATAAAATAGTAGAACAACTCAGGCTTAGATTGCAAGATGATCACAGTTAAAGTAATTCAGACCAAATCCTAGACCCAAATGAAAATATTTTATTTATTATCCTTAAGTATCTTTTTGAAATTTCCCAAAGTGAGAGATTATCAAGAAGAAACAAAGCTAAATTGTCAAAAAAATAGGACCTATGTGTAAAAGCAAATGCATTATATATTTGAGAAATTGTATTTTTGAAAGTATACAATGGTTTCCATGTGAACAATTTCAGATTTCTTTCAAATTCAAAACAACAGTTTGCTCCTCATTATTGATTATAATTTTCAAGTTCTATTTTAACAAAGTCATTGATCACTAATCAAGAATAAGTTTGACTTAATATTTCTTTTTATAATTACACATTATTTTAAAAATTATGTGGTTACAAGTAATTTTTAGCCTTCTGTTATTGAAAGTGGTGCAAATAAAAATATCCTGAAAGTGCTATATTATTGTAGGTAAATTTCAGCATGATAGCACCTATTCGTTTTGATGACTGTTCACAAATTCATTTTTGTAAGTGCCATCTGGAAGGGAAATGAGATGTTTTGTGGTCCCACCTTCCTCAGTTTTAACCAGGAGGGTATGAGCAAAGGACATTGCTTTGCTTGGTAAGTTGGCACCACAAGTAGCTGAGCCAGGACCAGAACTCAGAGCTCTAGGATAGTAGTTTCCCTATCATTGGGTCTCATTGACTTAAAATGATCAGCTGTATATTTTTTAATGTTTGTTTGTTTGTTTTGAGAAAGAAAGGGGGGGGGACCAGGGGGGAGGGGCAGAGAGAAAGAGGGAGAGAGAGAATCCCAAGTAGGCTCCATGCTCAATGTGGAGCCCTAGGCAGGGCTCAAGCTCACAACTGGGAGATCATGACCGCAGCCAATATCAAGAGTTGGACACTTAACCAACTGAGACACTCCAATCAAATATATTTCATGTTAGTATACCAGACCATCAAGACCCTTGTCAAAGTTTAGTCTGACATGTCAGAGGAGGAAGTCCTGAATATTTTATGTAACCCATTCCTTTTGTAACGTTAGTAGAATTTCAAACATCACATGAAACCACAACCAGATTAGCTCTAGAGATAACAAAAACTCAGCTCTGGAGCACACATTTTGTAATTCTCTTGAATAAGGAAGTTTGTATCCAAATTTCAAGTGTCAGACATGACGCTAATTCTGATTTTAGCATATCTCTGACAGAGGGAGTATAATAATTCTGGTAAGTGTTTGAACTCATACATTTCATGATTTTCCTCATCTCTAGCTTTTCAAAAGTCTTAGTATTCAAGGACTTTTGACTTTGTTCTTGACCTATTTTAAAATGACATTTTGATTCTTTGTGTATATTCTCATATGTGTGTTTGTATGTGTGTATGTGTTTTCTAGATATTGAAATAAATATCCACATATCCATAGATATATCTAAGCCATATTCACATCTGCACTTCTATCTATAGATTTTCTGTATATACATATATGCATATACATACACATCTATATGTATGCTATCTATATCTGTAATTCTGTATGTATACATATATGTATGTGCATATATAAAGAGAGCTGTATGGATACCAAAATATAGACATCTATAGTTTCATCTATAGAAAATATAAATGTAAATATATGTAAGTATGGAGGTAAATAGGGACACCATATGTAAATGTGAAACACTGGAACCAAATACTGTGAATTAAACAACTTTTATCCCTCAAAGCATACCTCAAATACTAAATCCCTCCAAAAGTCTCCCTTCCAAATGAAAATTATTGCTGCCCCCTTTGAACCCCTTAACACTACACTCTTCTCATGAAACTTTTCTCACTTCAAATAATAATGAGGGCCTTCACATGCTAATGTGCCAAGTACAAGCTAATTAACTCAATCTCTAACTCAAGCTTGGGAAGCAGCTATTATTCTCTTCATTTTAAGGTGGAGAAAACCTAATTCAGAGACATTGAGTGACTTTCTCAAGATCAAATAACAGAAAACACACAGAGGAGAAATTTGAATTATGGGCTGCTTGACTCTAGTGCCTCAGGTGTGATTTAGTCTATTTATTATCCTGTACAACATATAAACTTCAGCCAACTACCTCGCTCCCCATGAAATATACATGTGCAGGATGAACTCCAAGCTTATTAGCTAGGCTAAAATAATTGAATAGAGATTTCAGAGATAGGGGACAGTGCATGGAGTTTGAGTTCAGCAACTTAGCAGCCTAATAAACAGATAAACACTTTTGAGAAGAGCATAATAGAATATGGAGCCTCTACAGCAAATCATTGACAGTATTTGGGATATAATCCAATGTACAATATATGAAGAAACTGGAAAACATGACCCATACTCAACAAAAAAGACAATCACGGAAGACTGATCCAAGATGACCCAGAATTTGCAATTAGCAAACATTTAAAATTTTTTTAATGTTTATTTATTTTGAGAAAGAGAGATCAAGAGCAAGCAGAGGAGGGGCAGAGAAAGGAAGACAGAAAATCACAAGCAGGCTGTGCACTGTCCATGCAGAGCCCGATGGGGGGCTCGAACTCAGGAACCGTGAGATCATGACCTGAGCCAAGATCAAAAGTCAGTCACTTAACTGACTGAGACACCCAGGCACCTGTGCAATTAGCAAACATTTCAAGGTATTATAAACTATACATGTAAAGGAAAGTAAGAACATAAAGAGTAAAAAGATAGCAAGTCTCAGCAGAAAGACAGACACTATAAAAAGAATCAAAGGGAAATTTGAAGACTAAAATATACAATGTTGCAAGTGAAAAAAATCACTGGATACACTTAACAGCATATTTAAGAGGACAAAAGGAGTCAGTGAAGATAGGTCAATAATCATTATTCAAGTTGAGAAACAAAAGGGAAAAAACATTGAAAATGTATAAGCAGGGACTCAGAGATTTGTGAAGAATCACATAAATGTCTAACATATGTGTCTTAGACCCTTGGAGAGAAGAGAGAGAATGGGACAGAAAAAAATCTCTCCTAAAGTCATTGAAAGACAGAAATTACATGTTTCAAAAAGCTTGGCAAATTTCAAGAAGGATAACTAACAAAAGCCACATTTGACACATCATTGTTGAAATACTGAAAAACAAAGAGGAAGAGAAAATCTTTAAAGTACAGACAAAAATAGCACATATAGGGGCTCCTGGGTGACTCAGTACGTTGAGCATCTGACTTCAGCTCAGGTCATGATTTCTCTATTCAAGAGTTCGAGCCCTGCGTGGGGCTCTGTGCTGACAGCTGGGAGCCTGGAGCCTGTTTCAGATTCTGTGTCTCTCTCTCTCTCTGCGCCTCCCCAGCTCACACTCTGTCTCTCTCTCTCTCAAAAATAAATAAACATTAAAATTTTTTTAAATAACACAGTATATACAAGAATAACAGTGATATAAGTTATTGCTGAAGTCTTATCAAAAACAAGGATGTTAAGAAGACAGAGGAACAATTTATTTAGAGCGCTGAGAGAATTAAAATTTATCACCCAGAAATTTATAGCCAAGAAAAATATCACTCCAGAATGAAGAAGTAACTGCATATTAGGATAAATATATATGTATACTCATATATAATATATATGGGTGTATATATATATACATATATATCATATATATATGTATATATGTATGTGTATTTGTTCGCTGTAGACTTGCCTGAGAAAAAATGCTAAAGAAATAATTCTGGTTGAAGATAAATAATCTTAGATTAAACTTGAATGTGCAGAAGAGTAAAGATGATTGTAAATATTAAATAAGTACAAAGCACTATATTCTATATTTCTCCTAATTGCTTAAAATTTAGATGTTGTTTAAAATGAAAGCATAACATTGTATTGTGGGCTATATAACATATTTAGACGTAATGTATAGGACAACAATCATAAAACTGGGGAATAAAGTTATATGATGCACAGATCTTTCATTTTACATAAACTGGTACAGTATTAACTCTAATTATATTGTGAAATGTTAAGATATAAATTTTAATATCTAGAAAAAGCACTAGAAAATGATAATGAAAAGAGGATTAGCTGAAAAGCCAATAGAGAGATTGTTATAGAATTTTAGAAGGTTTGCATACCAAAAGAAGGGATGAAAGGAGGGACAGAGGGAGAAAAACAAAAGGACAAGCAGAAAACAAATAGAAAATTCAACCATATCAATAATTACATTAAATGTAGATGGACCACCCACAGGATAAAATATGTAAGTAGATATACGATATAAAAATATGCTGTTATGGATTGAATTTTGTCCTCCTAAAATTCATATGTGAAGTCATAATCATTATTACCTCAGAATGTGATTGGAGATAGGACTTTTAGAGAGGTTATTAAGGTAAAATGAGGTCATAATGGGTGGGCTCTAATCCAGTGTAACTGGTGTCCTTATGAGAGGAAGTTAGGACACAAACAGGCACAAAGGGAAGACCGTGTGAAGACACCAGAAAAAGATGGCCATCTACAATCAAGGAGAGAGGCTCTCAGAAGAAACCAACCCTGACAACACCTTAATCTTGGACTTCTAATCTCCAGAACTGTGAGGAAATAAATTTCTGTTGTTTAAGCCAGCCAGTCTGTGACACTTTGTTATGGCAGCCCTAGGAAACTAATACAGATACTTATCTTCATTATTAATTAAAGAAATAGAAATTAAAACCACTATGCGATTCTGTTTTACACCTATGAGATTGACAAAAATAAAGATAGGAAAAAAATGTGGTTGGACTGAGCCTGCCTATTAAAGACAAGATCATCTGACTGAATTTAAAAAATAAGACAGCACTTTATGCTTTCTTTTTTTAATGTTTATTTATTTTGAGAGAGAGAAAGAGCATGCACAAGCAGGGGAGGGGCAGAGAGGAGAGACAGAATCCCAAGCAGGCCCCACACCATCAGCATAGAGCCCAATGCAGGGCTTGAATTCACAAACCGTGAGATCATGACCTGAGCTGAGATCAAGAGTGGGGCGCTTAACCAACTGCACCACCAAGATTCCCCAACCCTTTTGCTTTCTACAAGGATTACATGGTAATTATGAAGACACAGTCAGTTGAAAGTAAAAGGATGGAAAAAGATATTCTTTGCAAACACTAATCACAAGAAGGTGTGACTATCTGTATTGATATCATATAAAGTAGACCTCATTACAGTGCATTACCATCAATGAAGCAAAACATTTTTAAGTAATATAAGGGTCAATTCATCGGCAAGACATAAAACTCCTAATATGTATGCACATAAAATAACGAAGTATCAAAATATGTGAAGTAAAATTTAACAGAATTAAAAGTGATAAATAGACAAATATATTTGGAGATTTAACATTCCTGCTCAGTAATTGAAAAAATAATGAGTCAAAAGAATCAGTAAAGGCAAGTAGATCTGAATACTATGTAACACTTTGACTTAATTGGCATGTATAGAACTCTAAACCCAAGAACTTCAGGATACACATTCTTTTCAAATGTGCATGGTACATCCACTGAAATTCTAATGAATATATTATCTAACAATAATGGAATTGAATTAGAAATAAGTAACAACAAAAAATCCAGGAAATCCCTAAATATTCAAAAATTAAGCAAAACCAGTTATGAAAATAATAAAGCAAGCTACATATTGGAAGAACGTATTGACAAAATATATATCTGAAAAAACACTTATATCTGGAATATAGAAAGACCTCCAAAAACTTAGTAATAAAAAGATAACTGAGTTAAAAGTAGGCCAAAGATATGAATATATGAATTGCCAATAAGCACATGAATATACTCAACATTGTTATCAGAAAAATTTAAATTAAACATCTGAGATGCTACTACATCCACAAGAATGGCTAAAGTTAAAAAAGATGGACAACTCCAAATGTTGGTGAAAATTTGGAACATCCAGAACTCTCATACCTTACAATATGAGATGAAAATGCTACCACTACTTTGGACAAATGTATGGTAATCATATAAAACTAAACAAAGTCCCCCCATATACAATAATCCTGCTTCTGGATGTTACCCAAGATAAATGACCATATTTTCCACAAAAAGACTTGTGCAAGAATGTTCATGGCATCTTTATTCACAGTGCCAAAACCCAAAAACTAGGTATCCATCAAGAGGGGAATAATTAAATCTCTCTCTCTCTCTCTCTCTCTCTCTCTCTCTCTCTTTCTCACCCACACCCACACCCACACCCACACCCACAGCACCTGCTTGCTCAAAACTGGCATAAGTATATGATAGTATACTATTCAGCATTAAAAAGAAAGGAACTGATATATGCAAAAGCATGGATGAATCTCAAAACTAATATGCTGAATAAAAGGCTTATCCCAAAGAGTACATGCCATACTATTTCATTTATCTGAAATTCTAAAACAGGCAAAATTAATCTGGTGAAAAAATAATCATAACAGGAGTTGTCTCTGAGAGTGAAAGACATGGTACTAACTAGTAAGGGGCACGAGGGACTTTTCTGAGGTGATGAAAATGCCATATATTTTGCTGGGATTTAGATTTTATGTGTATATTTATTTTCTAAATTTACTGAATGATTCGCTTAAGATCAGTGTATTTCAGGAGGGTGCTTTCTCCATTATAACAGAAAGGAAGGAGGGGATCCAGCTGTTTGCCTTTTATGCTATCATGTTTAGGGATTGGGTTTCATTCATCTTTGATTTTTCATCATTGCTGGCAGAGTTCCCTCAGATATATTCTGCTTACTAAATGTTAGTTACATTCAAATATTTCTGACCCTCTCTTCCCATTTCATTATTTGTTAAACATTTTTATAACTATACTATCAATGAACTTATTGACACCATTGTCAGGTATTCTAAGAGGCATGTGTTAGTTTTAATTTTCATTACATTTATGTGGTTCATATGGCACACAGTGTCACAAATAGAAAGCTTAAAGAAGGTAAGGCCAATTTCAACACTCTCAGCCTGCTCAGATTCAGAATTGTGATGCTGAAGCATATGACAGAGTATCATTGATGTGATTTCCACCTGTTAATGAAAACCATTTCAGTCTGGTTTTCTACAAATCACCACTTTTAGTGGCTATATAAACCCTAGTAGTAGTTTCATGCAGGTTTGAATCTGTTTATTTCATGAGGCAATTTTCTTATAGTCAGTGAATTGGAGGTAGAAACATCTATTAGAAATCCTAATCATAAGGAGCCTACAGAAAGAAGGAAAAATCAGCTGACCTAGCTCCTTGCTTTAAATTCCCCTGGCATTTTCTTCTTTGGGAAATTCTCCAAGAAAGATAAGTCATTCCACGTCCTCGTCAAGAAAGGTCTCTGGGTTGGATCACAAGTTTCCTTGCTTTAATCAAACATTCATTTAAAAAAATGAAGTGAACATATATAAAAAAAGAAGCTGCAAATCTTCACTCCAAATATTAATTTTCTTCTTTCATTCAAAATACAATAACTCCAACTGTAGAATCTAATTTGTTGCAATACTTTTTCTGATAAATCTTCTTCCCATGTTCTTCATCTGTTAAATGTAAACCCTCTTTTTGTGTGTGTCCTTTGACCTTTCTGGTTAGAATGATCTATATTTAATGCATTTAGTTCTGTTTCTACTCCTGTTCTCAGAAATCATTTCTAAAAGTCACTTGGGTTTCACTTTTACTTAGAAATAGGGAAATAAAGCATTGTTCATACTTTAGCCTTAGAGCTTTCAAATTGTAGATTAAAATAAAATCAGGTCTAGAAAATTTCCACAGGTGAAACAAATTCAGGCAGTGTTAGCTGAGCCAGTAAGTTCTAATTTTAAGGTTTCTGAAACTCTGTATGTATGTATATTGTTGTAATCAGGATGACTCAGCTGTAACCTTCCTAATACTTCACTTGTCATTGGATTAACTTTCTTCTTCTTTTAAAATTTTTGTTAAAAGTGTATTAACAGACCTAGATTCCTATGTTACTTTTAATAAAACTCTTATTCTTTAGCATTATGGCATTAAACATAGTGGTCCATAAATTTCTATCTTGAAGATAAGGACATTGCTGATGCCAGAGTGACACAGGATGTATTGTTTCCACCACCCGAGTACCTCACAATGAGACTTATTTGGAAATAGGGTTGTTCCAGATATAGTTAGGATGAGGTCATTCTGGACTAGGGTGGGCTCCTACTCCAATATGAATGATACCCTAATAAAGGGAAATTTGGACACAGACACACACAGGGGGAATAAAATGTAACATGAAGGTAGATATTAGCCAAGGAAGGCCAAATATTGCCCACAAACCACCAGAAGGTTAAGAGAGAGGTATGGAACAGCTTTTCTTCTACAGCCTTCAGATGGAAATCAACCCCGATGACACCTTGATTTCAGGCTTCTAGCTTTCATAACTGTTTCTGTTATGAAATTTCTGTTGTTTTAAACTACCCGGTTTGTGGCACTTAGTTATGACAACCCTAAGAAACTGATACACAGAACAATAATAGGCTCACTTATCAAGTGAGCAGAAGTGGGAAAAGAGAAGAACATACAACATATAAGAGAAAAGAGTTATTTGGCTGAATCTGTCCTGAATCTTGCCAACAAGCCACTTCACCAATGAGAAATGCCATATGGACATGTTTATGTGGATGGTCTCTACTTCTGAGACTCCTGGGTCTGTCAATAGGTACTTTACATGTCACCATCAAACCTAGTTGTTAGACATTAAAGATGGTGTCTATAAAGGGATTCCCCCAGGCTGTGAAGGGATAGGACAGCAATGAAACCCTGAGTAATGTTTGATTATGGTTGTCAGTGACTTAAGACCCTGAGTGAAGTATTTGGGCTTTATCTACCTGATAAAAACTGTTCTATTTTACTGCTATCTCTCCTTCACTCATTTCTTAGCATTGAATTTTGAGGGGGACAGGGCTTGGAAAAATATTAGCTCTTGATTTAAGAATTAGGACCTTATGTTTTCTGTTTTTCTTGCTCTTTTCCTTGGCCTGCCTGACATTGAGATGTTCTGAATAAATTAATTGTGTTACTTGGAATTGTGTGTGTGTGTGTGTGTGTGTGTTTTCTTTTAAAAGTTATAAAAAGGGACCTCTGAGTGGTTCAGTCAGTTAAGTGTCCAACTTTAGGTCATGATCTCACAGTCTGTTGAGTTCAAGTCCCACATCGGGCTCTGTGCTAACAGCTCAGAGCCTGGAACCTGCTTCAGATTCTGTGTCTCCCTCTCCCTGCCCTTCCCCTGCTCATGCTCTCTCTCTCTGTCTCTCTAAAAAATAAATAAACATTATTTTTTTTAAAAGTGATGAAAAAATCCAACTTAAACCTAAAGTAAAATGAACTTTTATTTAAAAACTAAGAAAGTTCAGGGTTGTGGTGATGGATTCAGAAATGACTAAGTTCAGGAACTTAAATGACACTGATAACAAAAAAAAAAAACAAAAAAAAAACCCTTTTTCTTACTATTTCTCAACTTTGTTTTCTTCTCTCTTAGGTGGGAAATGTAAATATATGGAGAGTTATATTGGAAATTTCTTCCTCCTCCTGGTAGCTCCTTAGGAAATCCTAACATGTAGTCTGATTGGACCAATTTGGGTCATGTGTGCATATATAAGTCAATCATGGCAAATCGTTCAGATTGACTTAGACTTAGGTTATATACATGTATCTGAAGTTCTGATCACAATGGATTAAAGCCAGGAATGGTTGTACCAATGGAATTTAGTAATTATAGTTAGAAAAGTGGAGAAATAATAATGTTCTATTTCATATGAAATTCTACTTAAGTAATTCATCCAAAAAAGTTGAATATAAACAAATACCCATGAAAGTACTATGCTAGGGACTACATAATTAGAGTCAAATAAGAATTTGAGAGGTTTATAGTCTACCGGGAAAACAAATGTATAAGCTTATAAAAATTTACTGCATTATATGCTGTGTAGTAGAAATGTAAGTGAAGTGCTATATGGAAATAGAGAGGTAAAATTTATTATTTTTTCTGTCTGGGACATGGCAGGTCTAGGGGTAGGTGGAGATGTTTGGGAAAGCTCCACAGAAGTTGTTCGAACATGCCTTCAATCACAAATAAAGGTGAAAGAGACAGAGGGAAGAAGAGATTCTCCTGTCTAATCCTTATTTTTATGGTTCTGTGTTCTTTCTTTTTTTAATTACAGTTGAGTAGTCAAGAGTAGAGCCTGACAGACCTAATGTGTTTAAATAATAGGGAATTATCTCATTTAATTATTACAACAAAGCCATCTCATGGATGTATAACAATAATTAATTTTACCCCAATGCTATTTTGTGGTCTATATTATTTCTGCATCTTTTCTTTGGAAACATTTCATTGTAAACATTCAAGTTTACTGGAATCTAGAAATTTTAAATGGGCATAGCTTTTAGTGTTTCGATGATGTAGTACTTAAAAGGAGTGCCTTAAATAGTGATGAGTTTCTGTTTGAATCCTGGATCCCCAACACCAGCTGTATGATCCTGAGAAATTAAATTTTCTGGGCCTCTGTTCTATGTTAATAGTATAACCCCTTAGGATTTTTACCAGAATGAAAAGAGACAATCTATGCAAAATCATTAGAGCAATTTTTGGTACAAAATAAATGTTCAATCAATGTAACTGCTAGAATGACTGTCAAAGTGATATGATATTTTAAAAACAAAATTCTTATTGAGAAAGATTAGCATAGACCCATTTTGCCCAGAAAACAAATCTCTAGTATCTAATTTAAAGATGGTTCAGTCATATGACTACATATTTTAAAACCAATTTTTATTGATAGAGCATTTGTCTCAGGATTGGATGAAGCAAGTTCTCAATTTTAGTTCTGCCAGATGATCCTCAAGATTACTCCCAATACTTGAGCTTCCTCATCAAGAAAATGACATTAATGACATCTATTGCCTTCCTAATAAAAAATTCTATAATTTGGATAACATATACAGTCCTCTACAATAATCCTTCCTGCTCGTCAGTCTAGGGTTACATCAAAAAAGTTTTGTTATGTATAGTGTAGTCAGACATTAAATCAGAATATGAAAATGGTGATTCAGCAAGTATGTTGTAGTTCCATTTTATGGTGGTGCATTTTATAGGGGTATGTGCATTAAATATCAACTACTGCATGAACATGCCCATTTAGGTGTAAATATATGTATATGTGACATTTATAATCCTATAAATAAGCCTGTGGGTATACAAATAAAGCAAAATATGTTTAAATATTTATTTTCTAAGTCTGGCTCTAAAATATTTAACTTTCAAGCTCATTGAGCCTACCAGACAAATGCTGACCTCAACTAAAAACTGTGAAATGTGTCTTAAGAAACTAGACTCCTGAAGATGCAGTGGGTCAATGTCAGTAGAGCTGTCCTTTTAGGGTTCTTGAACTCAAAGTGAAGTCCATTTTCAGTTATGATTTGATGGCATAACCTAAGCTGAAAGGGATATGCTTTCTACAACACAAGATCGATCCAAATGCTTTTGATAGCCTTCAGAAAAAGAAGAGCCAAGCACAGTAATCAGAGTGAAGATCTGAGGATTCAGAAAGGCCCTCTAGCTTAAATTCATTAAAAGGTTGTTTAAGGGCAATTTTAATCATCAGTGGACTTTTGGAGGCTCAAACTGAAGCAATTACTCCACTGTCCTGGCAGATGTGTTTATTTGGTTTTGATGCTAATATATATCATCTGTTATCTACTAGTGGACAAAAGGATTGGATACTTTTAATGTACACTATGATCAAAAACAAATACGATAATAATAAAAAACAAACATAGGAAAAATCTATTATCCCAAGTTGTCTGAACTTAGTATATTTTACAGGAAGAAGAAGAAGCTTAACTTCCTGGAAAAAAATGTCTACTGTGCAATATGGTGGGATGTTTTCTGCAATATTTGGTGAAGGACTGTGAATATTCCCATGGGTACTAGGTACTGGGAAAATTCTGATTATCTGAGGAATTCAAAGGAATAGGAGTAGACTGTAAACTGTAAGACATTCAGAAAAGAACACTTAACAATGAGCTAGTAAAGCCATGATGAAGTCCCAAGCCCTCCACTAATTAAATTAAAGACATTGGCTAGATCACTTAACCTCTCTGAGTTTTATCTCTAAAATGGAATCTGTTGCATTTGTCCAGCTTAGCGCACATTATTGGGTAATGTAAATTTTATGTGTTCAAGCGATTTGTAAACTTTGTCAATTCAAAATTTAAACCTTCCATATCCACAAGGACCTAAAACACTATAAGGAATACCTAGATAGAAGACAGGTTATCTTTCTTCAGATTCTTCCACTGTAGTTTGAAGACCAGCCCCATAAGTGAATCAAGCAGAGAATGAGATAAAATGAATGATCATATCTTCTAAGCTATACATACATAGCAGCTAAAGGCATTGAATATGTGTATTGTATTTTATTTCCTCCTATTCCAACAGTTTCCTCTCTGGACTTTTGTTTGGCTCCACTTCCAAAAGCTTCTTACATAAATGTTCCCTAAAGCTTTCTCCCAACTATCTTTTTTATACCCTTTCTCACTAGGTGGATTCAATTATTTTCCATCCATGCAGGGTGGATCTTCCAGTGCTTTTTACTGATACCAGCTATTTACAGCCAGCAACTGTTCTGATTGCCCAATGCACACACTTTATTGCTCATTGCCCATGCCATACTAGTCATTAACTCTTACCTTTGTCTTATGTAATTCTTGTCCCACATTTCCAACTTCTTTTTCAAAAATTGCACCTGGAAGTCTCACCAAGCTGTCAAACATAATCACTAAACCTGAACTCATTGTCTGCTCTGACAAATTGGCTTTCTTCCCTCTACTGCTTATTTTGGTATATAGCATGATGATTTTCTTTCCACTCAGGCTTGGAAACTAAAGTTTTTTGTTTTTTGTTTTTTTTTTCAGTTGTCCATCCCCCTCCACTGTGCACTAATTGTTCTATCTTGTCATTTCTTCTTTGTAAAACCTCTTGTACAACTCCTTTGCTTAGTTATTACTTCTAGTGTGTAAGTTGAGGGCTGTTTGCCCGCATCATTGCACTTATTTTCTTGCTTGCAGTTTATCTTCTCTCTGTTTCCCTTTCACAAACAATGTCTCCAGATCAACCCTGATTTTGCTATTCTTTAATTTTAAAAAATTCCAATATTATTTTATTACTTAATAAAATTACCAATCAAAGGACTTTATGTTCTGGGCACAATACTTCTTCTCTTCCATACTTCCACTCATGCAATCTATGCTTACCTCAAATGCAGAGATTGTTCAGTTACGGAGACTCAGAAGAGACAAGGAAGAAGTAGTACTTGATAAATGGCAGGCTGTATGCAATATGGTTATGTAAAACCTTGCATGGATCCTTCGTAACACTAGATTGAGAAGCCAAATATACCCAACTCTGTGATATCTTTCCTGATTATATGCAGCGGAATGTATTTTCTCCCTGTTTGGGAAACTTTATAGTGCTTTGTCTTGTTTAAAATTGGCTTACCACTTTCCGACTGTCATTATAGTTTGTTTTTTTCTTTTTGTACTTGTCATTCTCCCTTATTAGATTTCAATCTCCTTGAGAGTAGGGACTTTATTTTTTATTCTTTGCAGCATATTCATTCAGTGTTTATTGAATTTGAAAATCCCAACAAGTAAACTAATGCTTGTTTTAAATCTCATTTCCAAGGCTGTAACTAAAATAAAAACAAAATATTATAAATAAATAAGGTGATATTTATTACAAATATATGCTAAAATCCATCCTCAATTCAGTGATCTGGATGATTTTTTCCTCTTTTAAATAAATTTAGAGGAAATCATTGCTACTAATTGTGCTTCTTTTTCTAATGCATTTTAATATAATACTTTATTCCATTGGAAAGTAAAATCAATGCTTCCAGGGAAATTAAAATTGGCTAACCTACTTCTTTTTTTGAGTCACTTTAGCTGGAGGAGACTTAAAAAGGGCTGTCGGTTCACAAACTTCTCTTTCTGAAAACAACATGGCAATTTTCCCAGGTGATGGTGTTTCTGTAGCTGTTTAAACTCAGTTAAAATTTCACATACAATAATGGATTCTATTAATCTTTTTAAAAGACAGTCACTTTAAACAACATAGCAGTTAAATGAGATTAAGAGTGATGGTATCCCATCAGGATATAGAGTGAAGTTAGAAGTCTTTGGAATATTTCTCCATCCACTGAGGTCACTATCATGAAGATAAACTACCTTCTTTTCTCACAAGATGGTCCTTAGTGACATTATGTGAAACAGGATTTGATAATGGATAGACTTTAGGTATAAATTATTATGAATGTACATACAATTTTAATGTCCATTTCTCCTTTCAGTAAAATTTTATTAAGTGGCCACAATATTCTGAGGATTTTGTCACCTAAACCTCTAGAGAATTTTTTCTAAATTATTCTACCAGTTATTTATTATAGTAGGTAGTATTTCAAAAAACAAAATCTTTTAGTCAATTATGTTGAGAAATGTTTCCATTCTCCTTTTAGAGAAATACATGCATATTAGCATAAGAAAGCTTCAAATAAGTCCAATACTAAAGATAAATATTTATTTAACCCAGGCTCTCCCACACTTTTTTACTGGAAAAATAATTTTATGCCCTATCTCATCCAACTGTATAAGTTACCAATAGATAGCCCTCTGGAAAATAAACCCTGTCAGATTTAGTGTTGTCTCAATATAGCTTATAAGTAAGGTCTTCTCACATGCTGACATATACATATTGATGGAGATACAATGTCTCATAGGAGAATGGTATCCAGTTTGGAAGGTGATCAAGATTTCATTTTTAGTTTCAGAATCTATTTAATGTTGAGAAAGTCACTTCACCTCTCTGGGCCAAATTATTTTCATTGTACAAGTTAAATAACAATGGATTTGTATTATAATGGTGATGTATAGGCCTTATGATTTTTTTGTTATCATTGCCAATTTTGGAAAGAAGAATCTATGCTTATAATACTATTAGGATGAAACATGAACAATAGTGTGCCTAAGAAGTTATGAATATAGGACATGGGAAGAACATGTTGGGTGTGGTTAACACAGTTGGTGCAGCTCATTGAAAGAGCTATGGCCCTCTCAAAGGACCATCCAGAGAATTTTAGTGATTTCTCCCATTTTCTTCAACAGAGCCCTAATAGTTTATTACTATTCAGTCATATATTATTGGATTTGATTATGTATGTCTCTAAAACAATGGACCAAAAAATTATTGACTTGGGCAATTGAAATAATACGAAATTTCATAGTAAGGGAACTTAATTGTGAATTTTCAGAATACAGTATAAAAGGGAAAATTGAATGATATAATGATATTTAATATAGATTCAATCCATGGAGCTATTTTGTGGAAACAATCAATTAATCACACTATTTCAGAAGTTAAATGGTCAAGGACAAAGGATTTCTACTAATTTAAGAATAATGCTCTTTGTTATATTTACTTTCTCTTTTTAAATGTAAGAATGGTTGTTGCTTTTGTTAATTACAAAGAGAAGTGAATTTATTACTTGGGTCCTATGTGTGCAACTAAATAGCTGTGATGTTAGATGATGCTACTTTACTTCCTTGCCCCTGTGTTTTTTATATACACAGCAAAGGCTTAAACCATGCTTTTTGGGGTCTAAAATCTCTTATTCTTTGAAGCAATGTATAGATCCCAAAAATATGATCAACATGAAGGTAAGTTAATCTAGGACACTGTATTTTCTACTTGGACCAGTTGAAAATGTGCCTTTAGTATGAGGTCATTTGAGAATACCAATTCATGGGTAAGCTCAGCTAATAGTCACTTTAGGCCAACATACTTTAGGGGAATTCACAATTCAAAGGGCCTTAGATGTGTATTTGAGATATTGCAACTGTCTGGTAAATCACTGGATATGAACAAGCCCTAAAAGAGATAGATAGCATGGTTCCAGTGATACAAAATTTATTTGCATGACACTTTTTCCTCTAGAGCCAAAGGAAATATCTCACAGAAAATCTTATAGAAAAAAAAAATGTATGTTTGAGATGTGGAAATAATAATCTAGATAAAATTTCAATCACTTTCTAGTATTAAGGCAAAGGACTAGTTTGGAGATGCAATATATAATAGTCAATTAAAATCAAAGCCAGATTTCCTAGCTTTAAATCCCAGTGCTTCCTCCTACTAGTTATGTGTTTTGTGGAGGTTACCTTTATTCTCCATGTTACAGTTTTCTTATCTGACAAATTGGAATGAAGATAGTAAATACCTTACAAGACTTTTCTGATAACTAAATTTTAAAATGCATGCAGAACATGGTACCTGACTTTTATAAAAACAATTTTTTTAATGTTTATTCATTCTTGAGAGAGACAGAGACAACACGAGTGGTTAGGGGCAGAGAGAGAGGGAGACACAGCATCCGAAGCAGGCTCCAGGCCCGGAGCTGTCAGCACAGAACCCGACCGTGGGGCTTGAACTCACTAGCCGGAGACCATGACCTTAGCCAAAGTCGTACCGACTGAGCCACCCAAGTGCCCCAGTACCTGACTTTTATAAAATGTGCTCAACTATGTGTATTGAACCACTAAATTACACTGGAAGTAAGAAATTACCTGGAAGTAATTATACTGTTTGTTAACTAACTGGAATTTAAATAAAAACTTTTAAAAAAGTACTCAGCTAACGTTAGCAACTTTTTAAATAAATACTCAAAAATTCTGGTTTCATCTAAGATAGAGCAGCCTGATTCACACTAATTAACCTGCTAATAACAATGATAAACTTCGACAATTATGAAAACAACTGTGACAAAACAATTGTTTTAAAGGTCTGAAAAGGAATCAGAAGCATGTAGAAAATAAAAGAAAAAGTCTTTAAATGAAAGGAAACAAACTAAGCAAATTTAGCAATTAAATAGGTTTTCCCCAAGGACACTCCTTAGTGTCTGATGGCAAAGAAGGAACGGAACTTGACATGGAAATCATCAGTGTTATTGGGATGAAGGGACAGAGGTTGGTGTTTGGAGCCCCTTGTATGGCTGGAAATTGAGGAAGAACATTCTTAAAAAGTGGATACCACAGAGAGGGAAACACCAAAATTGTGTGCAAATTGTCAAATATCAGCTGATGCCTCAACTCTGCATGTGTGAGGTGATAAAAAGAACCTAGAAGATAGTTGCCTCTGGAATAATCAAGACTTGAACAGAAATTTCAGCAACCAAGTGTTAGAGAGACATTTGGAGTTCATCTCCCAATAAGTTGGAGGGGCTTGGTAAACATCTTAGAATTTCCACCGAAATCCCAGAAGAGCCATGCCTTTAGAAGAAGGATCCAGAACTATATTCTAGCTCTAAGAGGAAAACCAAAGTTCTTGAGGGGCCCACTTAAAGCAAAGCTTAAGTCAAATCAAGTCAATATGCCAGTTTTCCAATTCCCTACTGGAATGAAACACAGCATGCTTTCAAAGAAGATAGCATAATCCAGATTTTCTACAACATATCTGCAATGTCTGGCATATAGTTCAAATTTACAAGATATGAGAAGAGAAAGATTTGATACAAAAATAAAAGCAAAATAACAGAAATAGAACCACAGATGACTCAGATATTGAAATTAGCAATAAAATTCTTTAAGCCAAATTTAATAAACATATTAAAAACACATTATAGGGGGGAAGATGGCGGCGTAGGTGGACGCTGGGCTCACCGCGCGTCCTGCTGATCACTTAGATTCCACCTACACCTGCCTAAATAACCCAGAAAACCGCCAGAGGATTAGCAGAACGGAGTCACTGGACCCAAGTGCAGACGAGAGGCCCACGGAAGAGGGTAGGAAGGACGGCGAGGCGGTGCGCGCTCCACGGACTGGCGGGAGGGAGCCGGGGCGGAGGGGCGGCTCGCCAGCCAAGCAGAGCCCCCGAGTCCGGCTTGCAAAAGCGGAGGGGCCTGACGGACTGTGTTCAGACAGCAAGCGCGACTTAGCGTCTGGGAGTTCATAAGTTAACAGCTCTGCTCGGAAAGCGGGAAGGCTGGAGGACAAAGGGAGGGTGAGCTGCGGAGCCCCCGGACGACAGAGCTCAGTTTGGCGGGGAACAAAGGCGCTCGCCAGCGCCATCTCCCCCGCCCATCCCCCAGCCAAAATCCCAAAGGGAACCGGTTCCGGCCAGGGAAATTGCTCACTCCGCGCAAACACCCAACTCTGTGCTTCTGCGGAGCCAAACCTCCGGCAGCGGATCTGACTCCCTCCGGCTGCCACAGGGCCCCTCCTGAAGTGGATCACCTAAGGAGAAGCGAGCTAAGCCTGCCCCCCCCCCCCCGCCGCCGTGCACCTTGCCTTCCCACCCCAGCTAATACGCCAGATCCCCAGCATCACAAGCCTGGCAGTGTGCAAGTAGCCCAGACGGGCCACGCCACCCCACAGTGAATCCCGCCCCTAGGAGAGGGGAAGAGAAGGCACACACCAGTCTGACTGTGGCCCCAGCGGTGGGCTGGGGGCAGACATCAGGACGGACTGCGGCCCCGCCCACCAACTCCAGTTATACACCACAGCACAGGGGAAGTGCCCTGCAGGTCCTCACCACACCAGGGACTATCCAAAATGACCAAGCGGAAGAATTCCCCTCAGAAGAATCTCCAGGAAATAACAACAGCTAATGAGCTGATCAAAAAGGATTTAAATAATATAACAGAAAGTGAATTTAGAATAATAGTCATAAAATTAATCGCTGGGCTGGAAAACAGTATACAGGACAGCAGAGAATCTCTTGCTACAGAGATCAAGGGACTAAGGAACAGTCACGAGGAGCTGAAAAACGCTTTAAAGGAAATGCAAAACAAAATGCAAACCACCACGGCTCGGATGGAAGAGGCAGAGGAGAGAATAGGTGAACTAGAAGATAAAGTTATGGAAAAAGAGGAAGCTGAGAAAAAGAGAGATAAAAAAATCCAGGAGTATGAGGGGAAAATTAGAGAACTAAGTGATACACTAAAAAGAAATAATATACGCATAATTGGTATCCCAGAGGAGGAAGAGAGAGGGAAAGGTGCTGAAGGGGTACTTGAAGAAATAATAGCTGAGAACTTCCCTGAACTGGGGAAGGAAAAAGGCATTGAAATCCAAGAGGCACAGAGAACTCCCTTCAGACGTAACTTGAATCGATCTTCTGCACGACATATCATAGTGAAACTGGCAAAATACAAGGATAAAGAGAAAATTCTGAAAGCAGCAAGGGGTAAACGTGCCCTCACATATAAAGGGAGACCTATAAGACTCGTGACTGATCTCTCTTTTGAAACTTGGCAGGCCAGAAAGAATTGGCACGAGATTTTCAGGGTGCTAGACAGCAAAAATATGCAGCCGAGAATCCTTTATCCAGCAAGTCTGTCATTTAGAATAGAAGGAGAGATAAAGGTCTTCCCAAACAAACAAAAACTGAAGGAATTTGTCACCACTAAACCAGCCCTACAAGAGATCCTAAGGGGGACCCTGTGAGACAAAGTACCAGAGACATCACTACAAGCATAAAACATACAGACATCACAATGACTCTAAACCCGTATCTTTCTATAATAACACTGAATGTAAATGGATTAAATGCGCCAACCAAAAGACATAGGGTATCAGAATGGATAAAAAAACAAGACCCATCTATTTGCTGTCTACAAGAGACTCATTTTAGACCTGAGGACACCTTTAGATTGAGAGTGAGGGGATGGAGAACTATTTATCATGCTACTGGAAGCCAAAAGAAAGCTGGAGTAGCCATACTTATATCAGACAAACTAGACTTTAAATTAAAGGCTGTAACAAGAGATGAAGAAGGACATTATATAATAGTTACAGGGTCTGTCCATCAGGAAGAGCTAACAATTATAAATGTCTATGCGCCGAATACCGGAGCCCCCAAATATATAAAACAATTACTCATAAACAGAAGCAACCTTATTGATAAGAATGTGGTAATTGCTGGGGACTTTAACACCCCACTTACAGAAATGGATAGATCATCTAGACACACGGTCAATAAAGAAACAAGGGCCCTGAATGAGACATTGGATCAGATGGACTTGACAGATATATTTAGAACTCTGCATCCCAAAGGAACAGAATATACTTTCTTCTCGAGTGCACATGGAACATTCTCCAAGATAGATCATATACTGGGTCACAAAACAGCCCTTCATAAGTTTACAAGAATTGAAATTATACCATGCATACTTTCAGACCACAATGCTATGAAGCTTGAAATCAACCACAGGAAAAAGTCTGGAAAACCTCCAAAAGCATGGAGGTTAAAGAACAGCCTACTAACGAATGAGTGGGTCAACCAGGCAATTAGAGAAGAAATCAAAAAATATATGGAAACAAACGAAAATGAAAATACAACAATCCAAACGCTTTGGGACGCAGCGAAGGCAGTCCTGAGAGGAAAATACATTGCAATCCAGGCCTATCTCAAGAAACAAGAAAAATCCCAAATACAAAATCTAACAGCACACCTAAAGGAAATAGAAGCAGAACAGCAAAGGCAGCCTAAACCCAGCAGAAGAAGAGAAATAATAAAGATCAGAGCAGAAATAAACAATATAGAATCTAAAAAAACTGTAGAGCAGATCAACGAAACCAAGAGTTGGTTTTTTGAAAAAATAAACAAAATTGACAAACCTCTAGCCAGGCTTCTCAAAAAGAAAAGGGAGATGACCCAAATAGATAAAATCATGAATGAAAATGGAATGATTACAACCAATCCCTCAGAGATACAAACAATTATCAGGGAATACTATGAAAAATTATATGCCAACAAATTGGACAACCTGGAAGAAATGGACACATTCCTGAACACCCACACTCTTCCAAAACTCAATCAGGAGGAAATAGAAAGCTTGAACAGACCCATAACCAGCGAAGAAATTGAATTGGTTATCAAAAATCTCCCAACAAATAAGAGTCCAGGACCAGATGGCTTCCCAGGGGAGTTCTACCAGACATTTAAAGCAGAGATAATACCTATCCTTCTCAAGCTATTCCAAGAAATAGAAAGGGAAGGAAAACTTCCAGACTCATTCTATGAAGCCAGTATTACTTTGATTCCTAAACCAGACAGAGACCCAGTAAAAAAAGAGAACTACAGGCCAATATCCCTGATGAATATGGATGCAA
This sequence comes from Lynx canadensis, assembly GCF_007474595.2. Lineage (NCBI taxonomy): Eukaryota > Metazoa > Chordata > Mammalia > Carnivora > Felidae > Lynx > Lynx canadensis. The sequence goes on along the minus strand of NC_044303.2, from coordinate 187,098,268 downwards.
AAATTCTCAATAAGATACTAGCAAATCGAATTCAACAGCATATAAAAAGAATGATTCACCATGATCAAGTGGGATTCATTCCTGGGATGCAGGGCTGGTTCAACATTCGCAAATCAATCAACGTGATCCATCACATTAACAAAAAAAAAGAGAAGAACCATATGATCCTGTCAATCGATGCAGAAAAGGCCTTTGACAAAATCCAGCACCCTTTCTTAATAAAAACCCTTGAGAAAGTCGGGATACAAGGAACATACTTAAAGATCATAAAAGCCATTTATGAAAAGCCCACAGCTAACATCATCCTCAACGGGGAAAAACTGAGAGCTTTTTCCCTGAGATCAGGAACACGACAGGGATGCCCACTCTCACCGCTGTTGTTTAACATAGTGCTGGAAGTTCTAGCATCAGCAATCAGACAACAAAAGGAAATCAAAGGCATCAAAATTGGCAAAGATGAAGTCAAGCTTTCGCTTTTTGCAGATGACATGATATTATACATGGAAAATCCGATAGACTCCACCAAAAGTCTGCTAGAACTGATACATGAATTCAGCAAAGTTGCAGGATACAAAATCAATGTCCAGAAATCAGTTGCATTCTTATACACTAACAATGAAGCCACAGAAAGACAAATAAAGAAAATGATCCCATTCACAATTGCACCAAGAAGCATAAAATACCTAGGAATAAATCTAACCAAAGATGTAAAGGATCTGTATGCTGAAAACTATAGAAAGCTTATGAAGGTAATTGAAGAAGACTTAAAGAAATGGAAAGACATTCCCTGCTCATGGATTGGAAAAATAAATATTGTCAAAATGTCAATACTACCCAAAGCTATCTACACATTCAATGCAATCCCAATCAAAATTGCACCAGCATTCTTCTCGAAATTAGAACAAGCAATCCTAAAATTCATATGGAACCACAAAAGGCCCCGAATAGCCAAAGGAATTTTGAAGAAGAAGACCAAAGCAGGAGGCATCACAATCCCAGACTTTAGCCTCTACTACAAAGCTGTCATCATCAAGACAGCATGGTATTGGCACAAAAACAGACACACAGACCAATGGAATAGAATAGAAACCCCAGAACTAGACCCACAAACGTATGGCCAACTCATCTTTGACAAAGCAGGAAAGAACATCCAATGGAAAAAAGACAGCCTCTTTAACAAATGGTGCTGGGAGAACTGGACAGCAACATGCAGAAGGTTGAAACTAGACCACTTTCTCACACCATTTACAAAAATAAACTCAAAATGGATAAAGGACCTAAATGTGAGACAGGAAACCATCAAAACCTTAGAGGAGAAAGCAGGAAAAGACCTCTCTGACCTCAGCCGTAGCAATCTCTTCCTCGACACATCCCCAAAGGCAAGGGAATTAAAAGCAAAAGTGAATTACTGGGACCTTATGAAGATAAAAGCTTCTGCACAGCAAAGGAAACAACCAACAAAACTAAAAGGCAACCAACGGAATGGGAAAAGATATTTGCAAATGACATATCAGACAAAGGGCTAGTATCTAAAATCTATAAAGAGCTCACCAAACTCCACACCCGAAAAACAAATAACCCAGTGAAGAAATGGGCAGAAAACATGAATAGACACTTCTCTAAAGAAGACATCCAGATGGCCAACAGGCACATGAAAAGATGTTCAGCATCGCTCCTTATCAGGGAAATACAAATCAAAACCACACTCAGGTATCACCTCACGCCAGTCAGAGTGGCCAAAATGAACAAATCAGGAGACTATAGATGCTGGAGAGGATGTGGAGAAACGGGAACCCTCTTGCACTGTTGGTGGGAATGCAAATTGGTGCAGCCGCTCTGGAAAGCAGTGTGGAGGTTCCTCAGAAAATTAAAAATAGACCTACCCTATGACCCAGCAATAGCACTGCTAGGAATTTATCCAAGGGATACAGGAGTACTGATGCATAGGGGCACTTGTACCCCAATGTTTATAGCAGCACTCTCAACAATAGCCAAAGTATGGAAAGAGCCTAAATGTCCATCAACTGATGAATGGATAAAGAAATTGTGGTATATATACACAATGGAGTACTATGTGGCAATGAGAAAAAATGAAATATGGCCTTTTGTACCAACGTGGATGGAACTGGAGAGTGTAATGCTAAGTGAAATAAGCCATACAGAGAAAGACAGATACCACATGGTTTCACTCTTATGTGGATCCTGAGAAACTAAACAGGAACCCATGGGGGAGGGGAAGGAAAAAAAAAAAAGAGGTTAGAGTGGGAGAGAGCCAAAGCATAAGAGACTGTTAAAAACTGAGAACAAACTGAGGGTTGATGGGGGGTGGGAGGGAGGGGAGGGTGGGTGATGGGTATTGAGGAGGGCACCTTTTGGGATGAGCACTGGGTGTTGTATGGAAACCAATTTGTCAATAAATTTCATATATATAAAAAATAAAAAAAATAAAAAAAATAAAAAAAATAAAAATAATAAATAAATAAAAAATAAAAACACATTATAGCCATATTGAAAGACACAGAGAAACATGGTGAAAATTGGTGAACAGATGAAAAATCACAACAGAAAAATGAAAAAACCTAACAAACAACCAAATGGAATTTTTTTATAAGGAAAAAATACGCCTAAGTTACAAAAGATCTTTGGATGGTCTAGACAGAGCAGAAGGAAATAATTGATAAATACAAAGACAGATCAATAGAAATTATTCAAATTGAAACAAAGTATAAATATCAAAATATAAATCACAACAGAGCATTTGAGACCTATTGCATGATACCAAGGTAATATATAAATTTGGTCCCTTATGCAGAGGAGAGACTATAGTGATGGAAACAAATATGTAAAAAATATCATAGTCAAAATAATTGTAAAACTATGTCAAAACTGATAAAAGATATCAAGTCACAGAACCAAAACTCTCAGGAAAACCAAGCAAAGAAAAAAACATAGAAAAACACACTTATGTGCATTAAAATCAGGCTGTTGAAACCAAATATAAGGGAAAAAATGTTAAAAAACAGCTAGAAGAATAAAAATATATTGTATCCTACTGAACAACAATAAGAATGAAGACTCACTTCTTATTGAAAAAAAAAAATCAAAGCCAGAAGATAATAGAAAGATATCTCCTCAAGTACTCGTGGGGGTGAGGGTGGTATGAGAACTGTGAATTCTAGATCCCTTCCTTTAATACCTTACATAAATGCAAGAGTAATTGACATTTTTTTTGAAATAATTTGTCATAAAAAAGCTAATAAGTGGTTTCAGCCTGAAGAAAAATAATCCACCAAGGAAACCCACATGTAAGAAAAGATGAAGACAACTGGTAAATATATGGGTATATAAGAAGAATTATATTTTTCTTAACTTCTTCAAATGTCTATTGACCATTAAAGCATAATGATATTCATAGAAATAAAATATATGATAATAGTAGTGGAGTGGGTAGATTAAGTTATACACGTTAAAGTATAATATTAAGTTAGACAATGAGAAATTATGATTTTAAGCAACCACTGAGAATCTAAACAAAGAAATGACGGTAGTAGATTCAAAGAGATAAAATGAAACAATATGAAGTACTCAGTAGAAGAAGAAGAAAGGACCAAAATACAGAACAGGACATAGAGGAAACAATGAGCCAGAAGATACACTTAAATCCAATATATCAATAATGGCATTCATTGGATATGGACTAAACAGACATTTCATTTAAAAGAATGAGATTGTCAGACTGGTTTTAGTGATGAGTCACTCTAAAATTGTAAATAAACATATAGATTGAAAATGAAAGGCTGGGAAAAGAGAGACAAAACAAACACTAATCATAAGAAAGCCATACTAATATCAAAGCAGGCTTTAAGAAAATGAGTATTACCAGAGATACAAAAGAGAAACATTTTATAATGATAAATTATTTTTCTCAAAATTTAATAGAGCACAGAGATAAAAATCATGTAAGGATGTAGAAAAATTGGGCAACACTAGTAACCAATGTGACCAAATTGGCATTGCTGACCCAACTTGAGAATACATATTTTCAGGTATATATAAAGCATTTACCAAAATAGACCATATACTACACTATAGATCAAGCAACAATTGATTCAAGGTTGAGAATATGCATTTATATTCTCAGATGATGCAGTGAAATTGGAAATAAATAACAAGAAAACTAGAAAATATCCACATACTTGAAACTAAGTGACACATTTCTAAGTAGTCCCTGGAGCAAAGAAGGAATCATAAGGAAAATTAGAAAATATTTTGACTCAAATACAATGAATAAATAAACTCAAAAATCCTGTTAAATGGGGGGGCCTGGGTGACTGACTCAGTTGGTTAAGCATCCAACTCTTCATCCCTGCTCAGGTCATGATCTCATGGTTCAGTTGATGAGTTCGAGCCCGCTTTGGGCTTTGTGCTGACAGGGTGGATCCTGCATGGGATTCTGTCTCTCCCTTTCTCTGTCCCTCCCACTCAAGCTCTCTCTCTTTCTCTCAAAATAAATAAACTTAAAAAAAAAATCCTGTTAAGTGGGAAATTCATAGTTTTATATTTATATTTTAGAAGAGATTGCAGATTTGAAATAAGCTAATAAGGAGATGTTTTAAAAAGATGAGCAATTAAACAGGAGAATAAAGCAAATAAAAATAAGAATGTTAGAGATTTAGAAAACAAACAGTATAGAAAACTAACAAAGCTAAAGTTGGTTTCTTTGAAAAAAATAATAAAATTAATAATATTGATACAACCAATAGCAAAGACTTGTAGAGAAAACCTGAAGAAACACAAATTAACAATATCAGGAAGGAAGTAGGGAGCATCACGACATAGTTTACAAGCATTAAAAGGATGGTAAGGGGCAATTATGAAAAACAGCCTAATAACTTCAACTACTTAGATGAAATGGATAGTCTCCTTGAAAACCACCATTCACTAGAATTAACACAAAAAGAAACGAAAAATTTAATGCCTATGACTATTAAAACAGTGAACTAATTACTAAAAAGCTTTCCCACAAAAACTCCAGGGCCAGATGGCTTCACCGGTGAATCCTATCAAACATTTTAAGGATCAAATAACACCAATTTATAATAAATCTTTCAAAAATAGGAGAAGAAGGAATATGCACTAACTTGCTTTCTGAGGTCATTATAATAACTGTGATACCAAAACTGACAATAAACATAGTAAGAAAATAAATTTTTAAGATAGTGTCCCTCATTAACATAAATATGACCACTTCAGTGAAATATTAACAAAATTCAATAATATAGACAGTGATAATATACTGCAACTAAATTCTTGGGTTTATCACAGGGGTACAAACTTGGTATAACTTTTAAAATCAGTCAATGTAATTCATAACATAAGAAGAATAAAGAAGAAAAATCATGATTATCGTAAATGTGAAAAAACTACCTTTGATAAAATTCAATGACCATTTATAATGAAAATTTGGGCCAACTAGAAATTAAAGAGATATTATTCATTCTAAAATTGGTTATCTATATTGGCAATCAATAGTGACAGAAAGCACATCAGCCATTATCTTTGAAGTTTACTGACTGGAAGACGGCAAAAGAGAATATTTAGGGGCAGTGGGAATATCCTCTGTTTGATGGTTATATTGGTGTATTCATTTTTTAAAACGTACAGAACTGCACACTTAAGATTCATACTTTTTACTATATAAAAAATGTGAAAGTATAAAAATAAAAATAAATTAAAAAGAGACAATTGCATCTCTTTGAGTTAATTAATGCCAACACATGAATTAGAATGTAGAACTCTTCATTTCTTTTCCAGAACATCTAAGATTTTAAGCATTTTAATGTAAGTTTAAAAATTCCTAATAATGATAATAGCAATCATTTTGGACTGGTGTAATACATCAAACTAGTTCAGTTGTGTACTTAAATTTTGTTGTCAAAGATTCTTAACTGTTTTATTTTATTTATTTATTTATTTATTTATTTATTTATTTATTTTTTTGAGAGAGAGAGAGTGAGAGAGAGAAAGAAAAAGAGAGTATGAGCAGGGGAAGGGCAGAGAGAAACAGAGTGCATCTCAAGCAGTCTTCATGTCCAGCAAGACTGACACAGGGATCAGTCTCAAGACTGTTGAGATCATGACCTGAATAGAATTCAAGAGTTGGAGGCTCAACTAACTGAGCCACCCAGGCGCCCCTTGATTACTTTTTAAAGCTCTCTCCATGCTATTGAAATACCTGGTATATACTTAGTAGGAAACTTACAAAGTTTTCAAAATAATATTACAGGTGTCAGAAGAGATATTTAGTTATGCACATAATGAAATCAAAGCAGTGCATACTTTTTATGTATGATCCTGACATCTTATGTCTGTCATTTTAAGTTATAAAAGCAGATGTTTGTATTATAGCACAGTTGCAACCATAATGTTATTTTCCTATTTCTAGATTATGCTAACTACTAGATTAGGTGATTTTACATATGGATCTCATTTAGTTTAAGAAGAGATTTATAGGGACATCTTGGTGGCTCAGTTGGTTAAGCATCTGATTTCAGCTCAGGTCATAATTTCACGGTTTGTGGGCTCAAGCCCCACATCAGGCTCTGTGCTGTCAGCTCGGAGCCTGGAGCCTGGAGTCTGCTTCAGATTCTGCATCTCCTCTCTCTGCCCCTCCCCTGCTCATACTCTGTCTCTGTTTCTGTCACCGTCTCTCTCTCAAAAATTAAAAAACAAACAAAAAAACCTTAAAAATATTTTTTAAACAAGAAGAGATTTATAGATTACAATTCTGGCTATTGTTCAGCAGTTATTTTCTTGTATCTTTCCATCAACATAGTGTATAGGATTGAATAAACTTTTTTCCCTAATTATTAGTTTCCATATTTCTAAACTATAGGTAGGGATTTTTTTTCGCCATTGTATAGTGCAGTGTCTGGCATATAAAAGGTGACAGATAAAATTTTCCTGATTAAATGAATGGTAGAATGAACTCAAACACCCATCTCTACCTTGAAGCCTTTGTTACTAATTTAATATTGATCACTTTTTTTGTTCTAAACACCAATGGCAAAATTGTAGGATTTGAACAGTTGCACTGTTCCAAGTAGTCCACTAGATGAATTACATATATTATTTATTCCTCATCCTAACCTTATAGGGTCAAAATTTCTTTCATTATATGCATGACTCTCTCTCCTCTACCCCTGCCAAAAGAAAATACATTAGAAAATAATTTCTTTTAGAACATCTTGAAATTTGTGGATCAGAAGATGAATGCTGTGATGTTATAAATGACAACTTTGCAGAGGCAACTAAACAAAAGCACTGTACAAATAGAAAACACTCTATTAATGCAGATGGTATCTATGTTTCTGGTGAATATTTCTGAAAATTTACAAATTGATTTTTTTGTACTGACAGTTATGATTTTTTAGCATTAAATTTAAGATAGTTCCTATTATGATACAAATGTAATTATTTGGGAAGAATAGAGCTAAAATAAATTATTAACATTGCTTTATATTATAATTTATACACAGGACAAAAGATTTTATATGTAAGTCTGTGTCAAAAGTACAATGCTTTCAACATTGAATATGCAAATCATTTTTCATATCCTTTTCTAGCTTAACTATATTTACTAATCTAAATGACTATAAAATAGATGAAAAATATTTAAGGAAAATTGATTGTTTCATTTTAATATGTTCATGGGTATATTTGTGAAGTTGTTTTGTGCTTCAGAGATTATATTATTATTCTATAATATAAGCTTCTCCAAAATCAAAATTATTTTTTATTGGGCTAATTTTCCTGGGATAAAATCTTTAATGATAATGCAATTATCACATTCTCTCAAGATTACTAGCAGATTTTGAGAAGGATTATATATTTTAATTCATGACCCAAGATTATTGTTTATCTGTTTATTTTTAATTTCTCCCAGGGTGCCTTTTCTATTAGAAGTTATTGTTTTTTTCCACTAATACTTCCTCTTCAGTAGAAAAATCATACTTCCTGCACAATATTTTAAGCAATTTTAATCTCACAGGCAATAATGATTCTGCCATTTATAAACAAGGAGTCAAGAAAAACGTAGGGTATATATATATGATGGTACAATGCCATCCCACTCCCCACTATATTTTCTTAGAATAAGATGTTTGAGAGAAATTAATTTCTTCTAATTAAGTCAAAGTTTATGATCCTCCCAAGAACTGATTATTAATAATTTTTACATTATCACCGATTTTAGAAGAGAAGGAAATGCACATAATAATATGCACAATGACTTCTAAGAGGTAAGATATTTTAATTTATACATAATAGAAGTACTTGAGGTTCAGAGGAGTTAAGGTACATGCTAGTATTAGCAACACACTAGTAAAGAGCTAGTATCCCAAATTGCTGGGCTTAGGTCAAAGTTGTGTTATTATTCTATGTAAATTTGTTAAGAGATGTGCTTGTACCCTTTTATTTTTGTATTTAGAGGGAGGAGGAAGTTCCAATTTTTTGGAAAGACTATCTGAATTTATGTTTCTTCCCTTCAGCTCCTTATTTCCCCCTTTCCATGCAGAAATTTATCAGTCTAAGGAAGTAAATTTAGCAATAGGTTTCTCAATGCCTAATAGAATTTGCATTTCTCTCTGCTACATTCTCCAGTTCTGCTTTACAGTAATGTTGAGAACTCTGCTTCATTTGGTTAATGAAGTGTATTTAGTAATTTGTGAAAAATTTTAGTCAGATATCACCTCACGCCAGTCAGAGTGGCCAAAATGAACAAATCAGGAGACTATAGATGCTGGAGAGGATGTGGAGAAACGGAAACCCTCTTGCACTGTTGGTGGGAATGCAAATTGGTGCAGCCACTCTGGAAACAGTGCGGAGGTTCCTCAAAAAATTAAAAATAGACCTACCCTATGATCCAGCAGTAGCACTGCTAGGAATTTACCCAAGGGATACAGGAGTACTGATGCATAGGGGCACTTGTACCCCAATGTTTATAGCAGCACTCTCAACAATAGCCAAATTATGGAAAGGGCCTAAATGTCCATCAGCTGATGAATGGATAAAGAAATTGTGGTTTATATACACAATGGAGTACTACGTCGCAATGAGAAAGAATGAAATATGGCCCTTTGTAGCAACGTGGATGGAACTGGAGAGTGTTATGCTAAGTGAAATAAGCCATACAGGGAAAAAACAGATACCATATGTTTTCACTCCTATGGGGATCCTGAGAAACTTAACAGAAGACCATGGGGGAGGGGAAGGGGAAAAAAAAGTTAGAGACGGAGGGAGGGAGCCAAAACATAAGAGACTGTTAAAAACTGAGAACAAACTGAGGGTTGATGGGGGGTGGGAGGGAGGGGAGGGTGGGTGATGGGTATTGAGGAGGGCACCTTTTGGGATGAGCACTGGGTGTTGTATGGAAACCAATTTGACAATAAACTTCATATATTGAAAAAAATAAAAATAAAAATACAAAATTTTAGGAGTGGATGGGTGATCAAGTGGCACAGAATCTCCAAAAGTTGTAACAATTTCACCCATTAATATATCCCCCTCCCCAACTCATATTCTTGAGTGCTTCCCAGTGTTCATCACATTATGACACAGATAAACCATTGTGTTTTTTGGCACATGAGGGCAGACAGATGAGGCAATAGCAAGAAGAGGGATCTGGCTGCCCTACACTCAGACCACTCCCTTACAGGTGCAAAGACAATCTTCTGTGGAGTGCTTATTAAACTTGATGCAAGGTGCTTTTGTTTTATTTTATTTTATTTTTTTAATTTTATTTCTCTAGCACAGTCTCTAAAGAATGGTAATCTTAAGGGAAAGGTATTATCAATGCATGAACCTCAGAGACAATCATAGACACCTAGCATCCAGCCCATTGTAACATAAATACCAATAGAGGCCAGTCTTACTTAATTGGTATTTTGATATGCCAATTTTAATTATTCTTATCTATTCCTTAAAACAGACTTCTACTTAGTGACTAGAGAAGTATAGAATGTTGTCGCTATTTGTGTATTTCTAATAAATAGCACTTTATATTCTAAAACACTTATTTCTCAAATGGCTCCTAATTAGACTAAAATCATAACAGAAAACAGGGCTATCTGGGTATTTATTCATTTGAGAAGACTTTTTCGTTTACACTGAAGGAACTGTTTCCTTTTTGTTTTGATTCTATCTTCCTCCAATTATATTATCAAGTACCAATAGGTTTGTTTAGAAATTTATGATTTATAAATATATTATCTCCATGAGGCTCTATAATTCAATGTATGATCTAAATAAATTGACATCATGAGTTGGTTTACTTGTTCCAAAAGAAGGTAAAAAGAATGGTTCCAAAAACTCATTTTTGGAATGACAGAAACTTAAGACAGAAAGTCCTAAGTAAGCATCTAAAACTAGAAATTGGTAATTTGTTTCTGGAAAGGGTCAGATAGTAAATATTTTTGGCTTTGTGGTCTAGACTAGTCACCCTAGGGACTACTCAGCTCTGCTTTTATAGGGCAGCAGTTTTTAGACAAAAACTAAATGAATGAATATGGCCAGATTTGGCCCATGGGCTATAGTTTGCTGATCTCTGATCTAAATTTATCTCCATTTGTAGGTAGATAGAGTGCTATCCAAAGAGGACATAACTTGCCTCTGGTTTCAGATCAATGACGGGAAGTCAGGGCTTCTACTTCCCAGTTGTTCACTCTTCGCACACTGTTACATCACTTCTATTTATGGCAAAAAAAAAAAAAAGTATGGAAACAAATGGCACTAAAATACTAAAATAATCAAGGGTGTTTTATTTCTGGTATGTAAACATAAAAATATTGAACAGACAAATACTACTAGCCAGTACTTATTCAGCACTATGTACTGTGTAGTATGCTGTTTTTACATGCATTTTATTTACTCCCCACTAAAGACTATGAGATAGACACTTACTATCTCTTATTTACACTTAGGAAACTGAGGCTCAGAGAGGTTAGGTAAATTGCCCAGGACACAATGACTACTTGGCACATCTAAGATTCCAACCCAGTTATCAAAGCTGGTAACTTCTACTCATCTATCATACTGTATCATATTGTCTCTGTTTACAAATATGGTGAGTGTGGTGGACCTTTGTTGTTTATAGTCATTCAGCTCTGATTTCATATTGTTTGGTAGCCATAATAATAGTTACCTAAAGATACTAAGTGCTAATCTCTAGAACCTATATATTTTATCATATTTGGAAAAAGGCTCTTTGCAGATAAAATTAACGATTTTGAGATGAAGGGATTAACCTAGATTATCCAGGTATTCTTATAAGAAAAGGCAAAGGGGTTTAGAGAGAAACAAACAAGAGAAGGCAAAGTGACCACAGTGGTAGACCATGGAGTGATGTAGCCACCAGCCAAGGGATTCTTGGAGCCTCAGGAGCTAGGCAAGCCTGGAACAGATTCTTCTTTAGAGGGAGTGAAGCCTTGCCTAATTTTGGGCTACTTGCCTCCAGACCTGTGAAAAAAAAAATTTGTTCTGTTTTGTTTTGTTTTGTTTTGTTTTGTTTGTTTTAGGCAACCAAAGTTGTGGTAATTTGTTACAGCAGTTTCAGGAAACTAATACAAGTAACACTACACTGATTTTCTTTTGGATCACCATTCCTTCCCTAATCTTTACTCCTGTGCTTCTGATTAAAAATGATTACACCCTTGTCACTAGGAGTGGTGCATTTGACCAGCCCTAAACCAATCTAATTACGTTCTTGTAGCCCTCATGATTGGCTCCAGAATGGATACATAATCTAGACATCCAATTAAAGGGAGTATATGAAGTTCATAGCTATTGAGAATATTTTATCTTTCTTGGTGGATTGGGGGAGAGGAGAAGCATATAGTTTAAGGATTACCTGATTTACATCCTTCAATCATGAGGGCAGAGGTTGCTTAATAATGAAATCAACTCCGGAGAAGCCAAGCCAGAAACAGGTAAAACTCAGCTCTGGTGGTCTATTAGTCAGGATTCTCCAGAGAAACAGAACCAATTGGAGATAAACATATGATAGATGATAGATAGGTAGGTAGGTAGGTAGATGATAGATAGATAGAGCACATACATAGTACAGATATAGATATATAGAAAGAAATTTATTATGAGAGATTGGTTTATAAGATCATGGAGACTGAGAAGTCTCATGATCTGCCATTAGCAAGCTGGAAACCCAGGAAAATTGGTGGTATGGTTGCAATCCAAGTACAAAGGCCTAAGAATCAGGGGAGCCAATGGTGTAAGTCCCACTTTGAGTCCAAAGGCCCAATAACCAGGAGCACTGATGTCCAAGGGCAGGAAAAGTTAGATGTCCCAGCTCAAGCAGAGAGAGAATTTGCCCTTTCTCTACCATTTACTGTTCTATTCAGGCTCTCAGTGGATTCAATGATGCCTATCTGCATTAGAAGGCAATCTTCTTTACTCAGTCAACTGATTCAATGCTAATTTCTTTCAGAAACACCCTCAGAGACACACCCAAAATCATGTTTGCCACCTATCTGGGCATTGCTTAGCCCAGTCAAGTTAACATATAAAATTAACCTTCACAAGTGGTTTCTTTTGAGCCTACACATAAAGCTTACAACCAGCTCTACCACTATATTTCCTGATTGCATGAGCCTTAAATTCCCTTTAATAGTTGCAGACAATTAAAATTGAGTTATCTGCCATGGCACATGAAATTTCCTAATGTATGTTAGGCAAGACATTTTAAGTATTTCTATAAATGAAAAAATAAATACTTATTTCATAATTTTTTACCTTAGTAAAAATGCATAATCCATCAGGAAAATATTTGGCACATACAATATTTCATGCAAATTTCAGTTTATATTTTAGCATAGTGCATTTTGTGGGGAAAAAACTACAACCTATGGATTGCTTTAATTCTTCATTCTTTATGTAACTGATGAAATGGTGATTCTTACCACCTTAAAATAATTTTATCACTTTCTGTTTATTCTCTAAACTCACTGCTTTCAGCATTTATGAGATCCTTATGATTTTGTCACTATTTCTTCAATTTTTTATTAATCTTTTTCTCATTTTTTCATTCATTTTTTTTTCTCTGAGAGACAAAGAGAGTGAGTAGGAGAGGTGCAGAGGAAGAGAGAGAGAGGGAGAGATTATTAAGTAGGCTCCACGCCCAGCATGTGAGGCTCCATCTCATGACTATGAGATCATGACTCCGGCCAAAATCAAGACTCAGACGCTTAACCGACAGCCACCCAGGCGCCCCTCTCATTTTTTCATTCTTAACTCATAGATATCAACATTAATTTTATTTCCTTTAGAAACAGTAACCAGAGGAAGAGAATTTTCCAATTTCTTTTGGAAAGATGCTTTTGTACTTGTGGGGTTCAGAGCGGGCAACCCTAAAATGTGCCACTTTGGCATATTGATTATTTTGAATTAAAGTTACTAAAAAAACAGCCAATGCAAAAAGGATGCTCTGACCCTTCTTTGATCCCCTGAAAGCAAGAAATAATTTCTCATTGTGAAGGGTATCCTCTCTGTACCAGAAGGAAAAGTGACATCCTTATCCCCAGAAATATAAAAATCAGGAAGGAGAAAGCTGTATAAACAAAGCTTGTTACTTGTTTACTAATTTACTACCCCAAACTGAAACTTCTTTGTCTTATCAATTCATAAATTTATTGTTTCCTTGTCAAAAAAGGTATAAAAGCTGCCTTCTTTGGTTAATGGTTTAGGTCTCATATCTTTGGGGACCCTATATTTGTGAAATTAAATACATTTTTCTCCTGTTAATATCTCTTTTATTACAAAGGGTGTCTCATTCAAAAACCTAGAAGGATAGAGGGAAATTTATTATTCCTCCCCTACATTTTACATCAAAACAAAAGATTTCACCATAGTAATCTGCCTCCTCAGTGAAACTGTCTCTTCATAGTTCGTATATAACCAAAAACTTAAAACTAACTGAAATTCAAATGTTCACTCTGGAAGTTTGAATTTCTTAGACAAAATCAGTGTCTGTTGCATGGGATAACACATTCAAAAGTGTTTATTCTAATTTAGTAAAAGTCAAACAATAGTATATAACTAAAATATCATTGCTTAGTTATCCATTTAAATGTTTCCAAGTTTATTTCAATATATTCTTTCATCAACTCCTAAATAGAAAAGGCAGCTGAATACATGACACAAACTTTTACAAAAATGAAATGGTATGTCAATTATTCCTCAACAAAACCAGAAAAAAAAATGCTGAAATAAAACAATGCATCCATTGAATATGTAAATATGACAGTCATTATAGCATAATGCCTTTAATTTGATGGCTGAGTTGTTTGCTAAGAAAATTAGTGGATATAGGAAGTTACTGATGGAGTAGAAAAATAATGAATAAGTTAAAAACTCTTTGCAATAATTGGCATACCCATATTGTCATGTAAAATAAAATTGCTTTCATAATATAGATCACATGGTTTCCCTTACATCAAAGAAGTGTTGTCATCACAGCTATTGCTAATGCACAGAAGAAATTGAAAACACAGGGTAATTTGACCATATGGAATATAAGGAATTGAAAATACTGGACATATTGACCATATGAAATATGGCTCTCTGATGAATTTAACTAGGTTGTAATGTGGTAGCTGAGCTAATTGTTTGGGTAATAGTTCTTACCTCTTTATATACGGGTGAGTGAATTGATTCTGCAGTTAATCTGGGTTGATTGTTTCTGATGGCTCAAATCACCATAATCAGAATTGTTCTGAAATCAGATTTTGTTTCATTTTGCAAACATGTTCAAAATATAGTAGGAGGGGGGCTCCTGGGTGGTTCAGTTAAGTGGCTCTTTATTTCAGTCATTATCGCACAGTTCATGGGATTGAGCCCCACTTTGGGCTCTGCACTGACAGCATGGAGCCTATTTAGGATTCTCTCTCTCCCTCTCTCTGCCCCTCCCCCACACTCGCTGTCTCTCTCTCTCTCTCTCTCTCTCTCTCTGTCTCTGTCTCTGTCTCTGTCTCAAAATAAATAAATAAAATGTGTGCATGTATATATCCACACACGTAACTGGGATTATAATCTGCATATCATAGACACAGTGTTCTTTTGTGCACATGTGGGCAATGAACTGCACATGCAACAGAGAAGACTTCTGCTTGGCCTGTTGCTTTGGGAATAGACAACTGTGGAATTATTCTCTCTGCCCATGTCATCCTTCCTATCACTGGTGCCATGATCCTCTTTCCAAAGATGTATTCTTTTTTCTTTATTTCCTTATGTGGAATATGTAAATATGACAATCATTATAGTATAATGTCTTCTTTAATTTGATATGTGTTTGAGTTGTGTGCTAAGAAAATTACTGAATAGAGACAGTAGAAAAACAATAAGTTAAAAACTCTTTGCAATAATTGCCAAATATTGAAATTCTCCAAATCTTCCTAACACAGAAGAGAAATGTGAAGGCTAAATATTCCAAACCAAAGGTTTTAGGTTAGTCTCTTGTGGTTATATTTAAGAGAGACAGAAATAAAGGGTGATAGAGGAGTAAAACATAGGCTTAGGGCTTATTATCCAGAATGGTGGTGATTCCAGTTTAATGAGAAAGTCTTAAGATAGTCTCTCTTTCATACTGAAGTCATTCTTAGCACATGCTAGTAGGGTTAGAGTCAGATAGTATGACAAAGGGGAGAAAGTGACTATTCTTGAGTGCATATTTTGTTCCAGACATTTTGTTCAGCACTTTTCATGCCCTATTTCTTGTGGTACTCATGGCTTTATTATAATTAATAAAATAGATAGGCTTAAAAAATTTTTTTAATGTTTATTTTTGAGAGAGAGAGACAGAGCATGAGTGGGAGAGGGGCAGAGAGAGAGGGAGACACAGAATCAAAAGCAGGCTCCAGGCTCTGAGCTGTCAACACAGAGCCCTACACGGGGCTTGAACTCACGAGCCATGGGATCATGACCTGAACTGAAGTTGGACACTTAACAGACTGAGCCACCCAGGCACCCCTGGATTAAATCTTTAATAGAAAAGAAAAGGTTTATAAATCAGTGGAAGAATAGATGGATTATTCAGTATTTTATTTTGGTAATGAGAAAACCAATGTAAGAAAAAATAAATAATGCACCAAAAGAATTTCAAATGAAATAACAAGTTAAATGTAATAAATAAAACATTTAAAAAATGCAACCTAATGAGAGAATAATAAATAAATCAACATTTTTTTATGAGTACCTACCATGTACATACAGGACATTATGCTAGGCTTTATGGTTAATATAAAAGTTTTTTACTTTTTGGTCTTTCTGAGTATCATGAAGTTACTTGGAAACTATTGGTTCTCAAACTGGTTTTCCTAAAGAAAATAGAAATAGAGTGCATTAAATACCTCCTGTACACCACTTTAAAGTCTTTTGGTTTCATCTCCCATTCCAGTACTGCCCTGTGACCAATTTAGGACCTATTTTAATTGACCTATTTCACCTAGATAGAACTTCCTAACATCTGCTTCCAAATTTAGGAATTTTTATTATACACTTCAAAATGTGTAACCTGGAAATTTGCTTGAATTAATGTCCTTGGGGTCATTCTTGGTCAATGAGGGATAGGAGTCTATAAATAAATAATTCCCCTTTCATCACCAGTTGGAGTTTTAAGGACATATTTTGTAAGGCTTCTTAGGATATCCCTCAGGATGGAGAACCCATAGTTCTCACTCACCACTTTAGTGGTGACAAACCATGTAACACGTGTTTGCATTGAAATCCACTTCCTTCCTGTTTCATTCTCCTGTCCTGCAAACTGGCCCTCTGGTAATGGGCTCAGGAATCAGTAAGACTGGGGTTTATTTATTTATTTTTAAATTTTTATTTATTTTATTTTATTTTTAGGAAGAGAGAGAGATAGAGAGCACAAGCTGGGGAGAGGAGTAGAGGGAGAGAGAAAGAGACAATCTAAAGCATGCCCCATTCTCAGCATAGAGCCAGACACAGTGCTGGATCCCACAACCCTAGAATCATGACCTGAGCCAAAATCAAGAGTTGGATGCTCAACCGACTGAGCCACCCAGGTGCCCCAAGACTCCATTCATCCAACAGAGTTATCTGACACCAGCTAGTTAATATGTGTAGGCCTCAGTTTCCTTACCTGCAAAAAAAAGAGATCAAAGCTTCTTTTTTTATATAGCAAGTATTTTCTAAGAACAGATGAAATTAAATAATGCTTCCAGCTCTTTGTCATATTTGACAAACATTTATTCCTATTTGCTATAACATTTGTTTCCCTTATTGCCAAGGCATGATATGATGACAGACAGTGCTAACACAGATAAAATTCAGAAAACTTCTAATGACAGATTTGTAGATTTGATTTCCCAAGTTATTCCATCGTATCCCTTTCACTCGTCTCAGTTAAATGTTTCAGTGAAAAATGTGCAATTTCTAATTGGTCTTTATAAGAAAATTGAATTTTTTGTTTATATATATATATATATATATATATATATATAATAACATATATATATATATATATTCTGCTGTGTTTTAATTTTTTGATTATGTGGATGTTAAAAATGTGGTGTTTATGTGGAACAGACTAATAAAAGAATTGTTGAATTTCCTTTACTTCATAGTTCACAGGTTTGGGAACTGCAACTATAATAATTTGAGGCCTGAGACTAAATACAAAACAATAAATTTTGTCCTAACTTTATGCTGGCCTATTGGCTTTTCTTTCCATTTTTGCTTTGATACCTAAACTTTTTCATAATTCTGGTAATAAAAGTAGGATTTACAGTTTTTTACTTTCGTTGTCATTCATAATGTTTTTGAGGAGATATCTAGGTATATTCAACAAGGTAAATGTATAATCCAAGGCTTAAAGTTTGTGTACATATTAATGAAAAAAAATCAATTAAATATCCCCATATTTTTCGACAAATACACCAACACATATTTGGATGCTGTAAAATTCAAGCCATTATTCAAATATTTCCAATATAAATAAAGAACAACTTATACATGTTAACTAATTCATCAGTTTCACATAGGTTTTTCTTTTGGTTCAATGACTTCATCAAAGCATCACTAACAATACAACATAGCAACACTTCATTTTGTTTTGCCAGCTATCTTCATCAACAATTTTACCTGAGAAATCACATACTTGTGAATGAAAAATGAAAAAAAGGACAACTTATTTTTCTCTTTAATTAATAACTCAGACAAAAGATACATATACTTTTTGTTATATTTTTATATATTTTATATATTAATAATATATATTATATATTTTATATATTATATATATTTTTATATATTTTATATCTTTGTTATATTCAAAGATACAAAAGAAAAATATAGTCATTGATTGCTGAACATTTCAGCTCCTATCTTCAAAGGCACAAAGTGCACCAAAAAATCAATGTAAAGTGATTAATTCATTGTGGTGTTTTACAAAAGATTATGTGGAAATTAATAATATTAACATTATATCCATAATAATATGAACACAATACCTGTAGAATTGGGTGGTGAAAGCTACATTTTATGAATTGCTTAGCCATAAAGTCCTCCTTTGTCTTGCCTTCCAAAAGACTTATATAAAGGAAATAATTCTTTTTTGGAACCTCAGTTTGCCATTTTGCTGTCAAACAATAGTCATTGACTAGTTCTGAGGTGTGAAAATAGAATGATGACTGTGAAGAAAAGTATTCTTAAAAATGTATGTAGGTGTTAACTCAATAGTGTTACTAGCCTCCATTTACACTTTGGCGATACATCCTTAGAACATATGTCCAGCATCAAAGACAATTCCCTGAAACATCCTTGGATCAAACTGAAGTCGGTGACATGTTTCAGGCTGAACAGATCTGTTAAGATGACATTTTCAGGAACAGGAAGAGCACTGAGACTTGAGGATCTGAGATGTGAATCTCTGTTCTCATGCTCTCAACACTGAAAGGACACAGAAGGTGCTGAAATATCCCAAGTGTCATCACTTCCTAGTGAGACTGGCACATATTTGAGTGATTTTAGAGACTCTACTAAGACTTCGCTTTATGGAATTATGTTGGTGAAATTAACTGAGTATCTAATTTTTCTCATGTAAAAATCTTATTTGTCTTTTTAAAATCCAGATCTCTTATGAAGTGCAAAAGAAGGAAGTTTTCTAGCCAAAACAAATTCAAAAGTAGATTGAGGATAAACCAAGTAAAAGATTGCAGAAATGCCTGCTTTCCATCCTTTACACTCTCCGCCTCTCACACCACTTTCCTTTCCCGGGGCTCTCTTCTGAGGCAAGCAGCTTTCTTGAGATATTGGCAAGAATCTTCCTCAAAAGTACTGTGAACTTGAAAGGAAAATGGGATTTGTCGCTATTTCAAAAGTATCACTCACCTCTCTGCCAGACCAAAAGTGTTTCTTTTCTTCAAATTTGATTCTCATCCAAATAGAATGGAGAACTATAATGCCAGAATACTTCAGGCTGATATACCTGAGTTACCTCATTGCAACCCATTCCTAAAAGCCTTTTCAATGTTACAGGTACAAACTATTTAATTGCTACCAAATAAAGATGTTGTACTTGGTGTTACGATCAATGAGAAGAGTAGTGAACAGCCTTGAAAAGGTGTTACAATGATTTGAGAGACACATGTATTTGAATACATGGATACTAAGGATGCTCATCACAGAACTCTGAAAGAACACTGTAATAATAAATTTTGTAAATAAAGCAGAAAAAAATTATTCCACTTCTGGGAGGGAAATGACTTGATATTGAGTTGTCACAACTGAAGCATTGATTTGTAAGTACATGCCCCTAGAAGGTACAGAGTAAGTAGAGAAACAGAAGATAATCTTTTTTCCCCTCTCTGTTTTCTAGAACATATAACATGTAGCCTACTAGCAAATGAAAGAACCATTCACAGCCTACCTTTTCTTCCTTTTTTTCCCCCATCCAAACATCAGTGATACGGCTGGAATTAAGTTCTAGAAAGTCATCAACCTAAAACACCTGATGTAGTTTATTTTTCTTGTTAGCCTTTGCCCTGGGAATTCATTTATTATTGTTTTCTGAAAGAGCTAATACTTGTTTACATTATGGAGTATAATTTCATAGAGCAAAATCCCAAGATACTTAAGCACTACTGAGTACAAAGTAATGAATTTAGGAACTGCCAACTGTTTTATTAGGCTTTCAAAGACTTAGAAATCAATTGTAAAAATGTAGTAGCGGAAAAGAAGAGGGAGAGGAAGGAAGAGGAGGAGGAGGGAAAGGGAAAGAAGAAAAAGAAGAGGGAAAAAAAATCACTCTGCAACTGATAGTCTGTAGTACTGGATAATCACTTGCCATGCTACTGCCAACACCAACATGATAGGGCATTAGATACAATGGGAGAGAAGGAGGTTGGGGGCTGGCAAGGAGGTGGAACAGATTCCTTTAATAAAAAAGGGAGCAAAATGACTTCTGGTACAGTAAAAGAAAACATATTAATTAACAAAATGATTTGAATAGGTAAGGACTCAACTACAGTTGGGCATGGGACATAACCTATAGTTCAGAGATCACGTAAACTGCTTCCTTTCTGAATATGACATAACAATTTTCATTTGGCTCAGATTAAATTATCTTTCCTGCATATGGATCACAAATTCACACCAAAAACAGAAATGTATTTCTGTCATATTTTACTGTTTATCTACAGATGTTAGAAACAATAAACTTTGCACTTTAGTTCAAAATATTTATGTCAAAGAACTGATTCTTACTTCTAGCAACCTGAACACTTTTCATGGAATATAGTATAGCAAAATGGTTTGAGGAAGTTGCTTAATTTTTTTTTTCACACCTAGGTATATCTGCAAAGTGATTATCTGATAATAAGCTGGAAAAACTCATATTTAATTTTTTCTAATTAAAAGAGATTTTGAAAATAAATTTTAAAAGGGATTCTCATCATAATTTCCCCTCTTGTCACTCCTTCCTTTTTTCTTAAGAGGAAAATAAACTTATAGAAAAAGATGAAATTGATAATCAAAAATCAAACCACTCAATCATCAAACAATGAAGAGTTTTGTTGTTTTAAACAATTGCTTAAGTAGTTTTAAATATATTCAAGGGGGGACACCTGGGTGGCTCAGTTGGTTGAGCATCTGACTCTTGGATTCATCTCAGGTCATGATCTCACGGTTCGTGGGTTCGAGCCCAACATTGAACTGTCAGTGCATTCATTGCACTGTCAGTGAAGAGCCTCCTTGGGATTCTCTCTCTTTCTCTGCCCTCCTGCACAGTTTCTCCGTCAAAACAATAAATAAACTTTAAAAAATTAAATATATTCTAATGCATGTATATTGTGTAGCAAAACTTTATCGTTTAAAAAAAATTTGTCATCAATTTTTATGCCAAGAATATTTTGTTGCTTTTCATTAATTTATATAAACATATGTATTTTTTTACTTATCTTTATTTTGCATCAATGCAAAGGAAAAGTCTTGATTAAGAAATTTGAATAAAATATAATCATTGTTTAATATTTTCCTCTATCAAATTTCTTTTAAAATCTTGTTTTGATAGACAAGATTAAGGTTACTTATGTTTTACTCTCCCTTAAAGCCGTTGCTATAAATGAACATATATTTTTGTTGCTATGAAAAATTTAATTATAAATGTATTCTCCCTTGCTAAAATGAACCTTTAAGTTTACAAGTACAGCTACAACTAGTTCATATTTTAATGTTATTTTACATTTTTAAGAGTTTTAAGGTTGAAATATTGCAAAATTAGAATGTTACCCACTAAAAGCTCTCATTTTGAAGACATGATAAAAAGAAAAATGATAATTTCTCTTAGGAATAGTTGTATACAATACAAGAAAGAAAGAGTTTGGTTATTTGTCTATGTAATTTTTATTCACTTAATTCATGAAATTCCTAACTGTTGTATTACACCGCATTGCAATAATTGTATTGCATTGCAACTTGGTGTTTAATTATTTCAATTGAAGAAAGCATTTATGGATTATAAAGTACAGTAAAACCTTGTTTTGTGAGCATAATTTGTTCCAGAAATATGCTTGTAATCCAAAGCACTTGTGTATCAAAGCGAATTTCCCCATAAGAAATAATGGAAACTCAGATGATTCATTCCAGAACCCAAAAATATTCATATAAAAATGATTACAATACTGTAATATACTACAAAAAAATAAAGAAAATACAAAATATAGAGAAAAATAAACAAATTAATTTGCACCTACCTTTGAAAACCTTCATGGCTGGTGTGAGGGAACAAGAGAGAGGAAGGTTATTGTGTAGGATGACTTTCACTATCACTAACAGAAGCACTGCTATCTTTTGGCTCAATGGAATCTTTTTCCTCATGCAATTTTAACAAGGAACCTATCCAATGACACTTGCTTTTGCCTTCTTTAGAGGATTTCGTGGAAATATGACATTGCATTGTCGTTAAACAGATTCATCACTCACACTGCTACAGCCTTATTTGGGTGGTGCTTTTCAACAAAATTTTGCACTGTTTCCCACATTTTACACATCTCCCTAATTTCATCTGAAGTGAGGGATTCCTCCGCCTTTTTCTCCTCCTCTGCAGAGGAGATGTAGACGTAGGCTTCCAAAATCTTGCAATTTCGGCCACTTGCATACCTCGTTCATACTTCTTGATGATTTCCTTATTAATTTCCACTATAATTATCTCCTTTTTCTTACTGCCTTTCTTCTCATCCTTTTTCTGAATGGGGGCATTGTATACATTCACATGGATGTTGACTACATTACAGTATTAATAAACTCTTGTCGGGGCGCCTGGGGGGCGCAGTCGGTTAAGCGTCCGACTTCAGCCAGGTCACGATCTCGCGGTCCGTGAGTTCAAGCCCCGCGTAGGGCTCTGGGCTGATGGCTCAGAGCCTGGAGCCTGTTTCCGATTCTGTGTCTCCCTCTCTCTCTGCCCCTCCCCCGTTCATGCTCTGTCTCTCTCTGTCCCAAAAATAAATAAACGTTGAAAAAAAAATTAAAAAAAAAAAATAAACTCTTGTCATAAACTGTATGTAATGTAACTGGCAATAAGGCAGCAGAGGGAAGGGTCTGTATCTACAGGCAGCCCAACCTAGAATGAAGCAAACCATTCCCAAGCTTACTCTTGTATGGAAAAGCAAAGGACTGCCCATAGGTGCTTTGAAGTAACAAAAACACAGTGCCAGTTGGGGGCACTTCCAATGTTCTGAAAAATCACTGATCTCTGCCAAATATTGCAGCCTGGGACTGAGCATCCAAGCATGGGAGATGATCACCCACAATCCCCAAGAGAGAGAGAGACAGAGACAGAGACACAGAGAAGCACAGAGAGAAGAATCATTGGCTCAGCTGTGATCATGTAATGTTCAGCATCATGTCTTGTATTGCAAAGTATCATTTGTTTATCAGGTTAACATTTATTAGAAATGTTTGTTCACCTTGTAGAACATTTGCAGAACAAGTTACTCACAATCCAAGGTTTTACTGTATTAAACTCACAAAAGCAAAATTTGTTTTTCTTTTTTCAGTGTTTTGAATAACAAAGATATTTTTATAATCTTAGGGTATATTATTATGATAAGAAAAAATAACTAATTGGTTGATCAGAACTGACTAAAACAAAGGTTTCCTGGGGCTCCCAGTGGCTGATCCCAGTTGGATCCCAAGCATACAACCCTTGATTTCAGCTTGGGTCATAATCTCACAGTTCATGAGTTTCAGCCCTACATCAGGCTCTGTGCTGACAGTACAGATGGGGTTTTCTCTCTCTGCCTCTCTCTCTGCTCCTCCCCCACTCATGCTGTCTTTCTCTCTCTCTCTCAAAATAGATACATTTTTTAAAAATTTAAAAAATAAAACAAGTTTCCTTATTTTCTCTTCAAGCCACACGGTTTTGTGTTTTTTGGTCTGTTCAACTCCACAATTTCGCTTGTAGTCAGTTATTTTTTTTTCAAATTTTTATTTAAATTCTAGTTAGTTAAAATATAGTGTAATATTAGTTTCAGGAGTAGAATTTAGTGACTCATCACTTACATATAAGACCCAGTGCTCAACACTACAAGTGCCCTCCTTAATACCCATCACCCATCTAGCCCATTCCCCCTTCCATCTCCCCTCCCTCAGCCCTCAGTTTGTTCTGTATGGTTAAGAGTCTCTTATGGTTTCCTTTCCGCTCTCTCCTTTTTTTTCCCTTTCCCATATGTTCATCTGTTTTGTTTCCTAGATTCCATGTATTTGTCTTTCTCTGATTTATTTCATTTAGCACAATACACTCTAGCTTTGTCCATGTTATTGCAAATGGCAAGGTTTCATTCTTTTAATAGTGGGGTCATATTCCATTATCAGTCAGTGGACATTTGGTCTCTCTCTGTAGTTTGGCTACTGTTGATAATGCTGCTAGAAACATTGGGGTGTATGTATGCCTTTAAATCAGTATTTTACGTCCTCTCCAGCATCTATAGTCTCCTGATTTGTTCAACAATAGCCAAATTATGGAAAGATCCTAAATGTCCATCAACTGATGAATGGATAAAGAAATTGTGGTATATATACACAATGGAATACTACGTGGCAATGAGAAAAAATGAAGTATGGCCTTTTGTAGCAACATGGATGGAACTGGAGAGTGTAATGCTAAGTGAAATAAGCCATACAGAGAAAGACAGATACCATATGGTTTCACTCTTATGTGGATCCTGAGAAACTTAACAGGAACCCATGGGGGAGGGGAAGGAAAAAAAAAAAGAGGTTAGAGTGGGAGAGAGCCAAAGCATAAGAGACTGTTAAAAACTGAGAACAAACTGAGGGTTGATGGGGGGTGGGAGGGAGGGGAGGGTGGGTGATGGGTATTGAGGAGGGCACCTTTTGGGATGAGCACTGGGTGTTGTATGGAAACCAATTTGTCAATAAATTTCATATATATATAAAAAAAATAAAAAAAAATAAATCAGTATTTTAGTATCCTTTGGGTAAATATCTAGTAGTGCAATTGCTGGATCATAGGGTAGTTTTATTTTTAACTTTTGGAGGAACCTCCATAATGTTTTCCAGAGTGGCTACACCAGCTTGCATTCCCACCAACAGTTCAAGAGGGTTCGCCTTTCTCCACATCCTCATCAACACCTGTTGTTTCCTGTGTTATTAATTTTAGCCATTCTGACAGGTGTAAGGTGATATCTCATTGTATTTTTTATTTGTAGTTCCCTAATTATGAGTGATGTTGAGCATCATTTCATGTGTCTTTTAGCTATTTGGATGTCTTCTTTGGGAAAATGTCTATTCATATCTTCTGCCCATTTCTTAACTGGATAATTTGTATTGTGGGTATTGAGTTTGATGAGTTATTTATAGATTTGGATATTAACCCTTGGTCAGATATGTCATTTGCAAATATCGTCTCCCATTCTGTAGACTGACTTTTCATTTTGTTGATTGTTTCCTTTACTGTGCAGAAGCTTTTTATCTTGATGAGGTCCCAATTGTTCATTTTTGCTTCTGTTTCCCTTGCCTCCAGAGACATGTCTAGTAAGAAGTTGCTATGACTGAGGTCAAAGAATTTGCTGCCTGTGTTCTGCTCTAGGATTTTGATGGTTTCCTATCTCACATTTAGGTCTTTCATCCATTTTGAATTTATTTTTGTGTAAGGTATAAAAATTGGCCCAGTTTCATTCTTCTGCATGCTGCTGTCCAGTTTTTCCAACACCATTGCTGAAGAGACTGTCTTTTTTCCATTGGATATTCTTTCCTGCTTTGTCAAAGATTAATTGACCATATAGTTGTAGGTCCATTTCTGGAGTTTCTGTTCTGTTCCTTTGATCTGTGTGTCTATGTTTGGGCCAAAAAGTCTTGATGACTACAGCTTTATAATATAGCTGTAAGTCCAGAATTGTCATGTCTCCAGCTTTGGTTTTCTTTTTCATGATTGCTTTGGCTATTCAGGATCTTTTGTTGTTCCATACAAATTTTAGGATTGTTTGTTCTAGCTCTGTGAAAAATGCTGGTGGTATTTTGATAGGGTTTGCATTAAATGTATAGATTGCTTTGGGTAATACAGACATTTTAACAATGTTTGTTCTTCCCTTTCATGAGCATGGAATTTTTTTCTCATTTCTTTGTGTCCTCTTCAATTTCTTTCCAAGTGTTCTATA
The DNA here is from genome assembly GCF_007474595.2 of Lynx canadensis. NCBI lineage: Eukaryota > Metazoa > Chordata > Mammalia > Carnivora > Felidae > Lynx > Lynx canadensis. The sequence goes on along the minus strand of NC_044303.2, from coordinate 187,072,064 downwards.
TTTTTCAGAGTACGGATCTTCTGCCTCTTTGATTAGGTTTATTCCTAGGTTTCTTATTGTTTTGGTACAATTGTAAATGGGATCAATGCCTTTATTTCTTTTTCTGCTGCTTCATTATTAGTGTATAGAAATGTAACAGATTTCTGTATTGATTTTATATTCTGAGACTTTACTGAATTCATACATTAGTTTTAGCAATTTTTTGGTGGAGACTTTTGGATTTTCTACATAGATTATCATGTCATCTGCATGTAGTGAAAGTCTGACTTCTTCCTAGAAAATTTGGATATCTTTTATTACTTTTTGTTTTCTTATTGCTGAGGGTTAGATTTCTAGTACTGTGTTAAATAGTGATGGTGAGAGTGGAAATACCTGTCTTGTTCCTAACTGTAGAGAAAAAGCTCTCAGTTTCTCTCCATTGAAGAGGATATTAGCTGTGGGTTTTTCATATGTGGCTTTTATGATGTTGAAGTATGTTCCATCTATACCTACTTTGTTGAGGGTTTTTATCAAGAATGGATGCTGTATTTTGTCAAATATTTTTCTGCATCTATTGACAGGATCATATGGTTCTTATCCTGTATTTTATTAATGTGGTGTATCACATTGATTGATTTGCAAAAATTGAACGACCCCACTTGCAGCACGGTTCTTAGTCATGAACAGTATATTTAAACTAACAATATTCCAATTAAAATAATAATAAAAATTTTAAATAATAAAATAAACAATAGTAATAATTTATGCAATGTTAAAAATATAGTCCCCTACTCAATAAAACTTCCCTACATTTTAAAACATTGGAAGATAACCTGAGCACTGTTACCAATTAACTGTGGGAGCTTAGGTAAGTCTGTTCTTAATTTTGGGTTTCAATTTACTTATCTGGGAAAGGAGTTCATATTATTTAGAGAGGGAAGAACAACACTGCATAGTTTTTACATATGAGCCCAAATTTTCACACATGGAAATCTGAGAGTGAAACCTGACTTTCAAGTATGTGAAGGGCTATGATTTGGGTCAAGTTGTTCACCCCTGTAAACTGGGGATATACTAGTAAAATGGGAATAATTATATTTGCCATGCACTCTAAAGAGTTAATGCAGCATAATGTAATGTCTGGTACCTAGAATGTATACAAAATGATTCCTATTAAAATATGCCCTTAAGATGCCTTCTCATTCTCTAATTCCAAAATTCCTGTTACTATGAGCCTTCATTATGAATGAGCCTATCACATGAATGAGGAAATAGCAATTAAAAATATATCAGTGGAGTTAATACATCTGTGGCAGTATTAAGAATTATTAATTAAGGGGTGCCTGGGTGGCTCAGTTGGTGGAGCATCTGACTCTAAATTTTGGCTCAGGTCATGATCTCATGGTTCATGATACCAATCCCCGTGTCAGGCTCTATGCTGAAAGCGTGGAGCCTGCTTCTTCAGATTCTTCTTCAGAACCTTCAGATTCTTTCTCTCTCCTTCTCTCCTGGCCCCTCACCCACTTGTTTTCTCTTACTCTCTCTGCCTCTTTCTCAAAATAAATAAAATTAAACTTAAAAAAAAGAATTATTAATCAAAACATGAATCTTCCGTATCTGGAGATGAAAAGGCATTGGTTATTTATTTAGTGTAAAGAACATGTTGAGTTCATGAATTCCAGATAATAGAAGATAATGTCAAGGGAGACTTTGGAAAGAAATGGAAAGATAAGAAATAGGAGGCTGAATAATGTTTACATTCTTGCAGACAAATCATAAATATTCTACATTCTTGCAGACATTTTGATTGTTCTTTGGACAAAGCAAGTTCACAGGGATGCTGCTGATGGTCTTGGAAGTAAATAGGTGGTTCGGGAACTTCTGCTACGCTCTCAATGACTTGGTTTTAGTTAGGATGAAGAAATCTATGTTCCTGCTTCTGTTGCCTCACGTGATCAACCAGCTGTACGTTTCCAATGGAAGGAACCTGTAGTGTTAGGCTTTTATAGTTGTATTCTTCATGATGTAGTAGTTCTTTGGAACTGGCTTTTTTTTACAAGCAATTTTGGTAGCTTGCTTCTTTGTTTACCCCATCTATGTCTTGGTGTCAACATTTTGATCTCTCTTTTACAGTGATTCCTTACTCCTTGGGCATTCTCTCGCCATCAGACTCTCCAGGTAAATTCTCAACCCAGATTAAACCCACCTCTCTATTTTGAAATCCTACTTCTGAAGAGGTTAATGTGGCAGGAAAAAAAACTACCAATTGTGCTTTAAATTTATGACCACAGATCACAAGTGGGGACTCAGTACTCCCTGACAATTCCATTGAATTTCCTAGTAAACTTGTTGCCTCCCTTATGCAATGACTATTTCATATCTTTACCCTATAGTACTGGTGCTGTAACAAAATATGCTGCTTCCACTTTTGTAATTATGATCAAAGTACTCCTGCTTCTTCTAAAACCAGTCTCAACATATGGACATAAAATCCAACACCATTTCACCTGCTCAAGGATTTCGCTTCTGAAATGATCTACTCATCCCTCACTGTATTATTAATTCTATTCTCTCTACTGAATCACTTCATCAGCATGGAATATACCATAATGTCCCCCAATCAATGTACCTCCTTTGGGGAAAACCATTTACATCTGCTTTTACTAAATCTTCACATTTTATTCTACCCCCATCAGACTTTTATTTCTACTAATACTCAGAAATTACTTTTGTCAACATCAATAGTGGCTTTCAATCTTACTAAATTTAATTTCTTAACCTGTCTTATTTCCTTAGTATTTAACCCAGTTGAAGATTTTTCTCTACTAGAGAATATAGCATCTTAAATTAACATAGTCAACACTGACCTGTTAATTTCTTACCAAGCACCCCTTTCTTCCCAACTGTGCCTCCCTAAATTCCCTCTCTCAGTTAATTATATATATTTCACTTAATTATCCAGGTCAAAGTACTAAGAGTTATGGCTCCCCTTTATCCTCCCCCTCGATACTCAATTAATTAACAAGTTCTCTTAGCTTTTCATTCAAAAAATATCCTGCATCTAACCACGTCACATCTCTTCTACTTCTGCTTTGGTCTAAGTATCTCCCTCATATAAAATGTGATCATCCTCTTAACCAGACATCTTGCTTTGTTTATTGCTACATACTTTCCCTGGCATATTCCTATCATAATATCATTTAAAACTATAAAAATATATATGTAACTTCCCTGAATGAAATTGCAATGGCTTTACATTGCACTGAGAATTAAATCTAAACTTTTTTCTGTGACTTATGAAACCATTTCTAAAAATTATGGCCTCTCTCTTTTCCTCTCTGATCTTGCAGCCTACAACTCCCTTCCCCCATCATTCTCCAGGAATGCAGAGTTTCTGTCTGGCTATAGAATAGTCTGGTCTTTTCCCTGTTCAGTGAACTTTGAGACTCTACTTACCTTCCTCTGTGAAGAGTGTAACATTCTGGAAGATGTTAATAGCTGTAGTAGAAATTATTTATTACATTATTTATTTTCCATTTCTCTTATTTTATGCAATTTTGGTGCAGCTGTTAAATCAAGATATTTTTTGTCCTAGTGAAAAGGTAAGTATGTTACTCAGTCTTAGCCAATCAGCTTCTTTCTCCTGGGAATTGTGTACTTTGAATTTATGTAAGGATGGACTGAGTTTATACTTATTTAATTCAAAGCTACAATTCTGAAATAACAATTCACTGGATTTTACAGCAATATCTGGAAATAACTTTATTTGCATTCTTTCTGAGACCTAGTGTTCAGTGGTATTTGTCACTGCCATAAACAAGTACCACAGATTGGGAGGTTTAAACAATAGAAATGTATTTTCCTATACTTCTGGAGTCCAGAAGTCCAAGATCAAGGTCAGATATCAGCAGAGTTGGTTTCTTAGGAAACTTCTCTCAGTGGCTTGTAGATGGCCTTCCTCCTGTGTTTTCACATGGTCTTTCCTTTGTGTTATATCTGTGTCCTAATCTCCTCTTCTTATCAAGACATCAGTCATATTGGATTAGAACCCACCCATAGAACTTCACCTTAATTGCCTCTTTAAAGGTCCTATCTCCACTGTTTATATTCTGAGGTACATTCTATAAATGTATTTGGGGGGAAGGGACACAATTGAACCCATAACAAATAATCTCTTTAATTTTGAGACTGACTTGTAACCTCCCTATACCCATATATGTTTTGTTTTGCTTTGTCTGAATCAGTCCCTGTTGCTTGCAGTCAAAGTACTCAAACAACAATAATGGACTACAGTTTCTTTCAGTATATATATATATTTCAGGTATGGGACTCATTGAACCATTATGCTATTTTATGTCTTGTTTACAGAGAATATAAAACTATATGGTCATTCGGTTGTGTGAAAGGAACTTTATGAGGCATGACTGAGTATGGACACTTTTGCTACCTTTATTTAGAGCCAAACAATTTTTTTGAAATTTTGTGTTCTTAGCTTTTTTTTTTTTTTTTCCTGGCAACTATTGGAGTTTTTGTCTATTCAAGGAGATGGGAAAGTCATTTGGGGAACAGAGGAGAAATAACAGACACCTTTGATCAAAATCTTAAGTTTGTACTTTTTTTGTATATCACACCTCATTTTGTTGTTGAATACCTTATTTCCCTAAAATATGAGGAGTGATTTTAGGCATTATTTCAATCTTTATTAAACCATCATTATTTATTTATTTATTTAAGCTCAAAGAGCAACAAAATACCATATCACTTTTGTCACTTGAACCAGTAAGTTACACATTGAGACATTTGGTCTACTCTACACAGGATTCTGGTAGCATTTTTTAAAAAAAATATATATGTACATAAAACTTCCAATAGTATATAAAATTAAATTACAAACAAAAAGTTCTTCATTTCCTAACTTTTATTCAATAGTCTCTCAACATAGATTTCTTTTTAGACAAACCCAATTCATTATCCCCATGCCACTTGAAAGTCAAATTGCTCAAAACTAGGTACATTATCTTACTTTTGCCTTAAACTTACTCCTGTTTCTATTTTTACATTTATCCATTTTTACTGTTTTTACATGTAGTCATTTATCCAATGTATAGAACTTGAAATCACACATTTAAAAAAAAATGGTCCTTATTCAATTAACCATAAAGGGCCATTTCCTTTGAGTTACTGCTTCTGTCAGAGATAACTGCATTATTCAGTTCTAGAACATCCCACTGTACTTTACAGAAGTGGTAAATTATGAGCCCAGCTGGCCCAATAAGACTCAACTTGTATTTTTTTTTTTTAATTTATTTGGAAAGGGTAGCCATATTTTCTAGAGATGCTGCTGAGCTAGAAGAATATAAGCCTGTAGCTGCCATGAGGTGGAAGTCTCAGAATAAAGCCAGCCAGAGTAAATCATGAATTGACTATAGAGAGATATAGATATTAAAAACACTTTTGAACTCCTAGTTCTGTCCATTTCTGAAGTTAGCAGATATTTCAGAGCTTTGCAGTTCTCTAACCAAAGAAATTCTCCTTTTTTGCTTCAGTTTGAGTTGGGCTCTGTCAACTGCAGTAGAAAGAATCCAGATTATTACAACAGAGGATAAATGAAAAGCTATTATTTTAATATTTTCGAAGCCATTTTCCAAGTATACTAACAAGGGGTTCCCAGATTTCATCATCTACTTGATCTAAATATGGCATATTTAGATTATTATCACAGCCTCTATTCCTTTTACCCTCTTCAGTTTACAAAGAATATTCACATTTGAACTCTGGCTGTTCTTTCATGGTGCAAATAACATCTGTGTGTGTGTGTGTGTGTGTGTGTGTGTGTGTGTGTGTGTGTAAGGCGTAGGGAATTATGCTCCATTTCCCTGAGGGTGGAGTACCTACAAAAATTATTTCGAATTTTCTCATGGGAAATTTGTTGTCTCCCATTTATGTGTTTAATTATATATTTGTCTATATTAGCATAGACTCATAGATACTTATTTTATTCTTAGAATTATATTCCAATACTAGATTATTTATTCTGTTGCTCACAATGTTCTAGCTTTGATCATTGGATAATATTTCAATTGGCTTATGTGTCCCTTTGAAATACTTCTATTGTTGTATTTGTTATTTATAGTACTTCCTTACTTTCTGGAAAAACAAAATGCTCCAGACTCATTCTGTATATTTCCTGCTTGTCCTAGAATCAACCATTTCTCCAGAGTCTTGACCCTTTTATTAGAGAATGACAGAAGGAAAAAAGATATGGACACCAGCTGCGATGTTCATTATATGTAACATTTATCCATCTGTATCTATATTGAGCTAAACATGAGATAATACTGGTGTCTCCAACTCTGAACCGTTATCATGTGGATTATCATACCCTTATTTCCTTGTTTGTGTGTAATCTCCTATTCCAACAGTGAGAAACCTGGCTTCCACAATTCACCATCTATTGAACTAATGTTCAATTCCAGTACACATGTAGAGTGGTTTCCAAATTTTTAATCATACCCCTGTAGAGGAAAATAAAAACTTTATGAACTAAAGTGTTTTTGTGCATTTCCTTTTGCTTTAGCCTTACAGACTCCATTCATTTCCAGTGTTACTTAGATCAGCAACATTTTGGCCAGTCCCTTCAATGAGACTGTTTTGTATACTTACAATATAGTTTGATTTTCTTCATAGTTTTCATTCCGTTTTGAGATCACCAAATTGTTAAATTTTTAATTTAATTTCTATGTATTAACTCCCACTTTTTTTTCTCTAAATTTCTATGGGTTTGTAAATGCATAATGTCATACATCCACTATTATAATAATTACAGAATAGTTTTATCATCATAAAAAATTCTCTTGTGCACTTACTCAAATTGTTTTTCACACAAACAAATTGTTTTTCACACAAAGGATGGATTTTTCTTTAAAAAGTAAATTTTTAATTATTTTTATGTTCACTTATTATTTTTGAGAGAGAAAGAGAGAGAGAGAATGAGCAGAGGAGAGGCCGAGTGAGAGGTAGACACAGAATCTAAAGCAGGCTCCAGGCTCTGAGCTGTCAGCACAGAACCCAATGTGGGGCTCAAACTCACAAATTGAGAGATCATGACCTGAGCTGAAGTTGTACGCTTAACTGACTGAGCCACGCAGGTGACCCCAAAAAAATCAATTTTGACATTTAGAATAGATTTAGAAAAATTGTGAAGGTATAATAGAGTTCTCATATAGCCCAAACTAAATTTTTCCTTTTTGGAGATTCTGGGTTTTTTTAATGATCTTAATAGTTTTAAGAAGTAGTGATTAGGCATTTTGTAGAATGGTCCTCAGTTGGAATTTATCTACAGTTTTCTCATGACTAGACTGTCATTGTGTGTTTTTGGATGGAAGACCACAGAGTTAAAGGGTCATTTTTTTCACATTCTATCAACACTTTCAACCACTGATTTGTTTACCATTTCCATATTTTTCACTTTTCCAGGATATTGAAAGAATGAAATCATATAGTATGTAGCCTTTTATGACATTCCTTCTTTCACTTATTCCTTTAAATTGCTAACTAGTGTTCTATTATATTGATATGCCACAAACTTGTTTATATATACTCTTATTCAAGAACATCTTGGTTGTTTCCACTTTTTTGGCAATTGTGAAAAAAGTTTTGGCTACTGTAGACACTTACATGCAGGCTTGTGTAGTGGCTATAATTTTCAGATCAGTCAGATTGTATGGTTTGCTTTATAAAAAAAAACAAAAAACTTGAATATTTTGAATTTCCACTAGCAGTGAATGAGAATTCCTATTGCTGTACATTGTCACTAGCAATTGGTATTGTCAGTTTTATAGAGTTTAGATATTCTCATATGTGTGTAGTAGTGTCTCATTGTTATTTTAATTTTAATTTCCCTAATGACAAATTGGGCTAGATATTTCTATATGTGTATTTATCATTCACACATATATGTAAAAAATACATGACATATAATATATAATATATATATTATCTTTGTGTTCAGATCTTTTGCTGTTTTTTACATTAGGTTTTTTTCTTGTAGTTTAACAATATCTTTGCATATTTTGGATACAAGTTCTTTATCAAATAGATTTTGCACATATTTTTTCCAGTCTGTGTATTGTCTTTTAGTGACTTAATGGTGTCTTTCTCAGAGCACATATTTTCAGTTTTAATAGACAAAATTAGGGGCACCTGCGTTGCTCAGTTGGTTAAATGACCTACTTGGGCTCAGGTCATGATCTTGTGGTTTGTGAGTTTAAGCCCCTCCTCAGGCTCTGTGCTGACAGTTCAGAGCCTGGTGTTTGCTTCAGATTCTTTGTCTCCCTCTCTCTCTGCCCTTCCCCTGATCACACTCTGTCTCTCTCTCTATCTCTCAAAAAAATTTTTTTAACGTAAAAAAATAGACAAAATTATCAATCACTTCTTTCATGGATCATGATTTTGGTGTTATATCTAAAAATTCACTACAAAACTAAATCATATAGATTTACTTCTGTGCTTTCTTCTACAAGTTTTACAGGTTTTTAGTTTTACCTTTAGGTATAGGGTTCTTTGAATGTTATTATTTGAGATATGTGAAAGATCTTTTGTAGGTTCATTTAAAAAAAAAAAAGTTTGGGTATTCAATTGCACCAGCTCCATTTGTTGATAATATTATCCTTTCTGTATTGAATTGCCTTTGAAACATTGAGAAAGATTAGTTGACTATATTTATGTGGATCTGTTTCTGGCCTCTTAAATTCTGGGTTCCTGGACCCAATTCCAGTGTAGAGCAGGGATGGTTCTTCACACCAACAAGCAATTTTCAGAACACCAGCTGGGTGATCTATAATTCAACTCAATTCTGACATTTATCTACTTAGAGATACCATCAGATTCCACAGTTTAAGGGTTCAGTCTACAAGACTATCCTTTACCCCCTACCTCAGGTGCCAGTTAATAAGCCCAGGTTGTTAGCTATGCTTTTGATGAGCTGGCTGTGAATCAGAGGTTCCTAAGACTCAATCCTTGGGTTTTCTTAATCTGCTAGAGCAGCTTGCAGAACTCAGAAAACCCATTTACACACAAATTACTGATTTATTATAAAAGGATACAATTCAGGAACAGCCAGTTAGAAAAGATGCATGGGCAAAGTATGTGGGAAGGAGTTAAGAGATTCCATGCACTCTCTGGGCATACTATTCTCCTTGTATCTCCACATGTTCACCAACATGGAAGCTCTCTGAACCCTGTTCTTTTGTTTCTTTCATGGAGGTTTCAGTATACACACATGATTGATCGAATCATTGGCTATTGGCAATTGATTCAACCTCCAGCCCCTCTCCTCTCCCTAGAGATCAGGGGGTGGGGCTGAACTTTTCAACCCTCTAATGACATGGTTGCCTCCATTGGCTACCAGCCCCCATCCTCAAGTGCCTTCCAAAAGTCACTTCACTGATGTACCAAATATATATTTGGTCATCTGAATGATCAAATCACAATATCACAGTGCTCTATTATCTTCCATTAATCTGTCTACTTATTACAGGTTTATAGTAAGTGTTGAAGTTGGTTGGTGTGAATCCTTCTGCTTTTTCTTTTCTTTTCTTTTGGTATTGTGCTGCTTATTCTAAGGTTTGGCCTTTCAATTAGAACTTTAGAATCAGTTTGTTGATATATATAAAATAGGGATATTTGTTGGAGATCTGTAGATAAAGTTTGAAAGAACTGACATTAATGATATTCAGTCTTCAAATCCATGGGCACAGAATATCTGTCCATTTATTTGGATCTACTTTGATTCCCTTTATTACTGTTTTGTGGTTTTTCACCTACAGATCATGTACATATTTCTTGGATGTGTATGTAAATATTTAACTTATTTTGGTGTTATTATAAATTTATTGTCTTTTCAATTTCAATGTCTAATATTCATCACTGGCATAGGAAAGCAATAGACTTTAGTTTATTGACCTTATATCTGTGATTTCACAATACTTATTGTAAGTTCCAGGAGATAGTTTCTGATTATTTTAGGTTTTCTATGCAATCATGTCATCTATGAATAAAGACAATCATTTATTCTTTTCTTTTTTTTTTTTGTTGTTTTTTTTTTTTTCAACGTTTATTTATTTTTGGGACAGAGAGAGACAGAGCGTGAACGGGGGAGGGGCAGAGAGAGAGGGAGACACAGAATCGGAAACAGGCTCCAGGCTCCGAGCCATCAGCCCAGAGCCTGACGCGGGGCTCGAACTCCTGGACCGCGAGATCGTGACCTGGCTGAAGTCGGACGCTTAACCGACTGCGCCACCCAGGCGCCCCCATTTATTCTTTTCTAATCTATATATATAATATTTCTTTTTCTTGTCTTATTGTACCAGGTAGAGCTTCCAGTACAATGTTGGACAAGAGGGGTTAAAAGGAAAATTGTTGCCTTTTCCTTCATCTTACAGGGTCCTTAGTTTCTCACAACTATTATGTTACTTGTAATTTTTTGTTTTGTTTTGCTTTGTAACTATTCTTTATCAAGGTTAAGTTCCCCTCTATTCCTAGTTTGCTAAGAGCTGTTATCATGGATGAGTGTTGGTTTTGTCAAATCTCTTTCAATGTCAATTAATACAATCATGTGATTTTGCTTCTTTCTTTTGTCCCTGTGGTATATTATACTAATTGATTTTCAAATTTTGAAACAATCTTGCATGCTTGGATAACTTATACTTTGTGATGGCATATAATTCTTATTCTGTTTTGGATTCAAGCTTTTAATATTTAGTTGAGGATTTTATATGTACATTAATGAGAGATATTCGTGTGCAATTTACTTTTCTCATAATCTATTTATTTGGTTTGGGTTTTAGGGCAATGCTGGTCTCATAAAATAAGAAAGTGTTAGGCATAGCTTCTAAAAGAACACATCATTAACATAACATGATAAACCTATTTTTTTACATAGAAATTTTATTTTATTTATTTAAAAAAATTAATGTTTATTTTTTAAAGAGAGAGACAGAGTAAGAGTGGGGGAGTAGCAGAGAGAGAGGGAGACACAGAATCCAAAGTAGGCTCCAAGCTCTGAGCTGTCAGCACTAAGCCCGATGTGGGGCTCAAACCCACAAACTATGAGATCATGACCTGAGCTGAAGTCAGACGCTTAACTGACTGAGCCACCCAGGCACTCCTAAAAATTTTAGTTTTTAGAACAGTTTAAGTTGACTGCAAAATTGAGCAGAAAGTACTGAAAAATCCCATAAGCCCCTATTCCTCTCCCCACACACAGTCTCCCCAACTATCAACATCCTGCCACAGAGTTTGAATTTGTTGTAATTCAAACTCATTTTAAAATTATTTGACTTATCAATTTTCTACCATGAAATATACAGAGCTGTATGGGAAGCAGTGCCTCTTTATTTATGATTTATGTTTTATTTCAAGGAGATAGAGTCGTGATTACAGTAAAAATTTATTGAAATCACAGAGTAGAAAGTCTTTATAGCCTTCATTCAATTGCTTTATAAAATTCTTTAGAGCAAGAACCATGATCATATTTTTTTCATATCTCTGGCATATATGACATTGCAGAGTGCTAAGCACAATGTAGATACTTAATAAATATTAATTGTCTGGAAGTGAATTTATATTTTTTAACTATGGTATTAAGATATGAAGTAGCAAAAGGGCACTTAAACAGTTTAAAATTATATATATTTTCCTAAGTAGATTGTAAGTCAATTAAAGAGAACAAAAAGTACACTTCCTCATTATCTTAACCTAGCATTCACTCATAGGATGCACCTAATAATTAACGTGTGATGACTTGAGAAATGAATGAAGAATGAAATATACTTTATTAGTATATTTTTGAGATAGTAGACATGGTCTCTGACTCCTAGAAGCTACAGGCCAAAAATACCAAGACCTATTAATACAGCATTGTGATAAAAATATATTCTACTTAAAATATTTCTTCATTACATCCTGGTCTATAATGTGACTGGACTGAGGAGGTACAATAACTCTCCAGGAATAGTTTACAGAGCAGTAATTTATTTATAGGATTTACAGGTCATGGATGGAGGAAGACCTTGGAGTGATGATTAATGTCTGATCTCATTTACTTCCTTTTCCTGTAATCTAGCTTGCCCTTGTCAAGAAATATGCTCAGTTAGCCTATGTTATCTTTAAGAAATTTTACTGATCTACCTTTTTCATGTAGATGTACAATCCATCTGGAATTTATTGAAGTGCAGGCCAAGTTTCTTTTTAAATTAATTTTCAATTTATTTAGCATTATTTATCAGAAAGACCATCTTTTCAGCACTGTAGTGGTGCCTTCATGACAGATAAATCAGATGTCCACATATATGATAGGTCTATTAATCTGAGTTTACTATTGTCTTCAAGTAGTATATTTGTATAGCCTTATGTCACTGCACATCTTGTAAATTGAAATAAGTTTTGATATATGATAATATGAATCCTCTAGCTTGGCTCTTCTTCAATATTCTTTTGGCTTTTTTGCTTGCATTTTCATATCAATATTTAAATTAACTTGTTAACTTACATAAAGGAAAATGCTTGGATTTTAAGTAGCATGGCATAAATTTATAGATCAAGTTAGAGAGATTTGATATCTTTATCATATTAAGTTTTAAAATCCCTAAACTTAGGGGCACCTGGGTGGCTCAGTCAGTTGGACATCTGACTCTTGGTTTCGGCTCAGGTCATGATCTCATGGTTTGTGAGTTTGAGTCCCACATCAGGCTCTGCACTGACAGTGTGGAGCTTGCTTGGGATTCTCTCTCCTTCCCTCTCTCTGCCCCTCCCTCAGTGGGTGCTCTCTCTTTCACATAAACTTAAAGAAAAAAAAAAAAAAAGAAAGTTTAAAATCCCTAAACTTAATATAATCCTTCATTTGTTTAGATCTCTTTTTATTTTCACACAGATGTTTTGCTAAATTTCTGTGTAAAGATCTTTCCCATAATTTTGGGGTTTATTCCTAGGCATTTGATTTTGATACTTTGATAGATATGTTGCTTTGTAAAATTTCACTATTTTCATATCACTGCAGTATTAAGATATAGATATAGATATATAGTTTATTTTCTATACTTAACTTGTATTCAACAACCCGCTTTAGATCATTAATTATAGTTTAATAGTGATCTTTTTAGGTTTTTTAGTATACACAATCATGGTGTATGAACAATGACAATTTTATTTCTTACTTTCCAATCCTTACATCTTTACATTTTGGGAGTAGAGTGGGGCCTATTTACTAGCTTTGAGTTTCTAATATACCATTGAATAGAGTTGGTGATAGTGGGCATAACTGTCTTATTTTTTTAATCTCAGGAGAACATTTTCAATATTTTACAACTAAATATAATATTTTTTGTGAAAATTTTATAGATTAAGGAAGTTTTATTCCTACTTAGCTGACAGGGTTTTTCTTTTAATTATTAAATGGGTAATGATTATTTTAAGATTTTTTTTAGATGATATTGTGATTTTCTTACTTAATTTTGTTAATGTGGTGATGGACATCAATTTTTTTTTAAGTTTAGATAACTTTGCATGACTGAACTAAATTCCTATTTCTCATGATGTATTATCCTTTTTACATATTGCTGGAATTGTTTGCTGATATTTTGTTTCAACTTTTTGCACTTATAGTCATGAGAAGTTTATCTTACTATCTTACTAATTTATGATATCTTTGTCAGATTATGATATTAAAACTTGTCTCATAAATGAGGTTGACGATTTCAGAAACAGGTGGTGGTAGCATTCCAAATTCACAAATAGAAGCATGTAGAGCAACTATATAACAAAACCAAAGGCTTTTGAAACCAGATGAAAACCACACTGACTGTGTGGCTCAGTCAGTTAAGCATCTGGCTTCTGCTCAGATCATGATCTCACAGCTCATGGGTTTGAGCCCTGCATTGGGCTCTGTGCTAACAGCTCAGAGCCTAGAGCCTGCTTCGGATTCTTGCTTCCCTCTCTCTCTGCTCCTCCCCCACTAGTGCTGTGTCTCTCTTTCCCTCTCTGTCTCTCTCTGTCTCTCTCTCACACACACAGAAATAAATAAACATTTAAAAAAAACCATAGTCAATATTTACAACAAACCTTGCTGACAGACTCTTTCCATGAACACTAAAATGCTATGTGGGTACAGGAAAACCATTAAAAATCCCAGTACCTGAATGGTATTGGCCTTGTGCTGTAGAAATAAGGATAAAGGAATAGCATGTCATCTAAGGACCTAAAAAGAAGATAATTCCCAAGAGCTAACTGATATCCATTGTAAAGTAATGGGATTGTTTTCAGACAGCAACAGAAATGGGTGGGGGCTGTATTCTCCTTACTAATGAGTGAGTGCAAGGAATTCCAGCCCTTAAAATAATCTTGTCCTTATGATTTCTCAAACTGACCACCAGAGGTTCCCTTCCAGAATACAACCCATGATGAGAAACTATTAAGAGTAGAATAAAAAATTGAGCAGGATAGGCACAAGAAAGAGACAGGAAAGAGAACACACACACCAAAGTTTGTGAAAGAGTAACCAAAATAATCCCAGAAAGCAAGCTTCCTTGTTTTTGAACCTTACATAAAAATAACAGAAGAGGAAGCTCTGTGAAGTTAGAACCGCTTTTCTAAATTCCACTTCATTCTAAACGTTTAGGAATGCTAATTTCACATAAAGAATAACAGAAAAGTATCAAGATAAGATCTAGCACAAAATTATTACAAGACAAAAAAAAACATAAAGAACAAAATAACTTCCTTGCAGAAATCTATATGCATGAAACCAGATCAAAACCACAAGTCACCACTTTAAAATGAGCTAACAGATACTTAGCAACAGTGAAGGATGTGAAGGAATAATATAAATCACAATTAGAAAAACTCAGAAAGTGATAAAAGAACTCTGGAAAATTTTGATGATTTTTCTTTTACCTTTGGCTTTTAATAATTTCTCTATTATGTGCCAGGATATACTTTGTTTTGTCTTGTTGTTTCTGCATTTAATTTGTTTGGGAATCATAAGTTTTCATAAATCTATAGATTCATGTGCTCATCAATTTTGCAAGAATCACAGCTGTTATTTCTTCCAATATTGCTTCTTCTTTATTCTTTTTCTCCTCTTATCCTAAGCCTCTAAATATTCATGTTAAAAAATTTCACTGTATATATATATATATATATATATATATATATAAAATATGTGTGTATATATATGTATATACACATATTTTATATTCTGTATCATGAAATTCTTTATTTTTAGAGGTTTTTTTGTTTCTAAAATTTGAGGGAGAGAGAGAGAAAGAGAGAGCATGAGTGAGGGTGATGGGCAGAGAGAGAGAATATCAAGTAAGCTCCAGACTCAGCACAGAGTCCAACACTGGGCTCAATCCCATGACCCTGGGATCATGACTTGAGTTGAAATCAAGCATCAGACATTCAACTGACTGAGCCACCCAGGTGTTCCAATTAAAATTCTTTATTTTTATATCTGGGTATTTTTCTACTAATTTATTTTCCAGTTCATGTATCCTTTCTTCTGACACATCAAATCTTCTCTTAAAACTATATGCAGGGGTGCCTGGGTGGCTCAGTCGGTTGAGCGGCCGACTTCGGCTCAGGTCATGATCTCGCGGTTTGTGAGTTCAAGCTCCACGTCAGACTCTGTGCTGACAGCTCAGAGCCTGGGGCCTGCTTCTGATTCTGTGTCTCTCTCTCTCTCTGCCCCTCCCCCACTCATGCTCTGTCTCTCTCTGTCTCAGAAATAAATAAACATTTAAAAAAAATAAAAAAAAACTATATGCTCAGTTCTGAATTACAGTTGTAATCTTCAGCTCTTGGCAATGATTCATCTTTTAAAAAGTTCTCTGCTGAAAATTTCCAATTATGTGCATATTTTACTGAAAATATTAATCACAGTTTTAATGTTTCTTTCTGATAACTACAATATTTGAACCAATGTAGGTCTATTTCTATTATTTATTTTTCTTGGAGTTTATTTGCTCATTTTTGGGCATAACTGGTAAGGTAAGAATGAATGCTCTAGGGGCGCTTGGGTGGCTCAGTCGGTTAAGCATCCGACTTCGGTTCAGATCATGATCTCATGGCTCATGAGTTCGAGCCCAGTGTTGGGCTCTGTGCTGACAGCTCAGAGCCTGGAGCCTGCTTCAGATTCTGTGTCTCCCTCTCTGCTCCTGCCCCACTCACACTCTCTGTCTCTCAAAAATGAATAAATATTAAAAAAATTTTAAAAAAGAATGAATGCTCTGTATTAAATATGAAAAAAATAAAATGGCTCTGGCTGCTGTTATCTTCTTTCAAAGTTAATTTAATATGTATGTATATATACACACACATATATGTAAGTATACATATATGTGTGTATATACATATACACATGTATGTATATATACATATACACATGTGTATATATATGTATTTATGCATACACACATATATATATATATTTTTTTCCGTGCCAAGTGACTAGTGTACAGACAAAATTGGGTTTTAAGGTTCTGTTAAGAATGTTTTTTCTCTGGTTCACTCTTAATCCTAGGGAATATCCCATGCATCTAAGGTGTAGTAAATTAGGGTCTCAACTGAAAGCCTAGGAATTTTGTCAAATCCTTTCTACCTTTGTTGAAGGTCAATTCCAAATTCAGTCTTTCCAGCAACACAAGACTGAATATATATTTGTTCGATTTTTCTATTTCTATCTTACTTTACTTAGATTTAAGATAAGGGCTATCTGATCCAGATGGCATCCTGGAAGAAATGGTGCTTGTGTTGTCTTCTTAATTTAATTAATATAACTGAGTAAAATATTTCAAAGTACAAAAAAGTTGTGGGGAGCTAGATCTTGCTCCTCTAAAGCTGAAGTCACTAGAGAAAATGGAGGATCTGAGGAGTAAGTATTTCTTCAAAAGTAGTGAGAGCATGGACTGAGAGGTGAAACCAACATTTTTTTGAAATTCTTGCTGAGAGCAAAGAATGAATGAATTCCTCACCAAAAATAAGGTTTTCCTTCGTAATGAACTCCAGCTACTTTGTCCCAGCTGCCCCTATCCCATGGTAGATGAATTTAAGACATGTATATGTATGTAAAAAGGATTCACAGATATTACACAACCCACAAATATGCCTGGGAACCTTTCACACAGGTTCTACATTTGTGTATGCCTGGTAGATACCAGGTATATTGCCAGTTATTCTTACATGGAAAATTTGTTTCTGCCTTTATTCTGTGTTATGTTTGTATTGTCAATCCAAGATTATCAGTTTCACTTATCACTTAACTCACCCCTGGAACAAGATCTCTCAGTTTGGCTAAGAAGATCTCATCTATACCCTACTTCCTTGATTAATGATCTTCCTCATCTTCTTATCATTTTCTTCATAGCCTTCATTTTCTCCGTCACTTGACCCTTTTTCTACTCAATTAATTTCTTTTACATTAAGTAGGACTCAGGTTCAGTCTCAGAGACCATGTCTATCTAGTAAGATATCCACTCTTCACCACAGAAGATGAACTTCCTCCTCCAACTATTCATGAAGGCACAAAGTTAGGTGTTGATATTGGAAAAGAATAAGTTATACTATGTCTATCCAAAGATGCTAATGATTTTTATGCAGAAAATCCTGCAGGATTTCATGTAAAGGATTTTGGGACAAATAAACAAGTTCAGTAAGGTATCAAAATACAAAAGTAATGCTCAAAAATCTATTGTATTTGTATAAACTAGCAATAAAATGAAACATATATAATTGTAGTTAAGAAAACAATTTCAGGGACACCGGGGTGGCTCAGTCGGTTAAGCATCCGACCTCAGCTCAGGTCATGATCTCGCGGTCTGTGAGTTTGAGCCCTGCGTCCGGCTCTGTGCTGACAGCCCAGAGCCTGGAGCCTGCTTCAGATTCTGTGTCTTCCTCTCTCTCTCTGACCCTCCCCTGTTCATGCTCTGTCTCTCTCTGTCTCAAAAATAAATAAATGTTTAAGAAAAAAGAAAACAATTTCATTTACAATAACATCAAAAGAATAAAATACTTCGGAATAAATTTAGCAAAAAAGTAAAACGTTTATATACTTAAAACTACAAAATACTGTTTTAAGGAACAAAAGAAAACTTAAATAAATGGAAAAGTATTTCAAGTACAACACTAAGTCTCCCAAAGATGGCAATACTCCCTAAACTTGTCTTCAAATTTTATGCAATCTCTATCAAAATCCCTGCTGGCTATTTTGCATAGGTTGACAAGGTAATTATAAAATTCATGTGGAAATTCAAGGGACACAGATGAGCTTAAACAATGTTTAAAAAAGAACAAAATTGTAATACTCATCCTTCCCAATTTCATCTCTTACTACAAAGTAATCAAGACAGTGTGGGACTAGTTGAAGGCTAGGCATATAAATCAATGGAATACAATTGAGAGTCCATAAATAAGATGTTGCATTTATGGTCAGTTAAATTTGAAAAGTGTTCCAAGATAATTTAATTGGAAAATAATTGTCTTCTCAGAAAATGTTCCTAGGACAACTGGACATCCAAATGCAAAGGATAACTACCTTATACAATTTATAAAAAATAACTCAAAATCGATTGTAGACCTAAATATAAGAATGAAATCTATAAAAGTCTTAGGAGAAACGATCAGAAAAAAATTTTCACATCCTTGGATTAAGCAGGTTTTTTTGTTTATTTTTTGTTTTTTTAAGATATGACACCAAAACTTAGGTAACATTCCAAAAGTAGGTAAATTGGATTTCATCAAAATTTTTTAAAGATGTACCTCAAAAGACACCTTTAAGAAAGTGAAAAAGCAACCCATAGAATGAGGAAAATAATTCAAAATCATGTTCTGATAAGGGACTTGTATCCAGAATAAATAAAGAACTCTTACCCTCTATAATAAAAAAACAAACAACTCAAGCAAAAATTAGTGAAAAGATTTGAATAAACATTTTCCAAAGAAGATATATAAATGGCCAATAAGTATATGACAAGATTCTCAAAATCATTAATCATTACTGAAATGAGGATCAAGCCAAAGTCAATTGATACTTCATACCCACTGGGATGGCTGAAATAAAACATACAGAAAATAATAAATATTGGCAAGGATGTGGGGAAATTGGAACCCTCATATATTTTTGGTGGCAGGGTTGTAAAATGGTAATGACACTTAGGAAAAGACTTTAGCAGTTCCTCAATATGTTAAATATTGATTTGCTGTACAACACAGCAATTTCACTCCTGGATATGTGCCCAAGGGAATTGAAATGCACATCCACACAAAAATTTATATAAATGCGCTCACAGCACATTACTTATAATAACTTCAAAAAACAGAAATAAAACAAATGTACAATTATTTAATGAATAAACAAAATCTGGTATACTCATAAAATGGGATATTATTTAGAAAGAAAATTAATAGGGGCACCTGGGTGGCTTAGTTGGTTGAGCATCTGACTCTTGATCTCAGTTCAGGCCATGATCTCATGGTTTGTGGGATCAAGCCCCACATCAGTGCTCTGTGCTGTCAGCATGGAGCCTACTTGGGATTCTCTGTTTCCCTCTCTCTCTGCCTCTCACCCACTCATGTGCTTGTGCACTTATGCTCTCTCTGTCTCTATCTCTGTCAAAATAAATAAATACATAAACTTTAAAAAAAGAAATAAACTGAGTAAAGTTTTGGTATAAATAAAGTTTGAAGAAGTAAATAAATGGGGGAAAAAGGAATTCTCTTATGCAGAAAAATTATAAACAATTTATGTAGATACTTTGCTTTCAAGCAGATGGGTCATAATTCCTTTTATCTTAAATGTGGCCTGCACATAGTGACTACCTTCCAAAGAGTACAGCATGGAAAGGCACGGGAAAGAATAACTTTACAGTAGAAGAATATGACAAACACTATTTCAGCCACATTTTCAAAGTTGACATCGACAATAATGAATCCTGCTGATATTAAGTATCCCTGATGCGAGATGACAATGGCACTTTATCTTTAGGGTCTTAGTCCCCCAAACCCATATCCCCAAACTAATCATAAGTAAAACATTAGACATATCATAATACAGGGACATTCTGCAAAATGTTTGAAAAATACTCTTCAAAATGGTGCAAGTAATTGAGAACAAGGAAATTCTGAGCAACAGTCACAGGCAAGAGATGCCTAAAAGTCATGGTGACTAAATGTAATGTAATATCCTAGGTGAGACTATGAAGCAGAAAAATGTCATTAGATAAAAACTAGGGAAATAGAAAGTATAGATTTTAGTTAATAATAATATATCAATATTGGTTCATTAATTGTACCAAATGTACCATACTAATGTAAGGGAAGCTGGATGCAGTGTGTATGGGATCATACTTTACTATTTTCTCCCACAATTTTTCTGTGAATGTAAAACTAGTCTAAATAGAAAGAAGAATTAAGTACTCATACATGCTGCAATATGGATGAACCTTGAAAACGTTTTGTTAAGTGAAAGAAGTTAGTTCAATTGCCCACATTTTGTATAGTTCCATCTCTATGATATGTTCAGAATAGGCAAATTCATTGAAATAAAAAGTAAACTAGTAGTTAGCAAGGGCTTGGGGAGAGGGGAAAATAGACCGAATGCTAATGAGTACGGAGTTTCTTTCCAGTGTGAAAAGCTTTCTGGAATTAGATAGCAGTGGTGATTACACAACCTTGTGACTAAACCAAAAACTATTGAATTGTAATACTTTAAAGGTGAATTTTATACTATCTGAATTGAATGATATATCATTAAGTCTGTTATTGAAAAAATGTGGAGGTCTAAGATTAAAGTGAAATTGAAAATGAACTGATCAGTAAAATTTAAAATCTGTTACCATTGACCCAATCTTTAATGAATCTTTTTGATGTGGGTGGCTTTCAATGGACACACATCTAAAAAAATCACTTTCTTTCATAGTTTTGCAGCCAAATGAGTTAAAATATTTCTATTCAACACACAGGGTTCATTTTTTGGACACATTTACAGCCTTTTGTAAACATGAGTTAAGATGGGAAAGGTATAAAAAGTCCACAGTGCCCATTTCTCCCTCTGATATAATAACTATATAAATTTACATTTTTGAGTCATAGCATGAGGAGCGAGATCAATTCATGAATTACTTACAATATTAAAGAATGGGAAAGGATTTCCCAATACAAAGAATTAAAGTTGCAAAATTTCTCAAAATTTTTCATCACACTCCCTTCCTTTTTTACATGCAAGTCTTTCTGGTGTTAAGTTTTGTATTACCCAATAGGTAAATTAAACATCTGCATAAATTCCAGAAAAATAGGAGCACCAAGGTAGGAAAAATAATTGAAGTGATTTCATACAGTATATATTTTTAAAAATCACAAGAGCTGTCATGAATTAAAAATAATAATTGGTGGTCCTTACTCTTTTTTTAAATTTTTTAATATTTATTTATTTTTGAGACACAGAGAGAGACAGAGCATGAGCAGGGGAGGGGTGGGGGGGGGACAGAATTTGAAGCAGGCTCCAGGCTCTGAGCTGTCAGCACAAAGCCAGACGTCAGGCTTGAACTCACAAGCCATGAGATCATGACCTGAGTGGAAGTTGGACGCTTAACCGACTGAGCCACCCAGGAGCCCCTGGTGGTCCATACTCTTATTTTATTTTTTGAGTTATGTAATTTAAAATCTATACACAGTAACATGTTCTTAATAATACTTTAAGGATGTTCTTTGGCAGATTTCATTAGAAAGGAAGATGGATATTGAAATTTATGCAATCCCCTCGAATGTCTGCTTTTTTCAGTCATGGAGGGCATCATGTGTTCAATAAAATCTCCTGAATCTTTACTTACCAAATACTTCCTATAGAATCATTTGAGTACAGAGAGACGATGGATCTAGCTGGCTCAGAGATGAAGCCTTAGAATAGGCATTAGAGAATAGGAGGGCTCAGACCAACCAAGAATAAGTCAAATGAATGATGCATGCACAGAGAATCATGGTAATTTTGGACACAATGGATTTAGCATGTTTATAAACATAATGTTTAAAATTTTTTTTCCGAAAGTAAGCAGTAATCTGAAATGTTTTGCATTCAGAATAGAGTTGTTTTCCTGACAGATACATTGTTAGATAAGTTTGCCTGCCAGTTGGTACTACTGGTGAGAAACCATTAAGACAATCAAGCTTGTGGTTCCATTAGAGTCAGGAAGAGATACCAAGAAGAGGTGTATAGGTTGAGGAAATCAGACAGACCAACAGATTGGAACTCTCCATGAGAATAAGGAGCAGAATGGGTGAGAATGATATGAGTAAAAATTTGGACTGATGGGGCTGGTGTTCAGAGGGTAAATACTGCTATATATTTCTGAGGTAAGGCTTTTCTAGGTCTTAAAGTTTCCGAGATGTGTCCCTGAAAATAGATGGCTGAAGGAGTCTCAATGAGAATACTGTTGAAGTAAAATAGATCCAGGATGAGTCAGTTACATGAACAGCAAAGTATCTCATCATTATGACAGAAGTTTTGGACCAGGTGGAAGCTATGCATCTTTACCAGTGAATAAGGCCAAGAGACTCAAAGGAGAGTAGCTGACTTTATGTTTCCTGTCACTTTTCTATGCAACTGTTATTTGACCTTCACGTGACTGGCTTTCCGTCATGCTGTTGGTCTAATATTTCTGACTCTCTGCCCTGTAGGCTAGTGGTAGACTTGTACATGCTGGCTCTCTTGAAAACCAAGATAGTAGATTTTAGATGCACTCAAACTTTTATTATTTCTATTCATGTTAATAATGCTAATAACAAATAACACTCACTGAGTGCTTACTGATAGGGCCTGCATTGTACCTTGCAATTTAAATGTATTATTTCACTTAAACCTTACAACAGGGTTATCTATCAGTTATCTCTGACACAGATGAGGGAAAGTCAAGGCACAGAGCATTTATAACTTGAGAGTAGTGAAGCAGTTTTGAACCCAGGCATGCTTACAATGAAAGATATTCGGAATAAAAATAGGTGTGATAATTAATTTTGTATATCAACTTGAGTAGGCCATGGGATGCTCAGATATTTGGTTAAACATTACCTCTAGATATGTCTGTGAAGGTGTTTCTGTATGAGGTCAGCATTTGCATCAGTAGATTGAATAAAGCAGATTTCCCTCCCAATATGGGTGGCATCAGGTTTATTAAGGATCTGAATAGAACAAAAAGGCAGAGAAATGTGGAATTTGCTCTCTGCCTGAGAGTTTTTGAGCTGAGAAGTAGGTTTTCTTCTTGCACTTGGACTGACATGTAACATCATTGGCTCTCTTGGTTCTCAGACTGCGACTTACATCACCAGCTCTCCTGAGTCTCCAGCTTGTGACTGCTGATTGTTGGAATACTCAGCCTCCATAACCATGTGAACAAATTCCTTATAATAAATCTCTTTATATGCTGTTGGTTCTAATTGTCTATAGAATCCTTACTAACACAAAGGAGTAACAAAGTATAGGTAGGTCTTTTTTGCCCCAGTGTAGATCTATATCATTTCCTATTCTCCTACTCCCCTCTTTCTGCCTTCATGCAAATTCTAAGAATATCGTCATTTCTTCTATTGAGTTTCTGATCTATCTAGCAGTGAATATTCAGTGGCATCAACCAAGTAAGACAATAATTTAATAAGAATGCTTGAGATTTTATTCTTATCCAACTTTGATGTAACATTGCCTGTAGCTTTCTGGGTAATTTTCAGAGTACACAGGGATGTCATATGGCTGACACCTAAACACCTACACACTTATCTAAAAACAAAAATCCACACTAAATAAAATAAGCACAGTTCTCACAATGCAATATTGTACCAGCTATTGTGATTTTCTTATAAATAATCCCAAGTGAAGAACATTAGAAATAGATATACATTTATATCTATCTTTCTATTATAGAGGTAAATAAAAATAAAGTACTCATGAAATAGGTGATTTTCTCAATAATATCTATGCACTCTTATATTCTAATCACCCACACATTGGTACTTACTTAAATGGTTGAATAACATTATTTGCAACCACGTAAACATTTGTACAGCATTACTTATATTTTCAATTAAATACTCAAATTATGCCCTATTTCACTGATATATGCAATAAATAAAAGTAAGATTTAAACAAAATATAACAAAGCTTGAAGGCAAGATGAGTGTCTTTTAAAAGCTGTTTCCTAGTCTTGTGCATCAGAAATAGAAGTAAAACAGAAATGGCCAGAGTTGGCTTTAATGTTTATTTTACATTTAAGACAATATATTCAGTAATGTGTTTATGGAGTTTCTGATCCAGAGCACATTACAAAGAAATGAATTGCCTGTTACTGGGCTTCACTTCTAGAATATATATGTATACATATTTTCTACAGTTATATATATATATATATATATATATATATATGTGTGTGTGTGTATATATACACACACACACCTGTGAGTAATGTATATATATATATACATACATATATACACATATACATATATACATATATATACACATACACGTATATACCTATATATATACGTGTATGTGTATATATATGTATATGTATATATGTATATACATATATACATATGTATATGTATATATGTATATACACATATAGATATGGTATATACCTATATATGTGTGTGTGTGTGTGTGTGTGTGCACGCGTGTGTGTGTGTTTAATTGCAGCTAAAATGAAGGCACCTGTCTTAAGCAGTCGGGTACTGGAGGCTAAAGTGAAATCATCGTTCATATTTTACAAATCTTAAGGGACTTGTGTTTAACCCAAGACCTTCAAATGTAACTGATTGATGTGATGTGACAAATTACAAGTAGTATATAATGGGTTATTTTGGACACTTTGGGAACTGCATTTTTCTTTTGCCATATTCATGCTTCTATTGACAATGCTTTCTATATTCAAATTCTGCTACCCAGCACACCGCAAGTGTTAGAGGTACATAATTAATTTTTTTCTCAATAATTTTTTTTTTTGCATAAAATCTAGGAGCTCTATAAATCTCCCTCAGATGTGCAAATACATGAGCACTCCAGGAAAGAAATATAACCGAGTAGCAACCTGGAGTTGCTCATCACACCATGGTTCTTATCTGGTCCCATAGATCTCCCTGAACATGTGTTAATGGAATATTAAGCAAGCTTGATCTAGCTGCAGAGACTGTAGAAGGGAATCCAAAAAAATCCTTCATTCAACTTGCAGTTTTTCAATCTCTTCTATTCTCATATGAAATGTTACTACATGAGTTTCTTTCTATCCACTGTAAAATGACAATTATAAAAATGTAATCTTTTATGAATATATGTATGTGTATATTCATATTCACACATTTATATTATATATATACTTATATATAAGTAGTAGAGAAGAATGGAAGTGATAAACTGAAGTTTACGCATTCCCATGTTCACTCAAGCAATATTTTTTAAATACTTATTATGTGTCAAACATTGTACTAGGTGCTATAGAAGTAACTCTTTAAACAAAAGTTTGCATTCTAAGTGGAAGAAAGGAGATCCTTAGTCAAAGAATTATGTAAAAAATAATGTAACTACTATTATGGTAAGTGCATAATAGAAGTGCTACGTGCTGTAAGAATACATAATTGAAGAATCAAAACCAGTTATTTGGGGGAGGAAATTGGGAAAGGGTAGATTTGGTGGTGAAATTGACATTTTAAGTTGCAACCTGGAATATGAGTTGCAAGGTAAAGAGGATTAGCAAGTGATATTCATCATAAAAGATCCATTCCTTGGATTATACATTCAGAAATCTCTGAGAAAAAGAGCAGCTAATGAATAAAAGTTAGGCATCAAGTCTGTGAATGATTAGTAATTCTACCACCACCACTGCATATGAAACATCATTTTGCAGCTAAAGACTGAGGCCAAAAAAAAAAAATGGTTTTTGAGAAGAAAACTAGTTTATTGCTTATATCTGCACCAGCTCCCATTTTCTCTGTAAATCCTTTTATCTTGACCTCATACAAAGTCCTAAAGAAGGATTATAAAACAACAAAAGAAGCAGTATTTGAATAAAAGGCAAATAATAAACAGAAGACCACAATATACATTTGTTGTAGACATAACATAAATCTCTGTTGGAAAATTCTGGTATGCAAAAAATGAAACTTCTTCCTTCCTGATGCTACAGCTATAGGGTGTTATTCAGTGCCAAGACATGGACTGAGGACAGGGCATCTGTTCTCAAACATCAGCTCAGAGTTGACAGTGAATTATCACTGTCCCTGCCTATGTGGCCCTGTGACATCTAGTGGTTCTCCATAGTTTCTGAGTTATTCCTGGGGGGCAAACTTCTGCTTGTAATCCCATTTGACTGATGTACCATGCTATTATTTCTATGCTGGTTCCTTGCCTTTCAGATGTTGTAGCTGGGAAGCACAGTATCACAATCCTATTTTTCCCAGATCTATGTATATGTCCATATTTCTCTACTCCCCTAGCCAGGGGTAATCTTGGAATCTGAATGAAATCTTTCTTTTTTCACGCTTTTTCAAACCACCTTGTATATGCTTACCGCTATAGGGCTTTCTGGACACAAAATTTAGGAGGTAAAAGTGTATTCATTGCTTTCTGCCAGGCCACAAACTCGCCTGAAGGAAAAAAGGACAAAATTTGCCAACTGCCTAAAGAGGGGAAAATTAAAGTAAAATGAAGGGGAGGAAAGAAAAGACAAATTAAGATTTCAAAATGTTTTCCAAGCAAATATGGAATAAGAGTGGTCTACAATAGATGATTGAAACAAAAACAGAGAATCCATTTTCCAGTGGAATAAAATTGAGCCTTCAAGTCTCCCTCACATAAATGTCCACTGCCTTCTGCACCTCCACATATCCCAGTTGATAGCCTATTTGCCACATGGTCATTTCACACTTGTCACGTTCTACCTTAGGACAGATCAGGTGTCTTGCTTTCCTTGTTTCCCCCTTAAAAACCACTTTAGTATTTGGCATATAACTACCACTGACTGTTTGCTAAACAAATTACTAAACACACACGGAAAAAGAATATTTTAACCACAGCATTTCAAACACATGAAAATCAAAAGAAATATTGACATAGTGGTTAAAAGAGAAACCAAAAGGTAGGCAATGACCTTCATGATAACAGTACTCAGCCTCTTTGTCTGAATCTCTGGAATCATATGTAAAGTCTAGTACATACTAGATCTAGAGGCTTGTTGAAATGTTGAAAAAAATGCTTAGTGTATGTATTTCCATAATTGATTCTTTCATAACACTCTTTGGTGATATTTAAAAAATTGCATATATGGTCTAATTCCTTGTTGTGGCATATTCACAAATATTTTCAAGAACAAGTAGCTTACCACTTAGAAATATAAGATATGAAAACATATATATGCGTGTGTGTATATGTGTGTTTGTATTGTATAATATATATATACATATATATGTGTGTGTGTTGTATATATATATTATATTATACAATATATAGAGAGAGAAATTTGCATATAATATATATGTATATTGTGTGTGTACTGTATATATATATTGTATACCGTATATATATATGTATACACACACACACACACACACACACACACATACATATAGAAAGAGAGAGAGAGAGAGAAGTTTGTGCAAAAGGCCAGGAACTGGAAGGTTTCCAATGAAATCTGCATTGAGTCACAGGCTTCATTCCCTGAACTGAAGATTATAAAACAGAGGGATGGCATGCAGGCAGTTTCTTAGTGCTTTTGGGATTACCACCTGTGGAAAGGAAGGGATTGTACTAGAGAATTTGCAATCTCAGGAATGGCCCTGTGAGGAGCTTGAGTGACTCAGTCAGTTAAGAAACTTACTATTGGCAAGCTCAGGTCATGATCTCAGGGTTTGTGAGATCCAACCTGCATTGGGCTCTGTGCTGACACTGCAGAACCTGCTTAGGATTCTCTCTCTCCTTCTTTGTTTATGCCTCCACCACTTGCACAGTCTTTCTTTCTCTCTCTCCAAATAAATAAACTTTTTAAAAATGAAAAAAAAATTAGCCCTGGACAAACCCATGGGAGCTTTGAAACTGAGATGGCTGTATACATTTTTCTCAAGTTCTGGGAAGGTGTCTAAATATTTGTATCCATGTTATTGAAGATTGCCTACCCCGAAAAAGATTCATGCTTATTACAAGACTCTTCAGCTAAAGAAATTTGGAAAAGGGCTTACAGCATTCCCAGCAGGTAGAGACATAAGTCCTTCATTATTAACAGGAGATTTACTAGAAGAAGCACAGCATAACATTCATTATACATGGTATTTAAGGCAAACAGTGAAAAACAATGGTGTTCATATAAGCAAATAAGTCAATAGAACAGAATTGAGAGTAAAATACAGACTATTCCACACTTGCATTAGAACAATTGCATTAAAATTAGGACAAGAAAATAGATCCTTAATACTCCCCATTCACAAAAACATATTTCAGGTAATTAAGGACTTAAATGGAAAAAATAATTTAAAACTATCAGAAGAAAATGTATTAGATACTTTCACTCACAGGAGGACATGATTTATTAGGTAGCACCCTAGATCACATGTTATTAAGGAAAAACAAAATAAAGTTTACAATATTAAATTAAAAAATATATGACAATATATTGTAAACAAAGTAATAGACTGAGAGCCTATTTGAACATAAAAGGGCAAAGTAATATATACATAAACATATACACTGTAATAATAGCCTACTGTTGACTAGAAGACTTACCAATAACATAGTCAATTAACACATTTTTGTATATGCATTCTATACTGTATTTTAAAAATGAAATAATATAGAGAAGAGAAAATGTAATTAAGAAAATCATAAGGAAAAGAAAATACATTTACAGTACTGTGCTGTAAAATATCTGTGTATAAGCGGACCTTCAGAGTTCAAACCCATATTATTTATATATATGTATTTAAATTATAACATAAATTACTATGAAAAAGATGAACAATGAAGTAATAAAATGGGTAAGGACTATACATAGGCAATTCAAATATGAAGAAATCCAAAGGGCCATTAAACTTAAAAAAAAAAAAAAACCTGAATCTTAATTGTAAATTTAGGCAAATTAAAACAATGATATATTTTGTCATATCAGATTAGCAAAACAAAATCTGAAAATATCAAGATTTGGTATATAGGAGACAAGAATTTTCATGTAACAGTCCTGATGATGTATTGGTAAAACAACTTTGGAAACCAGTTTTGCAAATCTAATAAAAGGTTAAAATGCACAACTATAAAACCCTACATGTATAAGGGATATATAAAAGGATATGCATTATAACATTATTTATAATCTAAAAAATAACCAAACCCAGGTGCTTGGGTGGCTCAGTTGGTTGAGCATCCAACTCCTGGTTTCCGCTCAGGTCATGATCTCACAATATTGTGGGGTCTGGGCCGGGGCACCGGCAGCGGGGAGCTTGCTTGGGATTCTCTCTCTCACCCTGTCTCTCTCTGCCCTTCCCCCACTCACGCTGTCTCTGTGTCTCTCAAATACACTTTAAAACAATTAAATAAAATTTATTTAAAAAAACCAAACCAACTGTTTATCCAGTGGGGAATATAAAATTGTATTATGATATGTACAGCATGTCTAGAAAGCAATACAGTGAAAGAAATATTGATAGAGTGTAACAACATTTTTATAAATTAAAAACATTAAATTCTCTACATCTGCATACATAGTAAAATTACAAAAACATGTGCTTTAAAGTATATAGCATATTCAAGACGTTATCTGACTTTCTCAAGGGAGTAGAAAAAAATTTGAAAGGAAACAAATAGAACTTCACCTTGATCTGGAATTTTCTGTCCAAAACATTTTACCTAAAGAAAAAAAAAAATGTTTGTAATTCTCGTGCTAGGTAACAGAATGATGGTAACTGTTTTCTATACATTTCCGTACTTTAAAACACTCGTCAAAATAAAATAACTATTGTCAACATGTCAGTTATTTCTTTTTTTAAGTGTATGTATTTATTTTGAGAGAGACAGAGACAGTGTAAATGGGGGAGCAGCAGGGAGAGAGAGAGAGAGAGAGAGAGAGAGAGAGAGAGAGAGAATCTCAAGCAGGCTAAGCACTGTCAGTCCAGAGCCCAACGTGGGGCTGGAACCCAAGAACTGTAAGATCATGACCTGAGCTGAAACCAAAAGACAGACACCTAATGACTGAGCCACCCAGGTGCCCCTCGATGTCAGTCATTTCTAACTCAGTCTACAGGTTCATCAATTCATCAATGCAATCCCAATAAAAACCACACCAAATTATTTTATGGATATTCACAATTGATTCTAAAGTTTATATGGAGGGGCAAAAGATGGAGAATACTTAATACAATATTGAAGAAGAACAAAGTTGGAGGGCTTATGTTATCCAACTTCATAAACTTACTATAAAGCTACTCATCAAAACAGTGTAGCATTCGTGAAAGAATAGACAAATAGATAAGTGCAAGAGAATATAGAGATGACATTAGACCCCCATAAATATAATCAACTTATATGTGACAAAAGAGCAAAGGCAATGTAATGCAGCAAAACAGTCTTGTCAACAAATGGTGCTAAGACAACTAGACAACTAGACTCCCACATGCAAGAAAGTTAATCTAGACCAAGGCCTTGCATCATTCACAAAAATTAACTCAAAATGGATCATAGACCTAAATGTTAAACACCAAACTAGAAGATAGTGTAAGAGAAAACCTGAATGATGTTGGGTATGGTGATACCTTCTTAGATAGAATACTAAAGACACACTCCATAAAAGAAATAGTTGATTAGCTGGACTTCATTAAAAATAAATTTCTGCTCTGCAAAAGACAATGTCAAGAGAATAAGAAGACAAGCCACAGACTGGGAGAAAATATTTGCCAAAGACATATCTGGAAAGTGACTTATCCAAAATACGCAAAGATTTTTTAAAATTCAAAAATAAGAAAACAAATAACTTGATTAAAAAGTGGACAAAAGACTTTTTCAGACACCTCACCAAGTATAATAATTATTATACAGATGGAAAATAAGCCTATGAAAAGATGCTCCATAACATATATCATTAGGGAAGTAAAATTAAAACAATTATGTGACACTACTACATGCTTATAAGAATGGCCAAGATCCAGAACACTGATGACACCAAGTGCTAGTGAGGACACGGTACCCGAGAACCTCTCATTCACTCCTTGTAGGAATTCAAAATGGTACAGACACTTTGGAAAAACAGTTTGGTGATTTTTTACAAACTAAACCTTCTCTTATATGATCCAGCAAATGTGCTCCTTAGTATTTCCCCAAAAGAGCTGAAATCTTACATTGACATACAAACCTGCACATAGTTGTCTACTGCAGCTTTCTTCACAATTACCAAAATTTGGAAGCAACCAAAATGTCCTTCAGTAGGTGAATGGACAAATATGCTGTGGTATATACAGACAATGGACTATTTTTCCGTGTTTAAAAAAATGAAGTGTTGAGCCATAAAAAGGTGTGGAGGACACTTACATGCATATTGCTAAGTGAAATAAGCCAATCTGAAAATGTACATGCAATATAAATGTACATGCAATATAATTACAGCTATAGGACATTCCTGGAGAAGGCAAAGTTATGTAGACAGTAAAAACATCAGTGGTTTCCACGGGTTGGGCAAGGGAAAGGTTGAATAGGTAGAGCACAGAGGATTTTTAGGGCAGTGAAACTACTCTGTAGGATACTAGACGTTTGGACACATGTCATTCTATGTTCGTCTAAAGCATAGATGTACAAGAGTGAACAAAAAAAATGTAAGCTATGGACTTTGGGTGATAATGATGTGCCAGTGTAGGCTCATTAATTGTAACAAATGTAGCACTGTGGTGGGAGATGTTGAAAAGAGATGAGACAGTGCAAGTGTGGGAGTAGGGGTATATGGGAAATCTCAGTACTTTCCTCTTAATTTTACTGTGAACCTAGAGAAGAAAGACCTAAAGAAAAAAAGAGTACTTTTTTTTTTTTACCATATAAATAAAACAGTATTTCCTTCTTACCTTTAAAACGAGAAGATATGTGACATTTTGCTAACGTAGTTTCAAAGTATAAATTGTCAGGAACTTCAAAGTAACTGCCTCTTTTTGGTAAAATATATTATCTCTAGTTCAGTGTCTGATTTTGCTGAATCTTCTGATTCCAACTGTCCTCTCAGGCTTAATGTCTTCTCCATTTGGTGTTTTATTTAATCCTGGGTTTCAGTTCAAACAGTATACCAGGTAGTCAATAGAAAATATGATATAATTGATCCAAATGAATGAGTGGCCCAGAAAATCACCAATAGCTATTTCACTGACTAGTATTTATTTATATTCTATCTTTTTCCCCAGAAGTTTTGAGGAGCCTTTCAGAAAAAAGCAAATGCAAAGTGTAGAATAGAAATCGAAAAACAGGTACAAGGGTAAGAGAAGATTAACACAAAAAAAGTCAGCTATAATTCAGTTTTGACTCCGAGTATCCAGGCATCAAGGTCAAAAGGAGAAACATGCTCAGTTATATAGTTTGTAGAAAGAAAAATATTATTTTAGTTTCTTTTCAAGACAAAGTTTTTCCTGTTACTTAATTTTGTAAGAAATTTCCCAAGTGGGACTTAATATAATGGCTACTAATTGATGTAATAGGTACAATGTCTTTTGATTCTTTCCTGTAGGAAAATTAAAAAAAAACAAACTATAGATAGATAGATAGATAGATAGATAGATAGATATAGATATAGATATATAGATACATAGATATCAGTTTATAACTTGGAAATGGAACCCAGGAAGGATAATTCTGGTAGGAGCTAAACTAATGTGCTTCAACCATTTAAGCCTTTGATGGTCTAAGTGCTTTAACTATCAGGTCTCTTATTTTATTAACCGTTGGATAGTAGCTGTATTATTTGCATTAGATGACAACGGAATTCAGAAGAATATCTTTAAAATATTGAGAAAGAATTTATTGAGAAAAAAATTTTGCAAAATTCTCATATGCCTCTTGCCAGGCTTCTCCACGTATTTGTGCAGATTGTGCCTGGCCCAAAAGCTGAGTGTGCCAGTGGCAACAGAAATGTAGCCTGCAGTCCACTCCCTGAGACTTTATACCAGAATATGGGGTATCTCATTGTAATTAATCTACCTAGAGGCAGTTCCCTGCTTGTGACAGATGGCCCATTTAACATTCATTCCTAATCCTCATCTTGTTTGGCCACCTACATTATAAAGGATGACAAAACTAAAAAAGAATATTACTTGCTATGCAATCAACTCAATTTCCTAGATTTCTATAGTAAGTATGAAAAGATTTTTGTGGATTAATCTGAACATCTATTTGTATTTATTCATTTCCTAAATCAGAAATCAAAGACTATATTGTAACTTTCTCAACTCCCTCTGGAACCAGACAGGGCCCCGTGACCCTATTCTTTATTTCTTCTGTTGAATGCAGATATGATGACTGAAACTGAGGTAGCCATATTACAACCATGAAATGCAGCCTTGTCAGCTCTGGCATTACTTAGCTGCCAAAGCCAGGAGCTGCCTAGGTCCGTCATTTTCTCCTTTTCTGTAGGAAAAAGAATCCATTTTGTTTACAACACTGCAAGTTGAGTTTTCTGTTTTTACATCTAACACATTCCTTACTGATACAGTGCCATGATAGTAAAATGGGCACCAACAACGACAATATGCTCACTGCAAGTTCATAGTGCTATATAGCTCTTTTAATTCTGACATAACGGATACTCTACTTCTAGCCTGTTCTCTCCAAAGC
The DNA here is from genome assembly GCF_007474595.2 of Lynx canadensis. Taxonomy (NCBI): domain Eukaryota; kingdom Metazoa; phylum Chordata; class Mammalia; order Carnivora; family Felidae; genus Lynx; species Lynx canadensis. The sequence goes on along the minus strand of NC_044303.2, from coordinate 187,038,217 downwards.
ATATTGGAGTCTATTTTAAGATAATTTGTGTGTGTCTTTGATGGTCAGGGTTTGTTAGAGAACATTTACCAGCAGCATGCATGTGTAACATTGTTCAGTCACTGTTGAGTCATTAGCTCCAAATTATGCATCAAATACCTCATAGCCTCTTTTTGGAAGAGACTTCCCACCCACCCCATCACTTTTTTTCCCCCTCAGATTAAATCACTCCTATATAAATGGCAAGCCTCTTCTATTTTATTCTAAGAAGTAACATAAAGTCATTTAATATAACAACATGAAGGACAAAATTATTCCCATGGAAGCCTCTGACCTTTCCATGGCACTTTCAAATGTTTATTGTTATAACCTGCTTTGAGAATATCCCTTTACAGGCAGTAGGTTTGGAATTTACATCTTATCCAAGTCCAACAGAATCCATGTTAATAGACTTCCATTCTGCTTTGTTCTTCTATAACATTTCCCCAGAGCTCATCACTGGGCTTGAACCCAAAATTCTGTCCTCTTTTTCCTATACTCCAAGCACCTGATAAATAGGCAAACAGATTCTGGGGCATGGGTAGCACTGCCAGAAGATGATGCTCAGTAGTCCCCTAGTGGCCTGAAAGAGTTCATGCAGTTTACTGAAATGCTTATTCTACTCTGTGGAGGTGTGAGAGATTCATTAGGCAGCAAGATCATTATGTATTTGCCAATTAGTACCTTCCTTTCCAGAAGGCACAGGAAGTACACTCATAATTCCACTTTGTCTAGGTTTGTTCTAGGTATGCAGTCAGTCCATTCAGCTGTCATAATGTATCATCATCTGAAATTTTGTTTTCGAGTTTGGGATGTAGTCTCTGAGTTAAAAGACCCTTTAGGAGCTAGTGACAGTAATCCACTTATCTGGAGCAAAGATAAATAAATAAAAATTAAAAATAATTAATAATAAGGATACAGTGCTTTCAGAAGGAACTCGAGGGAAGAAATGATACCTAGATTATGAAGGAATGGAATCAGGGAGGCCATCAAAAATCTGGGCAGCTGCTCTTGCAGATTTGGGGTTGAAGTGATTTGTTTCTGCTGCTTTCTGTAAGGCTGATGCATTTTTGTTTTTTCCTCTCTCTTCACAGATATTTCTTTGATGTTGCATGAATTTGGGCAAACATGCCTTCCTCTAACACTGGCAACCTTAGCAAATGACACAGACCAATCTGTAATTTTTTCATCTCATTTTTAAATGCTAGAGAAAAAAAATGGCCAAAAATGACAATGACAATGATAATTATGGGTGATGTTGGTAGTGATGTTGATGGTATTTTTGTTTTTTATTTACTATGGACAATATCCTGTGAAAACGCCTTAATGCATTTTTAAATTTCATCCTCACCAAGCCCCTGTAATTCCATTTAATGGTGATGAAGATGATACCTAGAGATAATAACTAATTTTCCTAAGTAACTTGCCTGCTAATGAACCCAAGTTACCTGATATCAAAGTGGTATCCCAGTCTTCTGTATAATCAATGGTGGGTTGATATGAGATCAAGCAGGACAAACATGAGAAATAAGTCCCTACCCCTATAAAATAGCAAGGCAATTCTCAGAGAAAAAGTGCTGTTATGAATTACTTAAACAATGCCATCATAGTCTTCTACACATGGCCATACCTTTCTCAAATCCTCCAGTGAGGAGCATGAAAATCTCCCTCTATTGGACTATGTTTATCTTCCAGTCTTTTTATCCATGACATTCTTTGTTTCCTATTTTCCAGTTTCTCAGAGTTATTTGCTGTTTATAAACAACATGAATGGCCACACCTCTGAGTTCATCATGCAGCCTAGAATGGCCTTTTCTTGTTTTTTTTTTAAAGTTTATTTATTTATTTTGAGAGAGAGAGAGAGTGAGTGAGCACAAGGTGGGGGGAGGAACAGAGAGAGAGAGGGAGAGAGAATTCCATGCAGGCTCCACACTGTCAGTGCAGAGCCTGATGTGAGGCTCAATCTCACAAACCATGAGATCATGACCCGAGTTGAAATCAAGAGTCATATACTTAACCAACTAAGCCACCAGGTGCCCTGGAATGGCCTTTTTCAATCTACTAAAAGTTTATTCAACTTCTCAAGCTCAGTCCAAATGTTGTGTCTTTCATGAAATAATCACTGACCACCATCCCCCACAGATGCCTTTTTACTGTTACCATAGCACATGGTTAATAATATATATGTTTACCATTCAGTTCTATTACATTGATATTAACATCTAGAATGTGAGCTTCCTGAAGGTGAACATTATTTTGTTTTAATTTCTATATCCTCAGCATAAAACAAGCACTTAATAAATAAACAAACATTAAATTCGACGGATACTGGTTGAACAGGTATAAATCATGAATTCAATAACCTGTTATTTTATTTACTTACTTATTTGAGAGACAGACAGACAGACAGAGCCTGAGAGGGGGAAGGGCAGAGAGAGACGGAGACACAGAACCTGAAGCAGGCTCCAGGCTCTGAGCTGTCAGCCCAGAGCCTGACACGGGGCTTGAACTCATAAGCCTTGAGATCATGACCTGAGTGGAAGCTGGGTACTTAACCAACTGAGCCACCCAGACGCCCTGACATGACTTTTAGTCCCTCCATATTTGTGTTTTCAGATTTGAAATTGATATTGCCTGCCTATACTTTTCTGCCATATAATGTATTCAATGCTCTATTGCTAACCAAGCCAAAACAATTTTAAGCTGGTGACCAGAGGACCATCCCTTTATTGCCATTTGTTTCCCAGAGCAATTTTGTCCTTATTGCACTGGATTCCCAAACAATATTGCATGGGAATTTTCTACAGTGTCCACTGAGAGGTCGGGTATCCCTTAACAATATAAAAAAATATTGTTGGTCCAGAGAGTTTAAGAGGACCAACTTTAGAAAATGGAGTCAGAGTTGTCATACATAAATCATAGTGTATAATAGTGTATACTTTGGAATCAGCAGTAATAACTAGCTCTGGGACATTAAGGTAGTTACATACCTGTTGTATGCCTCATTTTATCCTTTTGTAAAATAAAAATGAAAATAGCTGCTTGTAAGGCAGTTGCACAGATTAGAGATAATGACAATGTACACAATTGACATAATAAGCATTCAATAAATATTAACTATTATTATATAATCTACCACTTTTTCTTCTTCCTTTAGTAGTTTTGTCCTCCAGTACCTCCCAGACCCATTTTACCACTAGGAGGAAGCTCTTTAAATCCTCCTTCTCATATCACTGCAGAATAACTCCATAGCAGAATCTTTGAATCCAAATATTCACTTGAGGAGTGCCTGGGTGGCTCAGCCAGTTGAATGTCTGACTTCTGCTTAGCCATGATTCTACGTTTGTGGGTTCGAGCCCCATGTTGGGCTTTGCACTAGCAATGTAGAGCCTCTTCACATTCTCTGTCTCCCTCTCTCTATCTGCCCTTCCCCTGCTCCCATGCTCTAAAAAATAAAAAAAAAATAGACATAAAAAAACCCACAAATATTCACTCAAGGTCTCTGTCAAAAAGCTCTTCTTTAGGATGCCCCCAAATAGCCTCAATCTCCTACTGAATGTTCTTAGGGATTATGTAATTTCCTCCTGAAACATACATTCATGAAACCTGTCCATGGTGTTTCATGCTATACTTGAACATTTTGTTAACAGGAAACTCATTTTCTCCTATGGTACTCCTTCCTTCTTTGGATAAATACCACAATTAGAAACTATTTCTTTAATAGAATGGAAACTTATTTTTCACTGGCTTCTACCCCATGGCCTTAGCTTATACCTAGTTTTGAATTCTGATCCTGCCATTTTTAAGCTGTGAAATTAGGCAAGTTACATACTTGCTGATTTACAAAATGGACTCAATTATAGACAACTCAGATTTTTGTGTTAGTAGTGAATGAGTTGAAGTATATGGAGCTCTTAACATAATTCTAGGAATATGGTAAATGCTAAATATTTGGTATTTATTATTAATATTATGTTAATTTTCACTAATACAGTCTTAAATTGCATTCATTATTTTTAGACTGACTTGCTCTCCATAACAGTTTCTAAGCAAACAGGGAAAAATGTCCTTACTAGGTGGGAAGTAGTTACATAAATACCAGAATCCTTTGGTTCAAGCCCCTTCTATACTAATGCCTCTTTTGTATCATAGAAAGTACTATTTAGTGTCTGGTACTCAGTTTGCTTTCTCTGTGCAATAATTTTCTTTATTCATACCTGAGTATAGTAAAATTAAATGAAATCATTCCATTTACAGCAATGTGGGTGGAACTGGAGGGTATTATGCTAAATGAAATAAGTCAGTCAGAGAAAGACAGATATCATATGTTTTCACTCATATCTTGATAAAACTTATCTTGAGAAACTTAACAGAAGACCATGGTGGAAGGGAAGGGGGGAAAATAGTTACAAACAGAGAGGGAGGGAGGCAAAGCATAAGAGACTCTTAAATACAGAGGACAGACTGAGGGTTGATGGGGGTGGGGGAGAGGGGAAAATGGATGATGGACATTGAGGAGGGCACTTGTTGGGATGAGCACTGGGGATTGTATGTAAGTCAACTGACAATAAATTATATTAAAAAAAAAAGAAAATGTGTTGTAGTCATCATCTGGAGAAGTTTAGAGTGAAAAGAAGAAGAGGTATGGAAACCAGGTCCTGTAATGAAAAAGAGAAGATTTTAGGAGTGTTTAGGAGCTTAAATTTGAGAGGACATGATACATAGCTTTGTTTAAATGGCTGCCATGTGGTCTTTCCCTAGCAAATCATTGTGTATGGTTTCAAATGTGAGAGCTAGGACTAGGGGCAGGTTTCAGCTCAGCACAAGTAAGACAATGTGAGAAAACAGATGCTGGATACCACTTGCCAGGAATACTGGAGGGTGTCGGGGAGGGGGGGGTTGATGAATAACCAGAAAATTCCACACAACTGTGAGATTCAGTAATCTTAAAAAAAACTACTTCACAGAAATCTTGCAGTCTTTCCTTTTTTCTATTGTTTCTTCTTAGTCACAGCTAATTTATTGAAATGTTACACAAATAATTTATGTTATGTCTTTAGAAATGACTCTTAAGACTGTGCTATGTGTCTGCAATAGGAACGGTCACCTTTGTAGAATTTAGATTCTGAAGCTACAGACTGCGAAGTGGGTGAATGCCGTGTAGATCTGGCAGGAAGATGGTGATGTGAGACACTTGTTTCTATTTCTTGTGTTCCTGAATTACTATTTAAAAAATTATATATATACGTATATATATATATACACAGTATATATATATATACACATATATGAGGGGGGGATTCACAATGCTTAAAATTTTAACGTTTAAAGCGACTTCCTTTCCTCCAACTTCCATCTACCAGACTAGGTAAAGAATGCTATTTTTTCAGTTCAAACATTTCTCTGTTCACCTGTGGCAAGCCTATTAAAATAGTGCCCACAACATCAGCATTAACCATGTCCATGGATGCTTTATTCTTACAGTATTTGTACATTGGGAACCTTAATCAGCTATTTCCAGACATTGTCTCTTATAGGCAGCATCCATGAAATTGGCCGGGTTTTTAAAGATAGTGGTAGGACCTATTTATAACTTAGCTTGAGATAACATATCTTTGACAGGAAGGATAAGCAAAATAAATAAACACAAACAAACAAACAAAACCAAACAAACCAACCAAACAAACAAACAACAACAACAACAACAACAAAAAAAACAGAAAAAAAAAAATTAAACCAACAGCCAGACGACCAGGAGTTGTTTTAGTGTATTGTAAGTGCTTTTCAATGAATAATGACGGGTAATTTTAAATGTGGAGGAAAGGTGCATCTGATGCCATAAAGCTGATGAAATCAGAAAGATAACCCAAAAGGATCTCAATATTGTTAGATTTTATAAGCAGTAAGAGCTGTGTAGGAATCCTTCTGTGAACCACAGAAATAATAAATGCTGAGCCATTGGAACATAATCTCAATCAGCAAGATGCCACAGCTTTCCAGATTTTCTCACAGGGACCTGCTAATTCCATGCCAAAACTAGCAGTGGATTTCTTCCTTCTAATCTCCCCTAATGCCTTATTCAATTATTGTCACTGCTCTCCGACCATACAGTGTCCTTTCAGACTCTTGTTTCCTAACTGAGTCCACCAGAAGAGGCTGAATGTCCATCAGGATGTAGCCTAAGACCATAAGCCACCTTGTTCCACATGAAAAGGCAAAAACGAGAACAAGGGAGCAAGGGAGACCTTCAAAGTTTTTCTGGTAACCTCTTCATCTACGGATTACTGGCTGGACGCAAACAGGGAAAAGAGATATGAGGGGTCTGGAATATTACTCTAGTTGATTGGCAAAGGGGTGCTTGTTAGGAGGGAGGAGAAGCCAGGAGGAGGGTGAACTGGGGCATTGCAGTGCTCTGCAGGATGGCGTCGCCTCTGCCCTGGCTGTACATTATTCTATGGTGAGTAAGATTTTGTTTTTTCCCTTCAGCGCTAAGGAAAGTGAAAGCGCACACCCACTGGGTGACTTCTGTACCAAATCATGGAAGAAGCCTGGGTGGTATGGCATGTATTTGTGGTGGAGTATATGAGGGTGGATTGGACAGCCTATTTTCTCTGAGGCTGGGAGTGAGCATCATTGACTGTCTACTCACAGGGTAGAAAATACCCTAGGGAAACTTGAAGATGAAGGCAACTTCTACTCAGAAAACATCAGTCGGATCCTAGACAACTTGCTTGAAGGCTATGACAATCGTCTGAGGCCAGGATTTGGAGGTGAGAGACAGTATCCCTACTAGACCAAACATGTGTTCTCTCCTTCTCCCTTCCTGCTGTTCTAAGACCCAGAAGCTTCAGAAGGATGGCAGAGTGGTAAGGTGCAGGGGTACTGGGAAAGGCCATGTGTTCCCATCGGGTCTCTGCCCCTTCCTCTGTTCGTGACCTTTTATGAACATTATTTGAACCCTCTAAGCCTCAGCTTCCTCAGCTGTAGTGTGGGTGTATGAACGGTGCTTGCTTCATAGAGTTACGTGAGTATAGAGTGAGATTCTCCATGTAAAGCACTTTTCTTAACATTTGTCCCATTAAAGCTATCAAGATGTGTTATTGTTATAGTTTTTATTATTAGAGTATTAACTTAGTTCTCTTGCATTCCTTAAATTCCCCCAAATTGACCAGAAAAATTTCAAAATAACACAACTGCTATGAGTTTTCAGAGTTGAAAAACCCAAGGGTTCCTGCTACTGAGATTGCTTTAGGATAGGTTGCAGATTCTGACCATGAGAAGGGACTTTGTGATAAGGTCATTAATTTCAGTCTCCTTAACATCACTGGTGGTAATTGCCCCCATTCTTCTGGGCTAATTTCAGGTGCTGTCACTGAAGTCAAAACAGACATTTATGTGACCAGTTTTGGGCCCGTGTCAGATGTGGAGATGGTGAGTGACTTCTGAGTGAGGAGGGTAGTTTGATTTGGTGAAGGGAGGGCAGAGTCCCAGAACTAACAGTATTGGGCATTGTTACCAAGCTTGGTTCCAGAGCCCTAATACAATATGTGTGCTCATGCTTGGAGGGCATGGCCATTAGAGCAGATTCCTGGCTTAATCTCCCTCACATTTCACTACTTTGCTTGAATGCTTTAACCTAAGGGACTTTTTAAAGTCCTCTCTTCTGGCCACATATCATGCACTGATTTTTTTCTACAAAGATAAGATTTTCCCCATCTTTATGAAGTCCTGGTAAATTTTTAGAGTAGCAAAAAGAAAAACCAACAAAGATGATACGCCACATAAGAGTATATTGAGAATATCTATGAAACTTAAAATATAGCTATTTTCTGTGGCACATCCTTCTCAGTATATTTTACTAAACAGTAGAGAGCATCATTTGGAAAGGCTAGTATGTTGTACCTTTTGTGTTACGAATGGACCAGTAGGTGTTCTGGGAACTCTGTTCCAGGTACAGATGGCTGTAGGATTCGTAAGAGAGTATTTATAGTAAGTGGCAATGAAAATCTGAACTAGTCTTCTAGAACAAAGTGTATCATGGTATTTTTTCATAGTTCTCAGGTACTATCTCCCCCTAAAAGTAAAATATAAATACTAAAATTGAAGTAAAAATAAATCTTTATATAGTTGCCTCATTTAATTAGGAAAATGTAACTGGATAAGTAGTTACTGGAGACTTTTTATCTTCTGCTTTTTTGAGTTGTCAAGAAAAGAAAAAAGCAAGAAGGGAAGAAAAGAAAAAAGAAGCAGTACAAGAGGAAGGGAAAGGGAGAGGGAGGGACAAAAGTAAGAAAGAAAACAGGGAAGTGAAGGAGAAGGAGGAGGACTTTATTTAAGAGATAAATGTATTAGGTCTTGAAAGAAGGGGGAGTCAGAATTATCCTGAATCCTCAATTATTTTACTATCATATTTTTCATTGACTACTGACTCACCTTCAGAATAAATAATCACAACCATATTATATTATATTATTGAAGTCTGGGGAACACTTGGAACTTCATTTTATGTATGTGTCTCATTTTTAAAGTATATTTATACAGTGGAGATTGGTTATACTCTAGACCATTATTATATGGATATATTATGTGTCAAATTATACTTTGAAAATCTAATCACCACTTGTAATAATAGGTCTCATAAAGGAACTTATAAAGTAGTCAAAGCAATTATTGGCAATATTTTGATATACTTACAAGCTGTTATTTATTATTGACTTTTCCAATGCCCTCACCATAATTCTTAAGATTTCTAATGTTATTTCATAAAAGCCACAAATTAAAACTCAAAGTTCTAATTATGCATACTTAAATGATCCTCTGAGTAATTGTGGTAACATTTGCTTTTATGTTCTCTGAGAACAATATAAAATAATTACGATGTGCAGCCAGAGTACACTTATCAAGCAAAGTTTGTCTATCCTTGGAAGTTGATTTCATGGTACCAGGGTTCTTGGAGACACCTTTGAAGGTAGACAAGACATTGAGGGGAATGGTTAGACTAACTGATGGTGGGATGGCCAACACAAAACCTAGACTGTAAATCTTTTCATATTTTTCTTCTAAGCTAATGAAGGCAAAATTGATAGGCCAATAGATGGAGAGGTGGATGACTAATAGAAAGGACGAAGAATGTGGAAGAGGGTAAAGGTGAAGGAGGGAGGTTTGCTCGACACAATACTATCTTTTATAATAATGTTGCAAACTTTGCGTTTGAGAAAAATAATAATTTACTGAAATCATAGTTTTTCTGATAGGCTATTGTCATAAAAAAGTTGTTTTATTTCTTAAATTTTAGAATTGGGTATATAAGCTAATGAATCAACTATTCTTAATAAACTATCTCCCCAGTTTGCATGAATATCTTATTTTTTTTCTTAGGAATATACAATGGACGTTTTCTTCCGCCAGACTTGGACTGATGAGAGGTTGAAGTTTGGGGGGCCAACTGAGATTTTGAGTTTGAATAACTTAATGGTCAGTAAAATCTGGACACCTGACACTTTTTTCAGGAATGGCAAAAAATCAATTGCTCACAATATGACAACCCCTAATAAACTCTTCAGAATAATGCAGAATGGAACTATTTTATACACTATGAGGTGAGGTTTTCCCAATTCAGCTTCCTCTACCCAAATGATTTGTCCATCATACTAACTCGGAACCATTTATTTCAATGTCCCTAGGCTTACCATCAATGCTGACTGTCCTATGAGGCTGGTTAACTTTCCTATGGATGGGCATGCTTGTCCACTCAAGTTTGGGAGTTGTAAGTTACAAAAGACTTCTGAAAGCCAAATAATGCATTCAAAATATACAATTATTTGATTATAGTCAGAGACTGGGAAGCAAAAGAGAAATATTACTATGATACTCTCAGTGAGATTCCAGGAATATACTCACTTAATCATGTCTGTCAATCTTATAAATAGAGGTTTTAGTCACACAGAGTAAAGAATACCATTAAAGAAAATTTATGTTTGTATTTTCCTTTTTATATGGACAAGATTTGCTCTAAAAAGGAAAAACACAACTAGTCATATTCACTGCTGTTTGTTTAAAAAATTCAGATGCTTACCCCAAAAGTGAAATCATATATACATGGAAAAAAGGACCACTTTACTCAGTCGAAGTCCCAGAAGAATCTTCAAGCCTCCTCCAGTATGATCTGATTGGACAAACAGTATCTAGTGAGACAATTAAATCTAACACAGGTAAGAATTAGACCAACTCATGAATGCAACCCAACAAGGTGACCCCAATGCACATTTTCAAAGTATATATTTCTTTCTTCTCTGCATTAGCCATCCTCAGCTACGCTTGCTGATTTGAAGTGATGAGTAGCTTTCTTTAAAATTGATTTTGCAACCATGTGCGTATAAGGATTTGTGTAACCTTGGGATGAGTAGTTTTCTATGTATATGACACAAAGAACACCACCAAAAACAGTGAGCTGATGTATCTATCATTCACTGATTAAGTATCTTTGTCATACATTGAAATATGCCTTTGCTTGTTTTCTTCTAGCCCATGTTAATTTAAAGATCTGCAAGATTTATTTCCAGCTGCATTCTTTTTGCATACTGTCAAGAGCAATAATTCTGATATATGTGTCTTCCAACAGGTGAATACGTAATAATGACAGTTTATTTCCACTTGCAAAGGAAGATGGGCTACTTCATGATACAGATATACACTCCTTGCATTATGACAGTCATTCTTTCTCAAGTGTCTTTCTGGATTAATAAGGAGTCTGTCCCAGCCAGAACTGTCTTTGGTATGCTTCATTCTTTGGCTATACTTCACCCATCCTCCAGCAATTATTGCTTGTGTATTTTAGGGGAATATTCACACTAGTGCGCTTTTTCAATCCACAAAGGAAATAGACTCCTATCTTATTCAGGCATATGTATTACATAAAATGACCCTTATATTATCCTAAGCTGTGTGGTGAATCTACAAAAAATTTGTCTTAGCAAGAATTCTGGCTGGATTCCTGTGACTTTCATGTGCCCTATTAAGGAGGCTTTTTTGTTTCGTTTTAGTTTTTTTTGTTTTTTTCTTTTTTAAAATCTCAGGATGCTTGGGTGGCTCAGTCAATTAAGCACCCAACTCTTGATTTGGAATCAGGTCACGATCTCCTGGTTCATGAGTTTGAGCCCTGCGTGGGGCTCAGTGCTGACAGCTGACCCTCTCTCCCCTCCTCCCCTGTGCTCTCTCACCCTCTTGCTCTAAAAAATAAATAAATGAGCATTAAAAAAATAAAATAAAATCTTAATTTGCTATTTCATAACTAAGGAAAAGCAGAAAAGTAACAACTGACATGTAAACCCATGAAAACAAAGGCTAAGATTGAACCCTGATATATAAATTATATCTAATATATAAATTAAATCTTGCTTTTATTAGATTGAATTGTAAAACGTTGCCATTTTTCAAGATCTGAAAATAGTTAAATATAACAAATTTCCCATGGTTCAACATAAATAATGAGCTCCATTTATGATATATAGAATCACTATTAGTTTTGATGGAACAAAATGTAATAAGAGAAAGAGCTGTAAGCGAAAATATCATCAACAACAAAATCCAATTTTTTTCTGAGTTTTCATGATTATAATTTAGAAGTTCATAGGTAAGACCTGAGTTGAACTGAAATCTCACATGAATTTTGACTTTTTAATTTAGTATATTTTAAAATAGACCTCCTTCTGCAAATTATAAAAGAATATCTATACAATGATGTTGACCATCTTGAAATTACATAAATTCCCCAAGTATAATACAAGACATGAAACTGTTGACAACTCAGTGATGAAATTATTTTCTCATGAGTAAATATTTTATCTTAAAATCAAGCTAGAAATTTTAAAAAATGAGGGACTTAATTTATGTTTACTATTCATACCAGATAGATTTCTTAAATATGATAATAGATATTATCATCTATTCAGATAGACCAGGAGTTCAAGGTTTTAGAACTTACATGATAATTACTTGCTGTGAGTTTTCTTAAGAAGTAAACAACTAGAATTATTTGCGAGTTAAGCTTTACAATAGTTAAACTAAATCAAATTAAAAAATATTTTTTGATCAACTCCAGTGTACATGCCACTGCACTGGGTACTGAAGGATACAAAAATTTTAATACCTATGACAGTAATTGTCAACAATTAAAAAACAAAAATAACATGGGTGCCTGGGTGGCTCAGTCAGTTAGGCGTCCGACTTTGGGTCAGGTCATGATCTCACTGTTTGTGGGTTTGAGCCCCACGTTGGGCTCAGTGCTGACAGCTCAGAGCCTGTAGCCTGGTTCAGATTCTGTGTTTCTTTCTCTCTCTCTCTCTGCCCCTCCCCTGCCTGTGCTCTCTCTCAAAAATAAATAAACATTAAAAAAAACAATAATAACAAAAATTACATTTGCAGAATGTTTAATCCACTGACACATTGTCATTTGATGTTATTATCAGATTCTAAATGCTAATACTGCATTTCTCATTCTTTTTCATTTTAGGGATCACCACTGTTTTAACCATGACCACACTAAGCATCAGTGCCCGGCACTCCTTGCCAAAAGTGTCGTATGCAACTGCCATGGACTGGTTCATAGCTGTTTGCTTTGCTTTCGTCTTCTCTGCTCTTATTGAATTTGCGGCTGTCAACTATTTTACCAATCTTCAGACACAGAAGGCCAAAAGGAGGGCACAGATTGCAGCCTCACCCCCAGTGACAATATCAAAAGCGACTGAACCCTTGGAAGCTGAGATTGTTTTGGTAATTGTTTACTTTTCTAATGTTACCTACCAGTTAGGAAAAGGCAGCCAAATGGTGATCACAAACAACTTAGTAGTCCAAAAATACTATTAGTTGAGCACAAGTTACATAATTCTGGTTCTAAGGCCAACTTCTTTTCCAACTTCATAGAAGAAAAGAAACCTGAAGCAGCAATCCTTCATTTATCTTTGCTCTAAACTTTTGGCATTCTTCTTTTATCATCCTCACTGGTACTAGCAGATTCCGTGCTCTCAGAGATGAGAAAATTCTTCTCAGCCTTTAGATGTTTCCTTTGAACAGGTTTACTTCTACCAACTAGGGAGAATAAAGTGAAAAAGAAAAAGTTCCTAATGAAGCTTCAGAGTCTTAGGGAAATAAACAGGGACTCCTATAGAATAGACAATTTTTGTTAGAAATTGTCTATTTGCTGCTTTATTTCATGAAGGCAAGATGTGAATAATAGGTTCTGTGAATGCTGAGTCATAAGCAAAGTTTTTGATTTACGTGAAAACATTCTCATGTTCATATTTGTATATTAAATGCATATATCCCAACCTGTTCTTATTCAAAGACTTAATAATAAGTGATAAATACCTATAAAATTCAGTTTAGATTTTCTGTTGCTCAGCTCTGGTCCTCAAAGGTTTTTTGAAAAAGAAATAAATGATAGCATTAATAATTCAAGGGTCATGAATGTGTCCCCAAATTTCAATTTCACATCTGAGTAAATTCTCACAACAGTTCAACTGCACACACTTTTTTTAATGGATTTTAGAACTTATTGACAAATGCAAGTTTTTATGTCAATGCAAATTCCAAATAGTAGTTCTTAAAACAAGAAAATTTTGCTCTGTAACATCAAGTACTGCAAACACTTTGAACTAAAAATGTCTTTATAACCAATTCTTGTGAACATTTCCAAATCACGGAACCACATGAAGTCTAGGTAATCCTTGGTTAACTTTAATGATAAAAATTACTATGTGTGTTGTACTTCTCAAATACTCAGGCATGTATTTGGGTAAAAAGATGATACTTTCCTATTGAAACATCTGGTTTGATATACTAAGAAACATGTTTCTTGGTATATTTCTTGGAATCTATTTTCTCCAAGGATAAGATAAAATAAGATATAATTTAAAGATTTTTTTCTTAAATTAGCTCTCATTAAAAAAGAAGTTTACCATTCTTTTTACCAGTGATCCAGACTAACTACCTCTGCTTACAAATCAAAAACAGTGTCTCAGAGGGGGAAAAATGTTAGTTACTAGTTGGTAGGAAAACTAGAAATTGATTCCATAAGTCCTGATATCCACCAGAGGCAGAGGCCATCCCCTCCCCAATAATTTCTCAAAGGTTGAAATATAAAGGAATGCATACTGCAATATAAAATATTTTCAGAATGCTAGGCCATTCCCAAAATTCTTCCCATGACCTAATGTTGTTTTCTTTATATAAATGTTTTTGGTATTTTTTTAATTTTTTTTTTAACATTTATTTATTTTTGAGACAGAGAGAGACAGAGCATGAACGGGGGAGGGTCAGAGAGAGAGGGAGACACAGAATCGGAAGCAGGCTCCAGGCTCTGAGCCATCAGCCCAGAGCCCCACACGGGGCTTGAACTCACGGACTGCGAGATCATGACCTGAGCCGAAGTCGGACGCTCAACCGACTGAGCCACCCAGGCGCCCCTATATAAATGTTTTGAAAGGCCACAAAAATATCAGTTTTATAGCAAAAAAGATGCTACTCTGAAGACTCAGTCCAAAACACTTGAAAATATTTTTTTTCAGAAAATATTTTTGAGAATTATTTTGTTTGTAAAAATAAGTGATTATGTTATAAACTGTCTGTATATATATAAACATATAATCAATATATGTCCCAATGGCCATACATTATCTTAACATGTGTCTATAGAGAAAGAAGAATTGGTATTTATCAGAATTCAGTTTAACAGTTTTCTTTGAGAAATGCAATTAAAATCAAAAGAGAAATTCATGAAAGACAAGATAAAAAATAATTCAAATGATTTTAAATATGTTCTTTGATCTGATATTGAGATAAAAAGAAAGACCAACTTCCTTATTCAATTCTTTTGGAATATGGATCACTGAGAGGAAAATGACTTCAAATCCTTGGAGAAAGTATAGAGTTAGCATTCCCTATGTCTATTATTTTAAAGGTATAATTTATTAATAAGATGGAACTTAAGATCTCAGGTTTTCATATAAGCTACCTTCTATGATTCTAAAATAGTAACCTATAATGAGCAGGTCCTTTGGGAAGCTAGATAAAAAATGCATTTTAAATCATCTCAAAGTTGACTGCAAGTTGACTTTTTTCTTATGAAAAAATTTATTTCTTAACCTGGTTTCACTTAAAATATTTTAAGGCAATGGAAAGCTGCATTTTGTTTCTAAAAGGCTGGTCAAAGCATAAAAATAAAAATAAAAACCAAAATAAGCAAACCTAACAATGCAAACCTTGTAGGTATCAAAAATAAATATAGATGATTACATAGAACATTTACATTTTATTTATTCATGTCAAACCTTGGCAATTTGCCTTATATAATGCAGAGGAACAAACATAAATTACACATTTGCAGTTTATACAACACAATGGTATATTATGATTGCCAGGTCATTTTTTCTTTCAAATACCATGACATTTAAAAATGGCTATTCAGTTGTAATCAAAATAACATTACTTGAGTAATTTGAACATTAAAATAGCAAACCAATGTGGTGAGGTTGAAGTAAAATTACGTGCTTAGATATTTCATGTGATTCTAAGTTTATATTTTAATGTCCTCATTGCTTTTCACAAGAAACTACTTAGAATGAATATGGGAGAAAGTTTATCACTTTGATTTTGACCTTGAAATGTAATATAATAATGGCAAAGAAATTCAGGAGTTTTAAATGTAGTACTCAAACCCAAAGAGACATCTAAAACTAAATCCTCAGCAGTGTTCTGTAGACAAATGATCCTCCTGGTTTTAAGGCATTTGGAAGTAGATACTGGGTTTTCTTTCCTTCTTCTTTTCTTTCTTCATTTCTTCCTTCCTTCTTTGTTTTCTTTCTTTCTTTCTTTCTTTCTTTCTTTCTTTCTTTCTTTCTTTCTTTCTTCTTAGATTTTGAGAAGAAACTGTCCACAGCTTCTTTCTTGCTTATATGGTATCTTCCTTATTATTTTTATCTGGCATGCTCTCTTGGGATTAGAGAGTTATTCTTATCTTCATGTTTCGTTAATTATTATGTGACTAGGGTATATTTATTTTGTGTGTAAGACCAAGTTTGGACCTCAATCAATTTCTGGATTTTTTTCTAGTTTCCTTGTTATTTTAAAGGTCTAAGCCCTCATTCCTATGTTCCTAAGAATGAATTCCCCCACCTATTGACACATCCAATGTGGCTTTTCTTCTTCACAGGAGGTGTGATATTCTTGGTAAATTATCTACAAACAAAATTGCCCAAAATTTCATTAGCCAGGACAATAGTTATATTTATACTGATTATGCTGTTTATTCATTTATTTTTTTTTCTTTTCATCTGGAACCCATTTATTGAATACCTATGTATTCATTGAACTATTCATACCATAAGTACTTGTTAAATGTTTTTATGTTCCATATCCTTTGTAGAGTGCCGGGAATACATTTAGTGATTGACATCAATAGGGCCTCTTCCCTCACAAGCTTCTTGTTCAACAGGAAGAAAGACAAACCAATAAGCAATGACAAAACATTGTGATAAAGGTTTTGGTTAGAGACGTATAGTGGCTAAGGAAGAGCCATGTGAGAATATCTAACTCGACTGGAGGGGTCATGATTCTGAAAGAAGTGATGCCTAAGCTGAGATAGAAGGATGAACCTGGTCCTGTTCTAGAAACACTAAGTCAATTGCTAGAAACTTGGGCATAGAGAGGAAAATAAGACATATTATGTCCTTTTTATAATCCCTTTCAAGGGTGGGATGATCTGCTCAGCCATTATTATGTTTCCCTCCACCTATGTAAAGAGATACAAAGCATATAATGAAAGATTTGCCTCCTGCATTCCAAATATTGCCAAGATTTCTTTGAATACTATCATTACTCTGTGGAACTAAGGGTTAAAGTAAGTTAATGAGAGACTCTGAGTCCCTTCACCATGGTTGTGCTATTGCATAAATTATAGAGAGGGTAGTGTGGATTAGATGAGGGATGTAGGTGGTTAGTTCTTTCCCCATACCCTCTATCAAATCCCCATCCAGTATTTCCTTCTCTACCCTCTAAGCATTCCAATATGGTTTGTAGACATGTGCCCCACACCACTAACCCACCAGATTGCTGCCAATAAGCTGCTTCTTTATAGAAATTCTGGAATCGTCTCTGTCCCAATTCTACCAGCTATTACGTAGATGCAAGAAAATTTGATGGAATTTTTATTTCTTTCATAATAATTAATATAATAGTGGGGTTTTTTTTAAATATCAAGTACTAAATGTTTTCAAAAATGTTTTCTCTTGGAGTGCCCGGGTAGCTCAGTCGGTTAAGCATCTGACTCTTGATTTCAGAGCAGGTCGTGATCTCACAGTTCTTGGGGTTGATCCCCGCATCAGGCTCTGTGCTGAGTGTGGAGCCTGCTTAAGATTCTTTCCCTCCATCTCCCTCTGTTCCTCTGGCACGTGTCATCTCTCTCTCTCTCTCTCTCTCTCCCTCTCTCTCTCACCCTCAAAAATATTCTCTCTTATATTTGTTGCCCTGTTTGCTGGTTCTAAAAACAGATGCTTTGTTTGTTCCTTGAGTAATGCAGCCCTGGTTAGAATCTCTCTCTTGTGAGGTAACCCATTGCCCCCTCCTCTATAACATATTAGATTCACTGAACGTCATATCAAAATTGCCTTAACCACTTTCCAAATGTCTTATCCTTACATCAAATAACTGATTGTCATAAAGTCCACTTTGACTCAAAGTACCTTTGCAATGTGGCATTACTTAAAACAAAGCAGTACTCTATAAATACTCAGAGCAGGATGGCATTCAGCAGCAGGGGAGCGCTGGAAAAATTCAAAACCACAGGTGTTCCACTCAAAACAGTGACAGCCCCAAGCTGAGCCCTCATCTGGACTCTGACAAAAACCTATTTTACCATCAGCTGAAGCTGCTGGGCTTACAATAGAGCAGGCGGGGTCTGATGCAAACCTGTATCTTGAATGGCTTGCAAAATTGGCTTTCTTTTCATTTCAGAAATTCAATGTGATTCTTCTAAATCGTAGTCCAGTTTTCTGTATTGCCAATTCCCAATTATGCAGGAACTGATTGTCCAGCATGTGGGTTAGCCAGGCCTCTTGCATTTCCTTGAGCATGTCATATTTACTGCCTGCTAGAAATACCCCCCAATCACTGCTGGGCAGTGAGATAGCTGTGACTCTAAATCAGTGATACTCAGCGGTAAGACTTTTCTCCCCAGAGAATATTTGGCAATGTCTGGAGATATTTCTGGTTGTCACAACATTGGGGAGTGGGTTGCTGCAGGTATCTTGTGAGTAGAGCGCAGGGATGCTGCTCAACGTCTCATGATGTACAGGACACAACAAAGAAGTATGCTACACAAAAGGTCAATAATTCAGTGGTTGGGAAGCCATGCCCTGAACCTTAAAGCTGATGGGAAGAAACCACAAAAATGATTAAGAGTGTGATTGGTAGCATCACAGGCACTGCCAGTTATTGTGTGAACTTCCTGCTTAAGCCTTCATTTGTTCACCTTTAAAATGAAAATAATACTATTACCTTATAGATTTTTTCTAGGAATAAGCAAAATAATGCATGCAAAATGCTGTGCAGTGCTTGTTACCGGTAAGCATTTAGATATGGTACTTACAGTATAATATGAAACAACATACTAAAATATAATGTAAAACAATCATAAAACTTTTTGTTTTCTCCTCTTTGCCTAAGAAATTCTGGAAATTTTTAGATTTTCATTCATTTGTTGAATCAGCATATGCTTATTAAGAATATATTCTGTTCTATGCACTAGCTAGACACTGTGGGACACTCATACTTAAGAATAATATGCCCTGTGAGGTGCCTGGGTGGTTCGTCAGTTAAGCATCTCACTTAGGCTCAGATCATGATATCGTGGCTCATGAGTTCAAGCCCCACATGTGCTCTGTGCTGACAGCTCAGAGCCTGGAGCCTGCTTCAGATTCTGTGTCTCCCTCTCTCTCTGCCCCTTCCCTGTTTGCAATCTGTCTCTCTCTCTCTCTCTCTCTCTCTCTCTCAAAAATAAATAAATATTAAAACAATTTTTTTTTAAATGAAGAATATATGCCCTCTACCAATAAGTGGATTTCACGTCAGGAAAGGAGATAAGGCACAATAATGTTTAGAAGGAAGAATGTAAGAACATGATAATAACTTTAAGGCAAAAAAGTATATATATATGTAAAATATCTATCCATCTATCTATAAATCTATTATATAAATATATCTTACATTTTCTTCCTCAAATTCTTAACAAAAAGAAAAAACTTAATTCCTAACTTTAAAGATGGAAACTTCATTTAGTAGGTAAGTAGTATATGTGGAATTGCAATCCAGGGCTCTTTGACTCTCCTGTCTTAACTCTTCAGCAAGCCTCCATAGAGATTGTTTGGAGAAGTAGATGAGGAAATGGAAAATCTTTAATTCCAAGGTAATGTCATGAATTTTTTCATGGTGTTTGGTCTTGAGTGATGTTGCTTAACGCTGGACAAAAGTCATTTGGTAATTCTTATTAAGTTATGTGTGACAATGCCAAAAGATTGACAAATACCTTTTTGCCCCACAGCTCTAAAGAGGGGAAGATAACACAATGCTTTATATTTTTATGGCAGATTATGTTTTATAATCACTTTTTTGTCTCAAAGAATTTTTTTTATGTCTACCCTGTTTCTCCTTAAAAAAGAAATGAACACAGGCAATGCATGCCATTAAAAATCAAGGTGAGTTTAAAAAGAGAATCTGCTTTAAAGGCTTGCCCTCTTTCTACTCCATCACGATCCTTAGAAATTTTACTAGAGTAAAATTTTTTAGTGTTCCATGGATCTGGGAGGAGGATAACTCTTTTTGGAAAATGCAACAGTAATACATTTTGCTCTTTTATGTGGAGAATATTTCAATAACATACTCAATGGCTGAAAATTCCAATTAGAATCTGAGATACACAATAGAAAGCTCTTGAAAGAAGTTACTGTGTTTATTTCCTAAGACAGGCAGCATACACTGAGACCAAAATACCACTACTCTGGTCCTATCCTCATACTGACTGGTGACCCTGAGTACAGTAGTCCTTATTTGTCACATGTTTTTTAGTAGAAAGTGTCACTTATTTCCTAAGGTCAGCAGACTGAAACCTCTACTATTTTAAATTATCTTCTACTCCCAAGACCTATGATTTATTTAATTCTGTCCAGAATACCTAGCTCAATTCCGCGCCAATACCTAACAAATAAAGATACACTTTCCTTGAAATTCACCATGGGTTTGAGAAATAAAACTTGACTATAGAGATTCATTTCTGTTTTTGGTGAAGAGAGAGATTTTCCCATGGTCTCTAAAAGCACACTGGGCTTGAACTGTCAATGATGTCTATTATTATTTAGATACTCAGTAAATTCCATGACAAATCAAACAGCAAAATTCAGGAGAGGAAGATAGAGAGAAGAGGTTCTTGGAATTGTTGTTTCTCACACTCCAAATGTCACCACATCGGCAGGTCACTCTGGTCCTGTGGCTCAACCAGCACAGGGGAGGCAGCTGCCTCATCCTGTTGCCGCGGGGTTGCTGGCTAAAGCCACAGGAGTCTGCCCATGTGAGTAACATACCCTGCCAGGCATCAAAGTGGTGATTTTGCTGCCAGGGAGAAAACAAGGCAGTTTTACAAGAGCAGAGATAATGTACAGCAAGTGTTCGAAGGCAGACCCAGCAACAACAACCTGGCCACAAGGAGAGTGACTATTACAGGATGTAGACAGGAAAAGATACAAATCAAAGGAAGATTCCCTAGTCTCTAACAGTATGAAAAGAGGCTAAAGCAAACAGAATTAGAGTCTCTGAACTAGACCCAATCCTTCAGAGTAAAAACAAGAAAATGTGGGGATGATGAAACAAGCATTGAAATTGACCAGCGTAGTTTATTACTAGTCACCATAGCTGTGCAACTATGGACGAGGCATTTTCACCTCCACCCTCTGGACTTAGACTTCTCACCTAACAATTAATATGCTAAATACCTCTTTCAAGACAAAAATTAGTTGTCTCATGATTTCAAATGATAAAAAAGAACATATAACAATTCTGAGGTCAGTCAATGAATCATTTTTTGGTGACTTAGAATGGAGGGAGACCAGTGGAGAAGTTCTGAATGGGAAGCAGAAAGCTCTCAATATAAAACTTCTGGGCTTAAGAGGCAATTGTATTTCAAGGAATGAACAGTCATCCCATGCAATTTAAAGGTATTGATACTTTGCCACTGGCTTTTCACATATACAAGCACCTTAATATTTTTTGTTGTTGTCATCTCAGCTGGTTCAAATTTATGAATGTGTGATGATAAAGATGTAGGCTAGAAGAATGATATCAACTAACTGAACTGCTGTATTTTCTTCTTTTTTTAGTGTTTGTTTATTTTTAAGAGACAAGAGTGCAATCAGGTAAGGGGCAGAGAGAGAGGGAGATACAGAATCCAAAGCAGGCTTAAGACTCTGAGCTGTCAGCACAGAGCCCAATGTGGGGCTCGAACCCACAAGCCATGAGATCATGATCTCAGCCTAAGTTGAATGCTTAACCAACTGAGCCACCCAGGCACACCGCTATATTTTCTTATATTAACTAATTGTCCATATATTCCAAAGTGAATTCCCCTCTCGTTGCCCACACTCATTGCCCTATAGGCTTATGCATCACCAGCAATTGCAAGTGGCTAGATAAGCCTTTGTAACACGGTTCATCTCTTCCTAATAGCCTAATGCTCAACACAGTTTCTGGGATGTGGAATATGCTTGGCATCAATTTCTGATGGATTAAATTATAGGATGTTAGATAGAAACAAAACATTTTTTTAAACTTAACACTTTCTTGGAAAAGCAGCACTATCAAATACTATTAACAATTTGCTAATATTTTCTTACATAGTAAGTAGTCAATAAATATCTGTCAGTGATGAAAAAGTGAATAACTAAGTAATCTCTAGTCTTTTACCTAGGCTGAATTTTATGTCTTTTCCTTACAGCATCCTGATTCCAAGTATCATCTGAAGAAAAGAATCTCCTCTCTGACCTTGCCAATAGTTCCATCCCCTGAGGCCAGCAAAGTCCTCACTAGGGCTCCTATCTTACAGTCAACACCCGTCACACCCCCACCACTATCTGCAGCCTTTGGAGGCACCAGTAAAATAGACCAGTATTCTCGGATTCTGTTCCCTGTTGCATTTGCAGGATTTAACCTTGTATACTGGGTAGTTTATCTTTCCAAAGACACAATGGAAGTGAGCAGCAGTGTTGAATAGCTTGCAGCCAGGATAACTTCTATAAGTTCTCATTTTCTAATTTTTAAAAATAGCATTAAGAATTGTATGGATGCTTTTCTAAACATTGAAAACCTGTAACACATAGCTTTGAGTAAGCATATTTGGGCCAAAAAGCAATAATGTTACCCCTCAAAACTGGAAGTTGAAGGTTGTTGAAAACTGACTTTTCTATATGTTAGAGGAAGAATTTGTATGAGAATAAGATGCCCTGAAGATGAATTTGCCAATCTTTGTCTTTCAATGTTCAATATTTTAATTGTCACTGTGAAGAGCATTAACCACAAAGATAAAATAAGAAATGCTAATACTTCCAAAGGTTGCCTTAAAATATGTTTATTTTGGCTTAGTTGTCAAAGAGTACACAATATAGTCTAAATATTTATCAATAGGTTAATACCAGCATGTTGAAAGCCTTTGTGCTAGTAAAATGGTTTCCAGTGACATTGTTAAGCCTGTATTAACAATTAACAGTTAAGCCTGAACTTAGCCATTTGTTTTTAACCTTGCTGTGCTATTTTACCTCAATAAATACATAAAGTATGCATATGTATATCGCTTTAATTAAGCTGCAATACAGTGGTGTTTTATCTCATTAGGAGCTCCTTTAAAAATGATATGCTCATCATAATTCCATGAGATTGTAGAAAAAAATGAGACTATAAGGAAACTTTGTTATATTTTGACTGTGGTTATATCTCATATTTTCTACCTTTTTAAGTATGCCACTAAATAAAACAAAAATAAACATGGTTCCCTGGATCTGGTTAATAAAGATAGGGAAAAAGAGCTTTCTCTTAAATATGAAGAAATGAAGTGGTTACCTCTACCCAATGTTAGAGTCCCCAGTGATTCTGACAGGTAGAAGGTATGGGACAGGCAGTCTCAGTCATCTCACTCTAAACAGAGTTAAGTTTGTATTCACAGAGATGATTTTTCATGTCTTTCCTGCTTCACTCAACATGCTTTCGGTTGTAAGATGAATAAGGTCTGAGCATCCAGTGTATAATATGACAACTAGAGTACAGCACTATATTACATAATTAAAATTTGGTAAGAGAGTAGAACTTGAATGTTCTCAGCAAAAAAAAAAAAAAGGTAAATATGTGAGGTGATAGATACATTAATTGACTAACTCAGTGGGGAGAATCATTTCATAATGTATTCATATATCAAATCGTCACATTGTACACTTTAAATACCTTGTGATTTTGTCAATTATACCTCAATAAAGCTGAAAAAAATTAATTGAGACTATTTCTCTTTTTATGCTATCCTACTTCTCCCTGATTCTAAGTCCAGCCATGTTTCTCCCATATTGAATGATACTCTTAGAGAAACAGGAACTAGGAGTAGGAAAAAGCATGTGATGTGGTTTGTCCAAACTGATAAACTCTTCATTGCTGTTGTTGGGGCTTAAATATCATTGATGTCACCCTGAGCTATGAATGCAGAAAAAAACATTTTGAGATTACTACTCTTGAGTTAATACAGAAAAATGGGAAAATTCTACAGCCTAACAAATGACAAGTTAATTGAAATAGCTCTCTACTAAGCGGGGGGGGGGGGGAGACAGAGAACTCCATCCAACATCTCCATTAACTAGCTCCGTGACCAAATCTCTTGGTCTCTGGGAGACTTCCTTCTATTCTCAACTATAGGATAAGAGGGATGGATCAGATGCCCTTTTGAGGTCCTTCCATTTTGAACAATTTATACTTGTGTCATTCCTATTCTTTTCTATGTAAATTAAATTAGTCTAATTGTATAGGGCCTGTTTCTGTTTTAGAAAGTACATTAAATGCTAGGCAGAGGTTAATCATCTTATACTCTATGTTACATTTAACCTTCCTCACAAATCAGTAAAGTATGTACCACTATTATCTTCCATTTATTTATTTATTTATTTATTTATTTATTTATTTATTTATTTTTGAGAGTGAGAGAGTTGGGGGGTGGGGAGCAGAGGGAGAGGTAAAGGAAGAATCTTAAGCAAGCTCCACACCCAGTGCAGAGCCTGATGCAGGGCTCAACCTCACAATCTTGAGATCACAACCTGACTTGAAATCAAGAGTTGGACATTTAACCTAGTGAGTCACCCAGTCACCCCAGACTTCCATTTCAAATAAGAAACCAAGGTACAGAGAAGATAACTAATTTTCTTCAAAAGCCAGTGGCACTCAGATGGTATAACTGAGAGCCACACCCACATAGTGCGAATCCATAACTTGTTCACATAGCCATAACCATACATATCCTCATCAAACCCAGTGTAACTCTGTTCTTTAATCCCCTCCAGAATTCTCTCATCTCGTCTTTCATTTCCTGTAGTAATTTTCTGGTGTTCTGACATCCTTCCTGCCGCGTCCTCAGCAATCATTCTACATTTCACTGCAAAGGACATTACTTTCAGTCAACGTTTATGCTTAGAACTGAAACAGGTAAGTAAGACCAATTAAACTCATTAGATATTAGAGGCAGATTTCACCCCAATAAAATGATCTTAAAAATCCATAAAATTATAAAACTTCTGAATTGCTAAGGATTTTAGAGAATACTATTTCTCAGTGTATGTCATGGAGTGGTGATAGATGTTAAATGAAAATAAAGCAGTTTTTCTAATCAAGTAATTTGGGAAGATGTGCTGAATCAGAGTAAAATAAGTTTCTTTTCTGTTGGACTTCTCAGAGCCTTTATTATGTTTATGCGCATTATGATTCTCTCACAGATTGCTACAGTATTTAACATTTCCCAAATCCCCTCAGCCATAGGTATTATTTTGCAGGGAGACAGTGTTAGGACTAGTATTCCCCAGAAAAAAAAAATTGGGAAACATCACCTTAGATATTATTTGTATAATCCCTTCTATAACCACCCAGCAGTTAAACAGGTAAGGAATTGAGTCTGAATGGGGACATGAGTTATCCCAGTCAACACAAATTAGAACTGTATAAAACAGAAACCAGATTAGGTATTTCAATAAAGAGAATTTAATACAGAAGAAACTGATGAATGAGCAACATAGAGATAGTAACTATAGGAGCAGACACCAAAAGAAAGATGGTACTATTCACAGAGCCTAGAAAGTTAGGCAAGAGGCCTTCTAGAGCTGGACTCCATTATGTGAAGAGAAGACACCACCTGGATGGTGAAAGTAGCTCAGCAGCTCAGAGAAGGAAACCCCAGAGCTGGGAGTCAGACAAGGACAGGGTGCCACCTGCCCAATGCTGGAATCACAGGTAATTGGAGAAGGGGCACCTCGGGGTTGGGTCTCAGACCTCTGTGGTCTGCCCATGTGCTGCTGGGATCTCAGTCATGTGCCAAAGAACACTTGCACATTTAGGATCAGTCTCGCAAGGAGGAGGTGCTGCTTGACTGCAACTGATACCTTCGGGAAACTGGCTTTGGAAATGCAAAGCACTGAAGACTCTAATCAACTGTTTTTGCAAGGTGAAGGGTAACATTAAAAGGCAAAACAAATTGATAGAAAGGAGAATGTTCCTTTCTCTTTCCACCTGCTTTCTAATCTTCCTCCAGCACCTTCTACTAGAATAACGTGTCAGGGGCAGAAAAGAAATGGAAATTAAAGAGTTCCCGGCCCAGCATCATAAAATAGGGTATAGAAGGTTGGATTTGGAGATGACAGAAAAATGCTTAATAACAGATATACTTCACCCTGTCAGTTAATTGATATCACACATTCACTTCTGTATATGTATGCTGACTCCCAACCAGAAGATGCAATTATCCTTGATGCAAACAAAATACTCTCAACATTTGTCCAAAAAGGAGATATACAAGATCCACACAGCCATCATATCCATTTCTGGGCAGCAGTTACAGTATCCATTTCTGAGTGATGACATTTAATCTAATATAATCACAGTCACACTTGAATAATCTGTTTCCCAAAGAGTCCATTGTAAGCCTTTCTATGATGAAAACACCTTCATGTAGAACACTAAAGGGATAGGAGAAAGGAGGTCAAAAGAAACTAT
The DNA here is from genome assembly GCF_007474595.2 of Lynx canadensis. NCBI lineage: Eukaryota > Metazoa > Chordata > Mammalia > Carnivora > Felidae > Lynx > Lynx canadensis. The sequence goes on along the minus strand of NC_044303.2, from coordinate 187,011,874 downwards.
TTAATATATACAAATATCAATTAGTTTAAATGCCCATGTGATCTTTAAAGATATCTAGAGCTATATATATTTAGGAAAGTAATAGCGAGCAAGGAATGGAAATATTCATACCTTCTATAATTCCCATATCTGTAATTAGTTACATGATTGTAGTTGACACAATAACACCCTTCCTCTACTACTTTTTTTTTCAGTCGGCCTGTCAACTGGTTGATTTGCAGTTTTCTATCTGACAGAATCACTGAAGGATCTGAATTCAAGAGCAGGAGTGTCTTCTCACATCCAGGAAGGTGGATTGTTTCCATTATAAGAAAGTCTTAGGAAGCCTTAAAGTTCTAAGATTCTCAGCCCTGCTCAAGTCCACTCAGCTGTCACCATCCAAGTTTTAGCCTCACCTTCCTTCCCAGTTAATATCCTGACTCTCTCATGAGATACATGGCCAGTGTCAGATTTTGATTTACATTATAGTTCTATAATCAGCACAATTAAAATCTGCATCGACTTTTTAGGAGAAACCAGCCCTATGGCTACTAGAAATAAGAAATTCTTTTGAGACTGCCATAAAAGGTCTTTTGTTCTCTATAACTTCAACTGAGAAGGAAAAACCCTGAGCTTATACTTTTCTGCCTGTTGATTCTCCAATGCAGTCAGAAGCAGACCAACCACCCATAGTTCTTGTAGTCATCATAACTACCATAAAAATTAAGTATTGAAAGCACTTGATTCTCAGGATTACTTCATTACATCATCAACAAGAGTGACATTTTTAATTAATTGTGATGTGACTTCATATTATTAATTACTACTATGTCATTTCCTATTGGAAAGGAGATCGATGCTTCGTTAAAGGACATGGACATGATCAAATAAACCTCAGAGTCTCCTGGTATCAAGTGCAGTTCAGATAGAGAAATAGCTGTTATCCTTAAAACTATGGGAAAAAAGAAGAAGGGCTAGGAATATCATCTTGGAAAGATTCCAAAGAGCCTGGGCCCAAACTTTTAAAAGAGGTCAGTGCCTGGGTCACCACGAGGCTAGATCTGGGAATGCATAAGCACCTAGAGGCAGAACTAAGTACTCCTGCCAGAGGGGAGGGCCATAGAAAAACAGACTAAGATGGAATGAGGAAGCCCTTCTTCCTTTTCTCTCCTTTCTTCTCATCTCCCTAGAGGGCTTCCTATTCCCAGAACTGAGTAGGAAACATCTTAAAGGGAGAAATAAAGCTGTGCAGTTCAGTACCGGTGTTACACAACATAGAAGGATAAATTTGCAACCGAGAGACAATAGTTTAAACATGAACACAGACTGGAACCTAAACTATTCTGATGTCCGGGTTAAGCTCTCTAAAACACTACTTCATGGTTGGATTTCAGGAACCATAATGAGCTGGTGGTAGAGCCATTAGGAGCAGAAGGACTTGTTGTCAGAAAGCACTTACTGGTAAAAACCTACTTCCATATGTTACCATCAAATGAATTTATATATGGAAATTGCTTAGAACAGTGTCGGGTATATATAAGGCACCATAATAAGTGAGTGTTAATAACATCATCATCATCACCATCATCATCACCTTCATCACGTCATCTCATTATATGCTAGTATTAAGCATTGATACACAATTGATAAGATTAAAATTATAAATATTCCATATCAGGTCTATGAAATCTGTAATCATAAAGTTGCTTATAACAAATATTTGCAGATGAAAAGATAAAATGTGTACTATCACACCAAAACCAAGCGAAAACAAAACTACAAATTGCTGTAGAAAAGTCTGAGTGATATGAGGTGTTAGTAACACAAAGGGTACATTTTCAAAGAGTTCTATGGTTTACAAATGTCCTTAACCCAGATTTTGGCCATCTAATGCTTTCTGCCCCAGAAACATTGAAAGCAATTATTGTCTTAAATTCTCCAGAACCTGAGCTAGAAGGAACATTTATCTCTCTGACTATGGGTGTTCACAAGCATGTGGGTAACTATTGGGGGAGACCTATAGACCGGCACTATGCTAATTTAATGTCCCTTTGAATGGGAATTCTTCCAGACTAGATGCTTTATGTACAGTCATAAAGATAATATGCAAATAGACTTTTCCTGCATTTCTTAAATTAATTTGCTTGTTTCTCAATTACTACAAAATGAATTGGCAGACAACCTTCTCTGTTTAACTTTCACATATTAGTTCTAATTGAACACATTAAAATCTCATAATTTATTTACTATCCTTGGGTTATTTTTTGTTAGTGGTGGTAGCTAGTTAATTCATTTACCTGACTTTTATATTTATCCATATGTTAATGTAACAATGCCTCGCTTTTATCTGTATTTTGTTTTTCTAAGGATTTTAATTTTTCATAAAATTGATAACCTGATGCTTAGCCCAGAATTCCCTTCAACTCCCACCACCATCCACAACTAGGCAATAATCAAAGTAAATAAACCAAAATATAGGTATTGAAAGGCAAGTATTTTACTCACAGTAGAATCACTACCTTCACTCAAAGCCTGTTCACTCATATATTAAACCTAGTTCACTCTAATTTGTTTCTTACCCCAAAGTGGAAGAGACAAGTAAACTGTGGAGAAACAGGAGGGGCTTTAGAATCAGGCAGACCAAAAGTAGAAATGACAGCAGATAGAAGGCAGTGAGGCAGAAGAATATAAAAACCAGTTTCAAAATTGTGGGCTCACCGTGCATCTGGGGCACACAGCCCTCCTCTATAAGAATAAAGGAGTGAAGCCTTAATGGACTAGTGCATTGGAACAGATTCTTACACTAGGTTAGGTGAACCATCAGCAAATCATTTCACTTCTCTGAGCCTCCATTTCTACATCTTTATAATTGGGAGATTTGATTAGATGCTTTCCAAAATCCTTTAACAACCTAAATTTCTATTATTTTACAATAATTGTATAATGAATTTTCAGTGACTCCATTTTAAATGTCCTAAGAGTGAGTTAAAATATTTTAAAGCATTTCTACTATAAACAGTTAAGGTAAAAACGGTTTGGTCTTAGTATGAGTAAGTACATGTATGAGTGAAGCATTTTTATAAGTATAGTAAAACCTTGGATTATGAGTAACTTGCCCTGTGAGTGTTCCTCAAGACTAGCAAACATTTCTAATACATTTAGCTTGATAAATTAGCAATGTCTTGCAATACGAGTAGTAAATGATGCTAAATGTCACATAAACACAACTGAGCCAATGTTTCTTGAAAGTCACTTTGATATACAAGTGCTTGGGCTTACAAGCGTGTTTCTGTAATGAAATATGGTCACAAACCAAGGTTTTACTGTATTGGATATATTATTTGATTTAATCTTTACAACAATTCAATGAAGTGTATTTTGTTTATGCACATTTTACAAGTGAGGAAACAATCTCACAGAAGGGATGTTAATTGCACAATATCTCATGGTGAAACAAGATCCACAATCCATTTTTGTCTTCTGCAAAATTTTGTATTACCTTCTCAAGTAGTACAGATAAACTCCCTATACCTGCATGGTGCTTCTGCTTTATTCCTGGGTCACAGGCAAACAGCAAATTTCTGGTTTGCAAAGTTGAACGTGTAACTCTTGGTTACGTGGTGCTCTACCAATCACAGCTCATTGATGAGGAGCATGGCCCCTGCATCTGGCTATCTGCAGCCATAGGTTCTGCTGTTTTACCAGGTAGTCCCAGTTTCTGCAAGAGTATTCAAATGATTAAACATGATTCCCACTGCTGTGCCACCATATGACTTGAATACCAACTTATCACCAAGGGATTGCAGATACATATAGTTTTATTTTTTGAATATGACTAATTGCCTATTTTTTAAAATCTATATTATTTCAGGGTATTTGAATTGAGCAGGAATGCACAAATATCTGTTGTGACATCTTGATCAGAAATTATTACCCCCCTTTTGTTCCCGTAAGCATTCTATAAGAGTGGAAATAACACACATGAGGCAATATCTCACAGAAGACAGCATAGACTGTGAGGGTGTCTGGTACAGCTAAACCCTTTTTAAATATGCCATCTTAGGCAAGTTACTTAAATTCTCACCACCTTGGTTTTCTCATTTAAAAGCTGGCAATAATAATAGTTCTTATCTTAAGAGGTTGTTGTGAAGATAAAATGAGTAAAATATCATCTTATATAAAGTAGTGTAGAAAAAAATGTTCATTACTGTTAGCTGACTACAGAACTATGACTTAGGAGTCCACTGATAATTTGAGACAACTGAAGGCTATTTGGAATCTATTTTTCTTTATTTACCTAGTGTCTAGTTCAGTATCTGATATCTTACAGATGCTCCATACATTTTTCATTGAATGTCATTTTAATGTTGTTAATGTTGTTTGTTTGTTTTTGTCATCTCAAATGGACCTAAACTGCTAGCCTTGCTTAACTGAAAATTCATATAATATTCTAAGTAGTGTATTTTTATAAAATCTGTTAAGGAAGGTATTATTAAGATCTTTCCTCCCATCTTTTACAAAGAAAGTCATAGAAGTTGCTCACAGTCAGCAAAGAAAAGCAGAGTCAGAATTTGCATCCAGTTCGGTCTTGTGTGTGAACCAGAACACTTTGTTGCTTCTCTCCTAGCCTATTATATGCTAGTTTATGAGAAAGAGCTTAGAATACTGAGAAGCATATGCCAATATAAGACATTTGCATATTAGCAAGTTTATAGCAGTAGCCTCTTAATTAGTTCTTTAGCAAATCAGGTACCTCTGTTTCCTGGTTTATGAGTCTATCCTAGACACTGAAGAGCAATATTTAGGATAGACTAGAAGAGGGTGGAGTGCTCTCTCCATTCCTATATAGGCAATGCAAGTGGGTCAATTAGCCAGTATGCACATTATTCATATCCTTTCATCTTTCTAGCAACTGTCCAACCCTTTTCTCACTATCATTAGCAAAAATATGTTTCAATCAGACATTGAATGCATTGTGACATTCATTAGTAGATGATCATAAAGTCATTTGGAGAAAGAGAAACACCAGTACGTGTATACAATTACCTATGAATTTAGTTCATCATTTTCACTTCCATGCTCCAATGTACTCATTTGTAAAATAAGGATACCAAAATTACTTATCTATAACCATGGAGCTTAAATTTTGATATAGAGATCCCTCTACAGTGCCTGGTACATATGCAGAGACCAATAAACCATAGCATACTGCAAATAGCAATTAGGATAAACGTTGCAATTTTAAAATTAAAATATCCATAGAATAATCATCTTTAAAGTAATTGTGGCCAATTCTTCATTTATCCCACAATTATTTAATTCATATCAACTGTGGCCATCAGGCTGTAAAGAAGGCTCACATAGGCAGGACGATACAGAATTGTAATTCAAACCTGTAGATTGTTTTCTGTCTTTTCTCTTTTTGTCTTAATTCATTTCCCATTATTAATCTGACACATAAACTTCATTCATTCAGACTGAATGGCATTTACCATGTGTCAGAGCTGTGTTGAAATTAAAAAAGAAAAAAAAAAAAAACAAAAGTAATGTATACCCCATGCCCTCAAGGAACTCAGTCTAGTGAAAAAGAGAGAAACATCAACAGATAATTAGAATCTAGGGAAGGAAGTGCTAATAGAGATATTTGTAACACAATATGGCAGTAATGAAGAAGACATGGGTGAGTGAGTGCCATGCTCTGCTAGGGGCATTAAGTAACACAGGAAGAGAAGAGTGATCTTTGCCAAATTGGCTCACTCCCCAAACTTGTTCATTTTGTTTTTCAGTGGAAACTGCTACAATGGAACCTAAGAGATATGAAGACAAAGTAGAAATATCCATAGGCTGATTCTTATACATTCCTTTTCCATGGCCCAGTTGAAAACAGAGGACATTAGAAAATTGAGTCAAAGAGAATTCTAAAGGACCAAATAAAGAATTCACCTAGTAGTTCGCTGGACAAAGAAACATCATTTCATCTCTTCTCACCCTCTGTCCCTCCATTTATTTTCAGTATGTCAAGTGTTTTGAATACAATGTCTTACTTAACACTAAGTAAGTTCAATGAATTAGAAATTAATAACTCAATTACAAAACTGCAAAAAATTAACTGGTAGGTTTTGGCCAAGTCTACAGAGCTGCTTAGTGGTAGTTAAAATCCAGTGTTTGTCCTCAAATACTTTCTCCTAAATCACTTTACTACACAGCATCAGTACATTACAAGAATAGGAGCACATTATTTCTAAGATCATGTCCAATTCAATAATTCAGTACATACTAAATACTTTGAGAAAATTCCTAATTTAATTTCTGCCTTAACCATGATTCACTTATTCAGTTGAAAAATAAAAAGAAAGACCTAGTTAGATGTATGCTTTGTACATACTTCGGGCATACATAGGATCGTAACCTTGTACACACATTTGTACAAACTTGAAATAGTTTTAGGGCATCAGCTGGTCATTGTTTCCCCTGGCAGTTTTCATTTCAATGGATAAATATTGATATTGGACATAATGAAAATAATACTATTTTGAATTTGTACAATGTATTTAAGAAATTTAAATATTAACAGAGCAATTAAATTATCAGCATCTTATAGTGAGGAACAAATATGTTAAAGAATTTGGGCAAGAATGCATAGCAAATTAATGTAAGAGCTGATAAGTTCATGAAGCCTGTGGATTCAATTTAGTTATTAAAGTCTTATTTAGAAAATAAGAACTTAGAATTCACTACACTGTGGTATCTAATTGCTTTTTTTTGAAATACTATCAAATTCATGAAATAAATCTGTAAGATAATCTATTTTTGGCCACATGAAAGGAACATATGTGGTATTATTGGAATACTTCATCCTACTCTAGGTAAGGAGGTAATTAGTGTTAAAAATAAAGCTGGGGAAGATACTTCTTAAAGTAAAATGGGCATCTTTATTCATCTAGTAATATTAGCTACTTAACTCCCTCAAGGAGATATTATGATGATTAATTGGATCATGATGGAGAATAATTTATGGAAAAAAACTGAGTACTCAAAATTATTAGCATGATTTCACCACAATTATCTCCAATTTTTACTTTCTTGACTTCAATTTCAATTTTATTGTTTCTTTGAGGAGAACAGAAAAGTCACTCAATGCTTGAGGCACACTCTTTTAAGAGGTTACGGAAAGGATAAAAAGAGGCAAATTTTAGTTGAAAACATTGTGCAACTTTAGTCCTCAGAACCACCCTTGAAGAATCGAATTTCTACTGTTTGGCAGCCGCATCTAAAAGGATTCAACACAGTTTCAGACACATATTATAGAATGACAAGGCAGAAGGGAATCAGAGAGAGTAATTAATCTAACATGTAGTTTATATGAGAAAACAGAAAGCCAGAATCGTAAAGTGATTCACCCACATAACACTATTGCTTGGTGTACACTTGACTTGAATTCTTTCACTTTCTATTCTACTGCTCAATGGTCCTCTCTTCAGTCTCTGGGCATTTTGGGGTCTGGGCACTCAGAGAAGTGTCAGAGTATATCTTCTTTTCAATGTAGAAGAGATATGGATCCTGAAACAGACAATGTTCCTGGCATCTGAAAAAAAAAAAAAAAACACAACACCAAAGTCATTTATATTAGTGGTGATATTCTATGCTAACCCAAGTGTTTATTTTCGGCATGCAGATTGCTCAGGTGATCGCTCCTGACCAGGATGATGTCCATAATGAGAATTACAAGAGATTGTTAATCATGAATTTACACACAGTAATGTAAAAACCACTCTGGACTTTGGTAGGAAAGCAGAGACTATACTTACGGCACAAGTAAAAAGCCTTCAGGTTATAATTAATGTAGCTAATCAACTGCCTGGAGCTCAACAAATCAGTGACATCAATTATTTCTTCTCCAGATGATGTAAAAAACTAAAGTCCATATTTCACATTTACTATGATGCCACCTCTAGAAAAATAAATGAAGTGTTTTTAAGAGTATAAATCAATAGATGAAAATGTTCCTCCACTTGTTTAGTACCAAAATTATTTTCTTCTTTGTTTTAGCATAAGTACCAGACTCTCGTGAAACTATAGCTGTGTCTGCCCGTTTTCCCTTTTACATCAACTCAGTATTTATTTACCTATGGGGTCAATTACTCAGATGATAACCTCAGGGAGTTCAAATAGTTTTAAAAGAATTATTTTAAAGATTAACATTTTGAATTAATGAACAGAGCAAACATACCTAAATAATGTTATACAGGACATTTCTTTCAAGCAGTCATGTCTATAACTTATTTACCTAATTCAACTTATTTACCTCCACAGGAAAATGGGTGAATAATAAAACAACTTTGTTGCAAGCTTTGTTTAAAAGTTATTTTTCAATTTATTTTACTCTTCTTTCTGTTTTATTTTTTAAGTTATTTTTTTAGTGTTTATTTTTGAGAGAGAGACAGAGCATGAGCAGGAGAAGGTCAGAAAGAGAGGGAGACACAGAATCCAAAAGCAGGCTCCAGGCTCCGAACTGTCAGCATAGATCCCGATGCAGAGCTCAAACTCACAGGCTATGAGATCATGACCTGAGCCAAAGTCGGATGCTTAACTGACTGAGTCACCCAGGCGCCCCTCTTCTTTCTGTTTGAAAATCAATTTCAATTCTCAAATTATTTAAATGAGGTTTTGGAATACAACATCAATAATTTGTAATGTGGGTTATTTATTTATTTTGCATAGTTCAACACATTCACTGTATGTCCGTTAGTATATCAGTGCCATTCTATGTCTGTATGTCTGTGTGTGTACTCTAGTTTTATTTAAAATCTTTTTGCAACTTTTTTGAGGTATATATACAAAAAATTGTGCACGTTTAATATATACAATTTAATGAGTTTGAAAACTACATATATTCATGAATCCATAACCACAATCAAGATTATAAATATATCCATCACCTCTAAACATTTCCTGTGTCTCTTTTCTTTTTCCTTCTCTCCTCCCTCCCTCTCTCCCTCCCTTCTTTTCTTCCATAATGTTATAAGAACACTTAACATGAAACCTACCCTCAACAGTTTTTAAGTACACAATACTGTATTGCTAACTATAGGCATTATGTTGTACAGCAGATCTCTGGAACTGATTCATCTTTTATAACTCCAGCTTTATGCCCACTGAACAACTCCCTATTTCCCCCTCCTCCTGTACCCTGGAAACAACTATTCTAGGTTCTGCTTCTGCCAAGTTTGACTATTTCAGATGTCACATAAAAGTGAAATCATGCAGTTTGCCCTTCTCTGATTGACTTATTTATTTTACTTAGCACAATGTCTTCCAAGTTCATCCGTGTTGTTGCAAATGGTAGGATTTCCTTCTTTTGTGAAGGCTGAATAATATTACAGTGTGTGTGTGTGTGTGTGTGTGTGTGCGTGTGTGTGTGCTTGTGGCTATCACATTGTCTTTATCCATTCATATGTTGATTGATATTTGGGTTGTAAAGTTGAAAGATACAAAATCAACATACAAAATTAAGTTGCAATTCTGTACACTAACAACAAAATATGTGAAAAGTAAATTAAGAAAATCCTATTAACAATAGTGTCAAAAGGAACAAAATACTTAAGAATAGACTTGGCCAAGAAAATGAAAGACCTGTATACTAAAAATTACAATACATTGATAAAAGAAATTAAAGAAGAAATAAAATGGAAAATAAAATAAATAATGGAATAAATAAATAAATGAAAAATAAATGGAAAGACATGCATGTTCATGGATTAGAAAATTTATTGTTAAAATTTACATATTTAAAAGATGTAAAGGACTTCTTTTTGATATATATCTCAAGGTGCATGTACCAATTGTTAAAGTGTAAGAAAAAATGATAAGATTTTCTAAATTTAACCATAGAAACAAAATAATATAGATCTCTGTTTGTAAGCTTATTCATTCTTTGAAATTTCACTTATTCTCAACATTTTATTGATAATATTTTATTGCTATCTTCATGTTTTATACATTTCAAAGCACTTGAAATCTGTTTTCTGAGCTGAGTCTCTTGGAATCTCAGTAAAATCCACCTGATCAAGTACCATTATTTTCATTTTATGGATAAGAAAATAGAAGGCACAAGTAGGCAGATGATTTTTTGGTTTCCATAGCAAGTCAGTTGCTGTGCATGGTATAGAACTGAACTCTGTGTGTCTCAGCATTTAGTTAATTTTATAGCATTCCACCTCATGACATGATAATTGATACCAAATCTGGACAAAATTCACATAAAAATCAAATACATAAAATATGATAATATGGTTCAGGCAAAGTATAATAGTGTAAGGCAGTATTCCACAGCTCTTTCTTTTAGACATACATGGAAGGGGTTATTGTTTTTTAAGGTCAGGATGAAGATCTGGCCTGGAAATTGGTTGTGTCTGAATAGGAAGAAAATCTCTACTCATATCTCTGTTTCAGTGCCAATAACATGAACCATGCTGGAAAGGCAAAGACTTCAGAGATTTCCATACAAATGTTTTTCTTAGCTCACAAATACCACAAAATTATTCATGCTTTGAGGAAGGTCAAGAGGACACATCATTTTCCCACATTTTTTGCATTTTTAAAACTCTTTTGGAGTCTTTCCTCAAAGTTAAATTTATAATGTAGATGGTTTCTTTATATCTTCTGTAAACTTTCAGAGGCAATAATTTTATATCAAATTCCACTTATGACCCTATGATCCAGACTTAAAGCTGTTGCTCAAAGCTTTTTTGATCTGTTTCTTGAGCCACTGTAGAAAATTATATATATATAAAAACTCTCTAAAATAGTTGATAATGTTGTTGACTTATTTATATATTTTTCAGCTTATATGCTGTGAAGTTGGAGAAAATCTTAAAATTGCCGCAAGTACTGAGAGAAATGCTAAAGCAATTTAAAGGAAAGTTGAAAACAAGGGCATTTGAGGAAAAAATTGTTGGGTTATTAATAGATATGATGCTCCAGTCTTCCTTTTGTATTTATCTACAGGCATATAACATTCATATTTTCTTTTCCTGGGAGGTATTATGTGGCTATGGCTTACATACACAGGGGCTTTATAGAATTATTCTCATCATGCAGTATTGCTGATGTTGCCTAAGCAATTGCTGTCTTCTTTTTCAAAATAATAACTTAAGCTACTCTTTAGTCAAATAGATACTGCCATTCCTGGGGTGAAGTTTTCACAGTGGTCTAGAATTGCTCATAAAAGAGCTAAAGGAGAAAAATTGCATTTCATATTTAAGTTAATCTTAATAATTGATTCAACATTGTTTTGACAAAAATCTACAAGTGGATACATTAGGGTAGTGAAGAAAGAACACTCAGGATTTCTATCATTGTATATTGTATATTTTGTATCATTGTATATTTCTATCATTGTATATCTCTTAAAGGCAGCTCAACTGTTAATATGCAGGTAATGACATTCAGTAAGTATAACACATGAGCATATTTTTCTAGATAGCTTTGAAAACAAATCAAAATGAAAGTTTTAGAATAGCCAAGATGGTAAGCTGGAAATAGCTGCATTTCATTTATGTATGAAAGGGTGATTTTATCTTCATCACATTTCTTCTGCTTTTCTCAATCACGTCTTCTTTTTCTCCTTATTACCAAAGCAAACGGTGGCATATGTAATATATTTATCTCCTAAGATATTAAGGTATATATTCTAAGTCCCCAGTTGAGATATATTCTAAGTACTATGATGGTTTAAACAGTTTTGGTTTTGAATCCCTCTTGGCTGAAATAGTTTTATTGTAATTTGGATTCTGCGCATTTCCTGAGTGAGTGTGATCAGTGTGGAAATGTTTGTACCACAGAAAAATTGCAGTATCTATTCCTACCACAAGATATCTCCACGTGGAGACAATGTGATTTTTTAATTTCCTCTGTAAAGGTGTAAGAAAATTGTAATTCAAGGCCCAAAGTTGTTCTTTCCTGCTGATAACCTTATTTTTCATTATTTGAATAAACATGACTACAGTCATAACTCTTAAGAACCGCCTTTCTCAGCCAAAGATTAATTTAAGTGAAAAAGGAACACACAAGAACAAACAAACAAAAAAACCCATGAGATCACAGCAATCGGTTCCAACAGTTCAGGCATCTTCAAAAATACTATTTGACAATACTTGCAGATATATGATCTATATAGGATGCATATGTAATGCTTGAATTTAAAAAATTGTGAAACTCAGTTAATGCCTCTATCTTAATAATAATTGAATACAGGAAGATTTGACTTTCTAATTTCACTTGTGCATATACCTCATTGTTTCAACCCCAGCAACTATTGCTTATCATTTTGCTGTAATTCTAGTAAGACATAGTACCTTTGCAAAGGCTCTTTAAGCCAAAGGAAAGACAAACATTTGAAAAGATTGTTTTACAAGACATAATGTGGGAAGTACTAAAATAATTATAGAGAGCTGTTATTTTTAAAAATCAACATTTATTTTGCCCTAAAAGAGACTACAGATAAGTTAGCTACTTTTCTTCTGAGAAGTACCAATTCTTTTTTTTTTTTTTTCAATGTTTATTTATTTTTGGGACAGAGAGAGACAGAGCATGAATGGGGGAGGGGCAGAGAGAGAGGGAGACACAGAACCAGAAACAGGCTCCAGGCTCTGAGCCATCAGCCCAGAGCCTGACGCGGGGCTCGAACTCACGGACCGCGAGATCGTGACCTGGCTGAAGTCGGACGCTTAACCGACTACGCCACCCAGGCGCCCCTGAGAAGTACCAATTCTTAATAATACTTTTGTCACTGTGCAGATACTTCATTTTTTAAAAATTGTCCTATATCAATGATACAAAATGTTACATATTTAACTTGTCTGAAATTAGGATGTATGACATAGAAACATAGTATATGAGATTTGCTCTCAAAACCAATATGTAAGGTAAGTATTATATTCCATCAGAAGTAGGTTGTATTTCTTTAAAATGTCCATGGAAAATAAAATATACAATATGTCCAGTTATGGTCATACTAAAGGGTCATGTGATGAAAATTATATAACTGAAATACTAGAATCACATGTTGCATGATATACTCAGAGTATTTGAAAATGAATGAGAAAATAGGAAATTCACTTCCATCATTTCAAGATCACTCCAGCCCATATACTCATGGTGAAAAGTAGAAAATGAAATCACCTTGTCTTTTAAATTAGGGGCACCTGGGTGGCTCAGTCGGTTAAGCGTCTGGCTTAGGCTCAGGCCATGATCTCCCCGTTTATGAATTCAAGCCCCACATTGGGCTCTGTGCTGACAGCTCAGAGCCTGGAGCCTGCTTCAAATTTTGTGTCTCTCCCTCTCTCTGCCCCTCCTGTGCTCATTCTCTGTCTCTCTCTATCTCTCAATAATAAATAAACATTAAAAAAATTTAAATTGTTCTGTATTTCTCTCCCTCTACCCTCCCTCTCTCTCTCCCTCTCTCCGACCTTCTCCTTCATCTCTCTCTCTCTCTTTTCTCTTTTCTCTCCCTGTCTCCTTGTCTCATTCTCTTTTCCTCCATCAGCTGGAAAAAAAAAGTTGGATTCATATGACTAAAATGCAGTCATCAGAACATCCTGAAGGTACAGTGATAGGAATTTAGACAATAAAAGATTTTCAGCACAGCCACTGTGCTTTAAATCATCTAGCTTACACTCATCAGTAAGGACACTTCGAGCTACAAGTGGTTAAGTATTTATTAAGTTTTTACCAGGTACATTACAACAATTATGGAAAGTGGACACTAGAAGAAGTTGATCTATGGAATAAAAATCAGGAATGTATTTTTTAGGCTAAATACTCAAATCTGTCAATTACTAGATGAATTGACAAAATCACAGAATTTGTTGAAACACACAATTGAGGCATTAAATCTAATGGAATTATCGGAGAGGTTACAGAATGCATTGTAATTATTAACATGTTAAGGATCCTGAGATACTTAGTTCCTAATTCTCAAACATTTTGAGCCTGTGGATGGCACACTTTTAAACAGTATATTTTGGGGGGAACACCTGAAGGGATTGCTATGAACTCAATTGTGTCTCCCCAAATTGACGTGTTAGAACTCTAACTCTCAATGTGACTGTATTTGGGAACAGGGCCTTTGGGAGGTAATTAAGGTTAAATGAGGTCATAAGTGTAGGTCTCTAATCCTAATGGATCATAAAATATGGACATAAAACGAGGAAGATCACTCTCTGCATGTACACCTAGGAAAGGCCATGTGAGGACACAGAAAGACAGTGATCATCTATAAGCCAGTAAGAGAGCTCTCACAGAAACCAATCTTGCTGATTGATCTGAGGGTTCTAGCCCCTGGAACTATAAGGAGGTAAAGTTCTGTTGTTTAAGCCACCCAGCCTGTGGTGTTTTGTTATGGCAACCTGAGCTAGCATACACCTGTGTATTAGGGTTCGTTCACCAGAAAGGCAGAAGAGGACACATAGGTATACATAAGAGATTTATTACAAGAATTGACTCTTGTGATTTTGGAAGCCAGTAAGTCCCACTATCTGCTGTCTGCACAGCCAGTGGTGTAATTCAGTCCAAGCCCAAAGGCCTGAGAACCAGGGGAACTGATGAGATATGTTCTGGTCTGAGTCTCAAAGTCCCAAAATCAGGAGTACTGACGTCCAAGGGCAGGCAAGTATGGACGTCCCAGCTCAGGTGGAGAGCAAATTCATTCTTCCTTACCTTTTTGTTTTATTCAAGCTTCACAAAGGATTGGATGACACCCACCTGCACTGGCAGGTAAATCTTCTTTACTCAGTCTACTGATTCAAATACTAATTTCTTCTGGAAACAGCCTCACAAACACCACAAGAAATAACGTTTTACCAGCTATCTAAGTAATCTTAGCCCATTCAAGTTGACATAAAATTAACCACCAAAATAACATTAATGTGTCACCAAGAATCACTACACAACCATCCTGTTGTACAATATATCATATATAAGATTATAACCTCTAGTATTGGTCACTTTATCAATGAGTAGAATTGTTTTCTTCCATGATACCATTTTTTAAATGTTTATTTATTTTAGAGAGAGAGAGAGTCTAGAGAGAGAGCATGAGCAGGTGAGGGACAGAAAGAGATGAAGACACAGAATCCAAAGCAGGCTCCAGGCTCTGAGCTGTCAGCACAGATCCCGATGCAGGGCTTGAACAAACGAGCTGCGAGATCATGACCTGAGCCGAA